>NC_090213.1:15490912-16090912 GCF_033026475.1 Channa argus | reverse complement strand
TGCCAACAGTGAATGGGCTGGGGCTGTCCTTTTACGCTACTCTAATCCTGCGAAATATATGTGTGCCCCGTGACTTTGATGCTACGCCACCAAAGCATCGGAAACGGCTACCAGTGGCGCTACAACTGACTGCTGGCTTTCACCTCAGAAGAACATCTTGGAGAGCAAATTCAGCTGGATTCTGACATTGGCAGGAGGTTGGATGGAATCAGCTTGGGGAGGCTATTAGCGTTTTCCAGACTCACATGTCACTCTCAAATTGCTATGCTTTGATGTATGGTCTATTTAAATTCCCACCCACCGCCTTTCCCCTGACCTGTGGTAATATTTAGAGTGAATCCCGACTAGCTGTCCAAAGCGGTGACTAACACATAAAAAAACTGTACTGTCAGTTGTTCTACAAAAGGTTGGCCTATACATGAAGAGCGGCTTCCTATGCCAACAAATACTGGCTCTTAACAACTGCAAGTTTGCAGAAGAGATGGGTGTGCCCAGTTTGTCAGCCACCTTGTTGTGTACAGTAATTGCCCGATAAGGCAAACCTGTGCCTATAGCCATGAGCTGGGAACCAGACTTGCTCTTCAAGGTGGATGTCAAAAGACTTGAGGCATCAGACATTAAGATAATTGTTGCCGACTTTCATTTTAGAGGAATGTGGACAGAGACAAAAGGGGGGCTTGCTGCAAAACTATCATCACAATCTCTCCCAGGCTTTGTGTGTGATCCTGGAGCTCTTCTAAAGAGAGGAAACATAGAATTGTGGGAGAAGAGGGGAAAAGAAGAAGAGGTTAATGGAAAAAAAAAAAAAAAAACTACAAAAAAGAGCAAGTTGTAAGACTTTGATGTAAGCCAGGAGGCAGGAAAGTGATGCACACTCAATTGTTAACAAGTTACGGTAATCAACAAACACATGAATGAATTACTCAGTTATTCAGTTAGTGACCTGCCTAACACTCTAATCAATCCGTTCATCCAAAAAGTGAAAAGGATGGGAGGAGCCAGCAAACAGTCATTACACACAAGTTTCCCAGGTTTCTCAGAAAATGCCTACAGCCAAAAGCATGCACAAATTTGTCTGACGGTGCTACATGTTACACCAGATGTTTCTCTTCATGCAAAAGGGACCAGGTGTATTGTGGCCACCTAGTTTGATACTACGTTTTGACATTTCACGTTACATGATTATCTTTCTTTATGAATATTTTGGCCAAAACCCAGTAACAACATATGCCACTTTCAAAACAAAAAATTGGTGTGTGTGTGTGTGTGTGTGTGTGTGTGTGTGTGTGTGTGTGTGGGGGGGGGTGATAATGATTCAGCACTTTCTGATTTACATTTAGTCTCATGCTTAGTGCCAATATAGCAAGGTGATAGATTGGCATGTGAGAGTTTAATGAGGATGCATGTGATTAGCTGATAGTAGCAATTAAATATTTTCATAGGACTTTGTGTATTTTACGCTGAAAGACAATGCAAGGGGTAATGAAGTCTGCAAGTACCGTAAGATTAAGCTTACATTACTTCAAAATAAACAGCTGATAAAAACATGAAGATGTTGCTGATGATGAGGCACCTAACGGTGTGCACACACATACATATACACATGAAAGTGAAAAACCATGTGTGTTGTTTTAAATATGAATCTGTCTCCTGTTTGTTGCCTAGAATATTTTGCATCATTCACCTAAATTGGATTTTGAAGACAGCTGATCTGACAGAGTCTTCAGGCAAATTAGATAAAAGAGCAGTAAAGAGTAGGAAGACAGACATTGTGAACCCACAGAGCAGACAGAAAGGTAGACACACAGAGACAATGACGGAAAACAACAGAAATGGCCAAACCGGCAGACAACCATCCCTTTCTTGGGACTGTTGTCGCCTATTGGACAGATACTTCCTCAATCGTGCATCTGGACATTTCACCTGCAGGTCACAATTCAAGTACATCTGCAATGCGTACATCCTGTGTTTAGCTGCAAAATCAGGGGAAAGCGGCATCATTACAATCATACTACTATTGTCTGTAATAAACAGGTGAGCTAGTACTTCTGTGGAGGAGGGATTCAAGTGCTCGTTTACTTAAAAGTGAAAAGAATCCCTGAATAACTAATTAAAAGCATCTGAATACCAGTATAAGACCTTGGTTTATACTTTTGATTAGTGGTGATTTGTCTATTCGCTGACAGACGCTTGATGTTGGCGAGATAAGGGGAAAAAAAAGCCAAAGCTTTTGGCTGGGAAGCCCTATTATTCATGGGCAGCATTTGAGTGTGTATTTCCATTAGATGTGTGAAGGCCTCTAAGGTCTAAGAATGCACTTTAATAGATACCTGTCAAATGTAATTAACTATGTTTTTCCTATATCATACGCTTTCCCATCCCCTCCAGCCAGAGGCTCCACAGTGTGTTTGTGTGTGTGTATACAAGTACACATGCGTATGAGTGTCTGTGTGTGAGAGAGACAAGAGTCTGTCTCAGCGCCTTTTGCCACCCAGCGATTGGAGACAGTTTTAATTGCAGCATGACAACCACAAGAAAGGACCAGAAGCCCCATAAAAGCCAAAGCAAGCTGGCAGCCATCCCACAGTGGAAAGCTAGCCATGCCATAATTACAGGTAAAAAGACCTCTAGCACTATAGCTCAGCACCGTGTTTATTTGACACCAATCATGCAACTATGCAGGTATCCCAACAATAACGTGCTCTGTCCCAACAGGACTGCAGTGCCTCAGAGAAAGACTTGGACATCACCGGCAATCAAGAAAATGTCTTGTGGCTTGGAGACGAGTCCTCGTCAGAACATGAAAGCAAGCAGTGAGAACCTTGATTTTAAAGCGCTCGGATGAATTCACCAGTGCAAGCTACATTGTTCCTAGTCAGAGAGAGGAGCCTCGCACGGCATCAATAATTCATTTTACAAGACTCATTTCTGCCTCCAGTGAGCAGGCCGATTTAAACGTTTTGATATCCACGTGCAAGAGTGTAACAGGCCACATTAAAGACACATTAGCAAAGTTGGTGACACATCCTGCTGAAGAGGGAATTTGGTCTTTTCTCCGCTAAAGCAGAGCTGATCACCTGTGCTCACTCTTGCAGAATTGGTCTGAGGTGCACTGATGTCTTTTCTTGGTAGCTGTAGAGTATTTTGTGCTTTGTATGGGCAGAGGAGTGTTTAATGACTGTATGCATGATGGCACACACATTTAGCCTGGCCTATGGGAGGAGCCGGGTTGTCTCACAAAATGACAATTGGGGGAGAAAAAGGGCTCCTGGGTGGTGAACGCGGCATGTTTTTAAAATGTGTTGGAATGAACTGGGGGACCCTCCTCTGGCATACACTCCCCTAGCATAACGTTTTAAATCTGCTCAGCATATTCAAATCAAACTTCACCTCCCAATGTTAAGCAATCACATTGGTATTCATGCCAATAGATTTGCAGCGTAAAGCACAAACATTTTAGAGACAGCATCGGTCTCCGTTTAGAAATCCAGACCCTAGCACATAAATCTCACCTCAGTAAGTACTTTACGAGAGCACAATGTGTTGTTTTATGTGTTCTTTATGAGCGCAGAAAGGCCACATCTTGAATGACACTCAATGCCAGAGCCATTGGGAGGAAAAAAAATACAAAAAAGTCTTTTACAGGTTCATTTTCTACAACATATGCTCACTTTCCACTTATAGTTTGCATAAAAAGAGAGAGCACGTTTCCGCTTGCTGCTGCTCACCTCTTTTGGTCAAGTTATCCTTATGTACAGATCCTGGTTGTGGTGATTTACTAGTCAGGTAATGACTGTCAAGGCAATTGGCTTCTAAAGTGGTGAACCGGGGCTCAAGTGAAGGGCAGTGTTTATCGCAGTATTGACTTTGACGACAGCTCCGCAGACTCTTGTTGGTAATGAAGCTGGGCCACACAAAGAGCTGGTCGAGGGAGGTCGCATGACCCACAAGCTGTGGTGTTTTAGTATTTCATATTTTTTGGGGGGGGAAGTAAGAACCAGACTAGTGGTTGCCCCTTTTCCCAGGCTTCATGCTAAGCTAAACTTAAGACACCTTCACCCTAAATGAATATGAAGATACAAGAGTGCTACTGATTTTCTCAATTAAAACGTAACAAATAGGCAAATTAGAATATCTAAAAACAGTACTCCTTTAAAAGTGAAGTACTCCTTCATCAGTAGGGAGAAGGATCTGTGAGCCACATGGGTACTGTACAAGCGTTCCTGGTCTTCAAGGCCACTCTACAAACAGCCTATTTGATGAAGTAAATTGAAGTAAATGACTCTGCTAAAATTATAATATTGAACTAATTAACAGTTCTAAAAATGTCAACAAAAGACAGTTTGGATAAAAATGTTTAACTTATCCAAAAATGGGAATCTTTTATTATTTTTGCTTGAATTTTCATTTTAGCATCTTCTAAATACCATTTTAACAATATAAAGTAAATTTCAAGTTAAAGTTTTGATTTGTGTTCCCAGGGGACTGTTGGCGCTCACAAACATATGGTGTCCATCTGCCTATATATTTTCTAAAGGTGTAATTAATCTCCTGTCAAAATCTAACAGGAATAGATTTTATTCTGTTACCATGTGATTGTGATTGCAGTTACGTTTAACACGACACAAATTGTGTGACAACAGTGTAGAGATTAACTGTTTAGCAAGTAGCACATGAGCTTAATGGTGAAAGGCAGCTACAGTGCACGATGTTGTGATTATGCAGGTTTTACACTGCAAGAATTCACAGACTGTAGTTAAGGCTTCATCAATTTGAAAAAGGGGAAAATGGACAAGTAATCATGAGATTGCTTGTCGCATGGGTTTCATTGATTGTGCAGTGTGTGAACTGACAGTACAAGTTTTACTTGTTCTCTCTCTTACTTTGATTATTTTATCTCTACTGTATGTTACCCCCCACTGGTCAGCACCAGCAGCAGCAGTGGGTGGGGTGTTCTCTTTGACATACTTTTGTGGTTTATCACCAAAGAGGCACAGCACAAATGTAGAAGTGTGGGGCAGGTGTCAAAGGTAGGGGTTTTAACCACTGAAAGCCAACAGGACTTCGGCGTGCGTCACATTTTCTACCTGTAACTTCAAAAAGTGAGGCAGTGTAAAGCAGGACAAGATCACACCCAACTAAGAAAAGGACAGGGCTTCTCTGATGTGTCAACAGAGAAATGAACTAGGGGGATTTCACACTTGGAGTTATATTATGGCATCTAGGTCAAATCGTTGAGTTTCATAAGACATGATCCATTTCAGGAGGTACAAGGCTATTTGTAATGTGGCAATGAGGCTCCTGTCAGTCATACAATTTTCATCTTAGCACTTTTTATGATGGGTTTCCTTAAGTTTATTGGCACAAACACAGCTAACTTGTCTTTGTGCAAAGGTAAAATGATTTGCCTACTAGCACTGCTGACCTAATTAAAACCCACTAGTCTGCATCATATCTATTTGTTTAATCTGTTTCTTAGTTTCTTTTCTTTTCTTTTCTTTTTTTCTTTCGTTCTTTTTTTTTTTGCAACGCAACCAGCAGGCTCTTCAGGAAATTGCTGCACTTTACTAACAAATACTCTGGTGCCTAACACATGTAAAAGTAGTAATTTTTACACTTTGGTTTTAAACATGTGACATGTACTTTAACGTGTTAATGTGATGCAGAACGTCTGATTTCTGTTTGGTTTCTTTTGGACAAAGTCAGGCTAGCTAATGCATCCTTGTATCCAGGATTGCCAGCTGTTCCAGCTGTGAACATGGCTTCATATTTATAATAAAGACATGGGAGTAATAGCAACCTTCTCGTGTTAATCTTACCAAAAGGACACATAAGCATACTGTACTTCCCACTTTTGTAGAAAACTAACATTTAGGATGAATGCACGGAGAACTGACCCTCTCTCCATGTCTCTCTCTGTAAGAAAGTGAATGAGTGTATTTCCAAAAGTGCCAAAGTACTCTAATAAAAGTCAAACACACAATGACTTGCTGTGTGGAAGAGCCACGTAAGTACAGTATGCAAGTGTGTGCATATATAGATACACACAAACACACCCACACATGTACAGTACAGTAGTGTATTTGTGCACGCACCCAGAGACACAGCAGACACATCTGCTGCTATGAGTTACTTAAATGCTCCTACTTTGCTGGTACAATTACATATCTCGTTTTCTCTTTTTTCAGTGCACATGCATGCACACACCCTTTTGCTCCCTCTCATGACTGTGAATTTGCATATCTAGAAAGTATTTCCTGGTAAGTAGAGCAATGACAGCTCTCAGGAGAGACACAGACACAGATAGAATTTTTGTATTAAACAGAAAAAACATCTAAGCAAAAAAAGAACAAAACCATGGTACACCATTACTTTAATGATCCATCATGTTCAAAGGAAACTTATTCACAATCCTTCTGCAATAAACAAGGGAATGAACCACTGGAGTAAAGTGCTTTTCATTTGCTTGTATCCAGCAGATGTTTGTGCGTCGCTCCTCTTTTGCTGTAGTTTTTGACCACATTTTCTAAAACAGGTCATGTAGCCACTGCAAATTATCCTGTTAAAGGTAAACTGATGGTAGCTTTCACTGTGCAAAAGAATGTGTTAAGGGTAAAATCCTTCAATCTTAGTTTTACTATGGGCATGTGGGTGTATCTTCTCGAGCTTTTCATCAACAGGCCAAAAGGGTTCAGGGTTCATAGGTTATGGGTCCCAGGAGGTGTCAAGCTCATTACCCGAAAGTGCATCAGTCCAGACCCGGAGGGTATTTGCGTAACCCCTGACCTCTCGTGACTAAGGAAGCTCCCTCTTTCTGTCATTCAAGCTGTCCCACAGTCTCACGTTTACTCCCTTCTCCCAGGGGTTTCAGGGTTCAAGTTCACAGTCAGCGCGGCCCAGACATGTTGAGGCTACTCAGTTCTCCATGTGAGGCAGAACATTGTCTGTGTGTATTTATTGTTCAATCCACCGTACTGCATGTGTTGGACATGGTGACAGTGTTAAGTATTGTACTATTAAGTCTTATGATGTTTAAAAAGTTTTAGCTGCTATAGAACTGTAAGCACAAGGTGACCTGCCAACATCTAAAGCTGAAAAAGAAATCACTGACATTATAAATTTAAAAATATTATTATGCATATTTAAGGCAATTTCATTTTATCACAATATGTTTTTCCAGCACTTGCAGCCGTGCAGATTTTTCCTGAAATAGATGGATTTTCACTTCTCCCTCAACTTTTTATTATCATTATTATCATGATTATTATGATTATTATTGTTATTCTTATTACTATTATTATTATTATTATTACCTGTGACTATTTAAAGTAAAAAATTCATTATGTATTTGACATTTCTGAAAATGAACAAGCACCTTATATATTGTCCCATTCTGACTACTCCAATAATGGTCAATTATGAGGGGCATAATTTTTTTTTTATTAATCGTATGTAAATGTACAGTAAATGTGACTTTTAAAAATTATTTTATTCTAAATGTGTATTTTTGAGTTGGAAACAGCAGTTTTGACAGTCTCACCTCACAACAACAGTCTCAAAAGAATGTCCATTATGTTAAGTTTTCTATCATACCACAGGATCTTAATCAGCAGATGGAGAAGATTTTGATGTTATAAAAGTTATAAAAGATTTTTTTCCAGTGCACTTAAAAGCTATGGTTCAATGGACATTCATTTATTTTTAATAGACAATAAAGTCCTTAGAAAAAGAGTTACAGCTCCTGTGCTACTGGGTACACTGAGATTACATGATATTATTAAAAGCTACAGAACAGCTGTGGGCCTTATGGTGAGATTGTTTTCTCAGAAAATCAATCAACAGCATGTAGTTATGTGGAAACTGTTGTGTCTCAGCTTACTGTACTTTATTTTCCCCGTATCCTTCAAAAACAATATTGCCTCAAGTGATTCTTATGGGCCAAACTGGATCAGCTTTGACTGATGTAAAGATTAGAGAATCCCAGACCAGGATCCCTCTTTTCCACTCCGCCCTTCTTTCTCTTTAATGCCTGATTGTTTAAGTGATAAGTGACGGTGATGGATGAGCCTGGCTTTGTGTAATTATTGTCCTGGTTATCATTGTCACTGCTGATAGCACACATCGCTGTGTCCCAGCCCATTTTGCATGTGATAAATAGCAGTAGCCAGCAAAAATACATTCAAATCATTTGTGAACAGACCCCTGGAATGTAAACACACAGGCAGGCTAATGGAGGGTCCTAGTCGCTAAGAGAGGAGCACTGATGGTTTAAAATCACGACAATGCAACTGTGCAATGGCAAAATTGTGATGTTTTCAGTGGGTTTCTGCCGTAACCAGTGGAGCACTCGGCTACACACAAACCAGCTCTCTAGCACTTCAAAACACTTTTTCCTCACTTGCTGCATGTCTAGCTTATCCAAACAAAGCTTCTCTTGAAGAGGAATCATCCAGTCATTTTACATACTTTGTCAGAGGTGATTAACTGATTCTAATGCTTTATCATGCGTCTACGATACCTGACAGCCCTTTAGGTGATGTAATCTCCTAGGATGATTTATGGATTATAGCAATTAGTGCTCAGATAAAGGCTTTTATTAGAGTTCATTTGCCTTTTACAGATGACTGTGTGCATTGTAATGTCTTCTCGAGAAACATTTACACAGTACCTGTGTGAAGATAGAATCTAATGCAAGATAAGGAATGGCTAGAGGAAGTCAGTTCGTAATCTACACGCTATCTAGACACTGATGTTTCTCACACATGGACACAATGAGATATGATCTGCCATTTGCTACATTTGCCTGCATTGAGTGTTATTTATAATAATAATAATAACGGAGGTTGCTGATATCTTTGATCCCTCACAACAAAATGAGCTTTGGAATAGTCAGTTTCCTTTTTTCTGCGTTGCTTCGGTGCCTCTGCTTCTGTCTCATTCTCTTACCGACTAGAGTGAACACGACCTCTGACCCTGAGTTCTGTGGCTGACTGAGCATTATGAGATGCTAATTGGCCATGTAACAATATATCAAACTGTGATATACTGCCATGTAAAATGTGGAGAAACACATTGCCAACTAATTAGTGTTGCCAATTCTTACTCTAGTGAGCTCACCTTATATTAAGCAGGTCATTTCTTTAAGTAAGTGACGTACCAGTAATATCACATTCATTACATGTCTTTGTGTTCCCTTCTTAAAATTGTGTTGCAATTCTTGCAAGATTAAATGTAAAGGACATTTTGTTTACTGTGAATTTTTATAACCCGATAGTGTTGACTTACATTCCTAAATGTAGAATAATCAGAGCTAAATTATTTTAATTATAGGGTTTTGTCTCACCACTTGTGTGTTTCCTTGAAAGGGTTTATATATTCTACCAAAGCACAACTTTTTTTTACTGTAGTATACCTGCAAAATAAGAGAACTGATCCTTAGTCATCACGTCACTTAATTCCCATTTCTGCATAACCCTTGAAGGAATCCGTCCTCCCCTCGCCAGTTTGAAATGTCATCTGATCCCATCAATTACAGTTTGCTCTACAGACAAAATCTCCCTCACACCTTAATGGACCTTTTAGGAGATTAAATGTCTGACAATCAATTAAAAGGCTGAAAGATCAGAGTGAAGGGCCCCAAGAGTCATTTAAGAGAAAAGTGACAACAGCAAAAAGTGACACTTTTTGCTTGTTCATGCAGGGCAACGTCACCTAACTGAAGTATGCACCATGTAACACAGGAGCACATTTTGCATCGCATTTTGTTTTTGTCATTTGTTGCTCCATTCATCACATTACGTCAATTTATCACTTCAATCATCATTTTATTCACCTATTCAAACAGTATTGTGTGCATAGTTACTGTATTGTTAAACCCTGTAAGCCCCACATTTCCATTATTTAAAAAAACAGCTCAGTGAAAGCGTTTCTCAGCTAATCTAATGGAGTTTTGAGTGGTTTGAAAATATTTTTTTCTCAACACATAAACACGACACCCTTCAGTATGTGAAAAAGTCTAAATATTTAGAGATCCATGATTTTCCACACACAGCATTAAGTAAATAATCTGATTAGGAACAGAAAACACAGACTTTATCATAAAGTAGATGATTGCAGTGGTGAAGTGTTGATCTTATGTGGTTTGAATGGCAAAAAAAAGCATTTGCCATCAAGCATTTCAGTATGAAACCACCAAATCAGTTTCCTCCAATGCAGAATAAACGCACAAACTTTTAGCCCCTGAAATGTAACCCAGTGTAAGCTGATACAGTGAGAATCCATCGCCCTGATCCCGTGTTAATGTTTTATATGAAGATGTGGTTTCAGTGTAGGTATGACAGATTTCTGTTCCCTGTCAGCAGAGCAACAAGGAGCAATTTTAGGGCCCTAAAGGCAGATCAATCAGTCCCTGTCTCTGGAAGTTGGAGCTGTTGGAAAGGTCAGACAGGTCAGGGAGCAGCTACAGTTCACTGCTGACTGCCTGAAGCTGTCTCTCCGTCATGTTCAACAATAGGTCATTGTCACAGAAAGGTAGAGTTGCTTTTCCCATTTTAATTGGCAGTCTTGGTCCAAAAATCAAGGCCAGTTATTTGGATGAATCAGAAATTAAATATATTGTAGAACTTCTTTTCAGGTGTGTACAGCTGCACACAGTACAAAGGCTGACCTGAAATGACAGCAGCTTGGATACACGAGCCACAAAGTACTCCATAAAGCACCTTCACACTTCACAATCTCTCCCTTTCCTTCGCTGTGTGTCTCACTTTCTAGCCCCCCCCAACTCCATCTGCCTTTTCTATAGCCCTGTCTTACACCCTTCTTTTTTTCCCTTCATAGACAGATGATATGTTGTCCTCCTTCCAACACCCTCGCAGTAGCATATTTGTCTCCCTGGAGCAAGTAACTCTGTCTCCTGCCTGTGTCCACACTCCTGTCCCCCTCCCACCCCCAACAACAGGACAAGCATGGCCTGCAGCTTCGATGGCCCTCCGTGGAACAAAAACACACGCTGCCTCTCAAAGGCCTCCTTTATCCACAGCAAACAAAAAGACGGGTTCACCTCTGCACTGTTCCCACCATTAGGCCCTGGCCTGGGCCCTTATTCCATGTTCCCTCCTCTCTCCCGCCCGCTCACACCCCCACTGGGTCCTTTCAGTGCAGGGTGCTAGGGGTGTGAGGTGCGCCCTTTATGTTCACATGTGTCCATGCTGGTTTACGCTGTCAGACTTGCCCCTCTGACAATAGACGTGCAAAGAGATTGACCAGCAGCTTTTGACATGGCCCCTCCCACTCAGACATGAATGAGCACGGATGGAAAAACACACCTGCACTTTTATGTGTGTGGGTTAATACGAGAGGGTATGTCCATTCTGCGTGACTTGGAAGTCTGGAATTAGACTTGAAATTGACTCTGCAACAGGGCTAAAACTCCAGGCCCGTCCGTGACCGAGTAGACTGGGTCAGAGTTTGTGGAAGGCATTTTTGTTTTCTCCACCATCATATTTTGATATAACGAACAAATGATATGTTCTATTGTTCAACATATGGGAGCACCACTCAGTCAATGAGATATAACGACGTGGCGGCAAATTTGCATTGCGTGAATACAAAGTGGGTCATTTGGAAGCGTTGTTGGCATGTAGACCCTGTCATAAACGAAATGCGTTTACATATTCAGCAAATGCCCCTGTTCAATGTAATGTTCACCCTTACATTCAGTCCTTTCAAAAAAACACAACAAAACACAAACGAAGTGCCCGGGCCATTTGACTCTGACTGGGCCCATGAAGAAATCATTATCCCCATGACCCGAAGCTATTAATTCCATTTCTCACTCCTCCCTCTGTCTCTCATTTCTCTCATTCTCTAGACAAATTCATTTACATGAAAGACCACTCACACTGGCACGGGCCCGCAGGTAAATGACAATCTAACCAACGATTTCATGCAATATCACCATTTCTCAGTTGTGCACGCAGTCCATGGGCTGTGGTAAGTGTATCATTAATAAATCTGCCCCTTTCCCATGACTGAAGGGATCAACATGTTTTAATTATCCTGCCGTGATTTGAACTCGATCGGCGTAGCGTTCAGTTACACAAACATTCCACCAGCGAGCGAGATAAACACTCTGCCTCCGCACTCTGCATACAGAAAGCAGTGCAGGGACAAGGTAAGACACGGTCAGTCTTTTCTTCTGTTTGTCTTTCTGTCTGCCTGAGTATTGCCATAGTTGAGCTGTATGGTTTGTTTAGTGCAGCAGAAAGACACACAGGCTATCCTGACAAGTCTGGACTTGGCTGTGTCTGATTAGCCACAGCACTGCAGACATAAAAAAACAAGAGGGAAAAAGAATCTATAAATTTTAATGATATGGTTTAAACAACAATAAGTACACAGCTTACTGCTCAACCCAGGGGCTTGGACTTTTCAAAAGGGGGAAACATATATGTAAGCTACACAAAATGATGTTCATTTGATCAGTGTTTTACCTTTGTGTGATACTTAAGTCTTCTCAACATCCTTTGAATATATCAAGAAATCCACGGCTTTTGGCTTGTCCCTTTAGAGGTCGCCACAAGCGGAAAGTGTTCCGCACATCTATTTGACATGAGCCCTTCCTGCTGCAACGCTCCCATTTTGTCCAGACTCCGGACCGGCTCCAAGGTGGCCTTTGGTGGCTGGGCCGGACCACACCTGGTGGGGTGGGATTTGAGCGCACGTCCCTCAACCCAATGCTCTACCACTGGCCCACCAGGCCCCCCCCTGAAATGTTCATGTCTACAATAAAGAAGGTCACAAAGGTCAGAAAGGAGCAACAGCTCTAAAAAGATAATCCCTAAACACTCTTAACAGTCTCAAAAGTCAAGTAGTCGCCAGTAGTAAAACAGCATATATTCCTGGACTGAGACCTCAGGATTTCACAGAAACAGGCTCAGGCAGTAAGTCAGTCAGCCAGCACCTGTGTGTGTGTGTGTGTGTGTGTGTGTGTGTGTGTGTGTGTGTGTGTGTGTGTCATCCCATCTCCTCATCAAGAAAAACTGCTGCCCTTTTTTTTTTTTTTTTTTTTTTGCAGCTTTGGTGTTTAAGTCCCGAAGGGCAATGGGCAGCTTATGTACTTCACACAGACATACACAAAGAAGACATACACACTGCCTCACACTCACACACACACACTTGCGCTGGAAATACACATGTACACTCGCACAAGAAAAAACCTGTTATCAAAAGCTCGTCCCACTGGCTGACTGCCAAAAGAAACGTGCTGAGGCGAACACTAATCCACTTTAAATTACAACGGTACTGAAAGCCTGTGACCACAGCCAAATATTGATACGGGGTCATTAGTCAATTATGGTGGGGGGACTCTTGCTGAATGATCAGAGGGGAGGAACTAGGGGCAGAGGTTGCCCGAGCAGAAGGTGTCAGAAGTGGTCCGAGAGGAGGAGGACACTGCGGAGGGGATTATGGTATTAGCAGGCGGAGGGTGAAACTACACACCAAAGTTAGTTGAGATAGAGCCGTAGCAGTAATGCAACTAGTCATGTGACCACATACTTGTACTTATTCTCTTTTTCCTCTTCATTCTCTGCCTTAAGCCTCTCTCTCTTTTGGGAAGGTAACTGTATGTGTGTGTGTATGTGTGTGTGACTGAGACAGACAAAATATGAATGCACTGAATTTTCAGTACATACCAACCCAGCCCCAAAAAGCATCACCACCCCCCCTAGTGGCACATCACGAATTACTCTTTTATTACTGTGCTCTTTCCAAATGTATTACAACTCATTAAAAATAAAATATATCTAAGAAAATGTAATTCTGCGCCTCCTCAGAACACTTCTTGCTCAATTATATCTAATTATAATTGCGTATTATTAAATTCTGCATAATTGAAGTATTTTTTTCTTAAGTTTTTACCTGGTTGTGTTTGTTAAATTGATATGTAAGGCTCTCCCTCTTCCTCTTCAATTGTAATTAGAATGAAGATGGATAGAAAATCCAGAAGAATCTAATCATTCAATTAGGACTATACTGTTTCAGGCTAAGTGAAACTACATCAATGCCTTGACACAGATGATACCATTAATTTCCTCTGGGTTAGTAATTTGATAAGGCATCAAATTGGAGAGATTGCATTGCAAAGGGCATCATCACAGCCAAGCCAATTTCGACACCGCGTGGGGCAAGTGCTGCAGATAGAAGATTAGAGGCTAAACGATAAAAAGATGAGTGTTTATTTAAATCATTTTTTTCCTTGTTGAACTAAAGTCTTAAATCATTGTTTTGTTTGTTTAATTCTATGTATGAGGATGTTTTGCCATCATCTATGTATAAAAAGCAAGCCGAGGCCTGAAAAGTTTGAACGTCCTTGACAGACACTGTAAACGTAATATCAAGAGCTTTTATTGTCCAATACCTTTTCACAACATGCTTACACATAAACAGTGGAATGACTGAAGCTCTGAATAGCACAAATAAGAAAAAGCGCCAGAAAAGAGACCAGTAACAGACCACCAGTAAAGTGGAGACCACCTATAAATGCTTTCCATCGGTGGGTTCACAGAAGCACTTCAGCAGTAATACTTTAATTGCTCAGGGACTCAAAGTCTAATAAGGTTTCTAAATCGAGCTGCTTTATTTGTTTTCCTTTGACTCGCGGCTAGAGCAAAAATGCAGCCATTCTAATTGCAGTGCCGTCATTAAGAGCTGTGGGTATTAAAAGTTTCTTCCTCCAAAAAACGAGCATGTTGCAATGTTTTAGTTTTTAGTTTGTTTTGGTTAATCTCTCTCTCTCTCTCTTTTCAGAACTTACTTAGAGGACCCTTTTCCGTCAAGGCCAGGTTCATGAAGGAAGTAATTGAGTTTAATAGAAGAAATAAAAAAAATGTTCTTAGCCCCAACAAATGCTGAAATAAAAAAAAGAGGATAGAGTTCATTTACTTGTTTACAAGTTGCGTGTGATGTGTTTCGTGACAATTATCTGGTCGCTATTAAACCAACCTCAGCACTGGGCTGCTAATAGAGGGCGAGTGTTTGCTCGTGACAAGGAGTCTTCTAATTCTGTCCTTCATTTATTGTTAAGTGGCCGATTTAGTGCAACTGTCGCTTGGTAGCAGTCAGATTTCCTTGCTTGAAAACTAGATCCCTTTCTCCAAAGGTAAAAAAAAAAAAAAAAAAAGCTTATTTAAAAACACTGGATTGTTTTTTTTTTTTAACTTTTTAAGTAATACACTAAAATTGAAGACAACTACCTTGGTACGTTTATGCAAATCCCTCTCAATCTTGGGGACAGATCTGTAAAAATATGTATTCTCGGGTCAGTATTTTTATTCATATTTTAATCAAACTTGTCTTCTTTCTCTTTGAGCTGCTTACTTTTAATTGACTTTGTATTACAGTAATTATCAAGTGAGAAGGAAACGAAGTATCTGTCAGCTCTAAGTGTCACAGGTACACTCTCACATTGACATGGGAAGGGTGAAGGGGGGTCTTGTATGTCCCCCGATGAGGCACACAATGGCAATCACAACTCAATTAACACTTTCTATATATATATACAACTGTGCATGCACAGAGACATACACACACTTGCGCGCACAAACAGCAGGGAGAGGAGTGAAAAGGCTGTTTCCCAACCCTTTCTATTGATCCTGTGACTTTGACAGCTACACCTGTTGTAGGACCTGTGAAATTAGACAGGAAGAGGAGCGTTTTTTAAGACTTGAGTTAGTTGATGCCAATTAGTTAACTGTTTTGTCATCCCCCCCTATTACTTCCATGCACCAAAGTTTAGGTGGAGAGAAAAGTTTCACTTGAGTGAAGGCAGCAGGAGTGAGATCTTTTTGTGCATTCGTTTTGTCTTCACACCAAGGCCAAAAACAACTTGAAATAATATAGCTGGATTGAAGAAAGTGTCAAATTATGTGATTAATTAGCAACGAATACACATTTGTAAAACATCATAGATGATCAGGCAGATAATTTTCAGTTGAACAGTGTCGAATGTCAATTTCTTCATGCTTGACTCCCATTTTTTTCTGCATGTATAACCTGTATAAATCTGCTCTGTCTCACTGCTATTTCATTTTCAAATTTCCTACATGTCTTCACAGTTGGACAGTCTTTCTTTATGCTACACCTGATCTACTTTAACTGCGGCCAGTCAGAAAAATCCACCTGAAGTTCTTTCTAATACTTCGTCATTCCGCTCCCCCTTTCTTCTTCTTTCTTTCCCTGTCATTGTCTCATCTGTTCCCTCTCCCTACCTCTTTCTATCTCTTCTCTTTTTCTGTCTAAACTTGCTTTCCTTGATGAGTCCTAGCAGGGAATCACAGGCTAAGAAAAAAGGCAGGGGCCTGACAGAGATTGATGTCTGAGCGCTCCCCCTGATTCGCTGATTAAACCCATCAATCAATATGCAGAGGAGGTGTCCAATGCAAATGGATCCAATCAGGCGGAACGGAGTGGTATTGTCTGTGTGTTGTGGTGAGTGGTAAAGTTAGAGGTGGAGGACGAGCACTTGAGCCTGCTTTGTCTCTACAGGACAGGGACTAAAAATGGATCTACGCTCAAAGGAGAAGCAGGTGTCGAGATTGCAAAAAAAATTGTTACTGAATGATTGTTGGTTTGTAGAAAAACAACGGTGCTGTGATCACCGCAAGACTTTCATTCAAAAGAATTACACTGTGCTTCACCATCGCTGACTCTCTCCTGTTCGCTGATACCACAAACACATGCGTACTCCTGCTCCTCTTGTGTAAACAAGAGAAAAATACAGCTGCTAATTTCACATCACACACAAACACACGCCAACTCGGCTGTGTTTCTCAGATGCACACAAACGGCTGCATGCATAGATCATCTGGGACGGCATTCTCCTTGCGCCGTCCCCATCAGCTCACACACACTATCATATTTTCCATGTCTCCATCTTCATCCAATCTTACTGTAATGGCACAGCAGGGACTGTGGCTGGATCTCCCCTCTGGGCCAGGCTGCTCCCTGAAGTATCTGCCTTGCTCTCACTTCAGCCCTCATTTGAATACAAGTAGCATCCTTGGTCATTATAGTGGGAGTGTGTGTGTCCTGCTTGCTTGTCATTGAGATTGTGTGTGTGTGTGTGTGTGTGTGTGTGTGTGTGTGTGAGAGAGAGAGAGAGAGTCTAGATGGTTGTGAAAGTGACACAGCCAGGATAGATACCATTGTACCCAGGGGTCACGTTGGCCTCTGAGAGCCACTCAGCTTGCGGTCGTTTCGACTTGTCGAAAAATATAGCGGCTGTCGCAATCACCCTAACCAGCTTTTATTTCTGTCCAGTTCAAGTTCATTATTCATGATTGTTCCATCAGTGTTCTATCTCTATCATTCTACAGGCTCACCCTCCTCATTCATACCCCACAGAAGGAGAAGGGTGGTCATTTGTTTCAGTAAATGACACAGATGCCTCTCACTCTGCTTATAGACTTATTCCTCCCCTTTTTTTGGGTAAGGGGTGGGGGTGAGGCGCTGGCGCATGTAAAGGAATGATACCATGCCACGTTCTTCCCTCCCTTATCCTCCTCCTTCTTTCTCACCCCCAGTCTGCCACCACTCTATCCATCCCCCTTCTCATCCTTCTGCTCCTACTTCTCCCCCCCCCCCCCGCTCCAGTAGTAGACAACGAGCCCCCAAAATGGCTGCCTTGGTGCCAGGGGGACCACAGGCTGCTCTCCCATCTCCCATAATCACCGGGGCGATGCTCGGATGCCTCCCCCATTTGCATAATGCCATCCTGACACTTTCACTTCCGCCATCCATCACCGGCGGCGTGAGTCCCGCGGCCTGCTCCGTCGCTCCGTCTCCCCCTGATTGCGTCCTGTGTTTATCTGCCCAAGCACAAAAGATTGATTCCCCGCTGTCTCTCGGCCTTATGTTCAGCAGATAGGGATTTTCGCCGAATGATGAAGCACCCAGTCAGCTAATGATAAACAGAAAACACATATTCAAAAGGACGGTCTCCCCCCCTCTCTCTGGCTTTAGCGTGGCTGCCGCTTGCCTCGCCTTCTCCTCTGCCATGTGTGGGGAAGGGAGGGATGTCAGGTTAAGGAAGTGAACACACTCTGCAGGGAGTTCAATTTGAAACGCAATTGTTTTCCTGTCAGTCCTTTTACATTTTTTCTGTTGATTTGCTCCAGGGGTAAGGGAAAATGAAGGACCGGGAGGAAAGGGAGATAGCAATTAAAATAAAACTGTCGTCTTGATGGCTGCTCTTGTTCTTCTGCACACCACAGTGCAGGCGGATCTGACAGACCGTGCTTTAAGAACATATCCTGGCTGAAAGATAAAAGCATACATGAGTGCAGCCCAATAGCTTTTAAGAGGATAGAATTGGTACAAGAGGGCTCCTATACTGCTACTCAAATAGGTACAAACCAAACCCAATAAGTGCATTATTCATTTAATTACTAAGCATCAAACATGATGTTGCATTTATCCTCATTTTCAGGCTGCAACATGCAGTTATCGCGTGTTATAACAGAAGCATGACATTCTTACATCCGCTGCACCAACAAGTAAAATGCTTTGACATCACACTTCACTTTAATGAAGAGTCACATTTCTTTAAATGTACTTGTGCACATTAAGTATCCCTCACTATGCAGGCAATGCTACTGTATGCTGCTGCAGAATGCCAATGCAAAGCATTTCAGCAAGCGCACTAAGTCTGCAAAGTTTCACTCCACGATAACAAAATACTATTAGCCGCTGTCACGTACAGGAGAAGAGAGATTATTTTATTTATTGAAATGAGATTGAAATGATAAATCTCTCTCCCCATGATAAAACACTAGGACTCATAAGCCTAGTGTGGGGGGATAGGGATTAGAAAAAGATGGAGGCGAGAGAGAGAGCGAGAGAGAGAGAAGGAGAGAGAGAGAAGGAGAGAGAGGGAGGAGTGAGAGGGGAAGAAATTCATAATACATAATAAAACAAAAGGTGTCGTGGGAAACATCACTGATATTAAAATCAGAGGCAGACAGATCTATATGAAAAATGCAGATTTGAAAATGTAAATAATCATGGCCCTAGGGGGGAGGGGGAGTGATTCAAAGATAGGATGACAACATGAAGAGAAAGGCATTTATATGGGGGCTTTGATGTTTCTCACATCCAAATTTATGCTACTGACGACCAAAATAATGCCACTGAAAGGGATTTTACAGAGTGTACTGCTGGTCCTGTTTCATACCATGATGATATAAAACACATTATGCTCCACATTATCTCAGTGTGAGATTGCCTGGTAATGAGATGATTCACATTCAAGAGGGATACTTAAGATTGCATTTCAACATTTCCAAACAACAACATGTTATCTGCACGTAAAAAGGCCTAAAAAACAACGGCGTTTGATCCACACTCAGACGTGTGTTCCTAAAACGGGAAATCCACACAGTGTGCCTAACCTTAGCCTCTGACGATGACCCTCTCACTTGAATTCAAATGCATCCCAGACTGCTTTGATTTTTAGCGCGAGCCGAGCTGTCAGTCAAAATCGAGAGGAGGAAAGGGCCCCAGTGTTTGGTTGAAATATCCCTTTAATAAAGCTGACTGTCCTCGTCACTCAAAGGGCAAGTGAAGATGCTTCGGAAATGTGCTCTCGTTCCTGCTGCTGTGCCAAAATGACGGTGCGGTTAAGTGATATGCGAAGGTGCTACAGTGATAGGCTTCTCATTTGTGAATGTATAATTTAGTTGCGCATCACAAATTTAGATCCTCTATGGTGCTTCTCTCACCCATGATATTGTTACATGTGACAGAAGGTTTGTGGGAGTGTGAGAAAACTATACTAGGACACCCCCCCCCCCCACACACACACACACACACACACACACCCACCCCCATCCCTACCCTTACCCCACCAGATTGTGAGGAAAAGAGTGGGAGTTGCCGACTTTGTCCTCATGTAAATCCACAAGTTTAGCCTTGTCGCAGTGCTTTACAATACTCGGCTCCCAAACATTGCCATTAGGGAGCTCTCTCCCAGGGATTGTTTTGAATATATCATTATTCTGGCAGCACTATCACATCTAGCTCATCACCATTTTTCTCTCTTTTTTTCTCCTTGGTTTTGAATAGATAAAAAGCTGTATATGAAGAGAGCATCAAGTCACTTGAAGCACTGATGCCTCAATAGCCAGATTCAATGGCTCCAGCATATGTTCACAAATGCAACATCTACATGTCGCAGTCATTTTTGAATGTAAGACCTCGCTTATCAAAATGCTGCCATTTATACAAGTATGTTTTCCACACAATGTTCTTAGTCTGCACAAGTGGGAAAAAAGTACGATCCTGTAAAGTTATGGTTGAATCTTATTTTTACAGCTATGGCCACAATTACTACAGGCACACAATTTACGTATAACCCTCCTTTTACAAGGGCTTAAAGAAAAAGTTTTATTAATGCTTAATAAATTATTTATTTGTTGGATTTCCAAGTTTAAAAAAAAAAACTTTAATTAATTTAGTTTGATAAAGGTAGAAATCTAGGAAGCATTTGTGAACCAACACATACGACTTAAAAACACAAGCCAGAAGGGGTTTTTTTGGCACTCGCTCTCAGTTTTACCTCTAAATAAATTGGTTTAGATAATCTGGATCAGCTTTGTTTAAAACTTGTCTGATTGTCTAACCACTTGTATTTCTTTCCACGTCAGACTAAATTTTAGCAATGTCGTCATGTTCCCTGATCTCAGCAGTTACTTTGGCGAGAACAAGTTATGACAGAAACAATAGACAAAGCTAGAAAAATATGACCCAAGTTGTAATAAACTGGAATTATCTTTTGAATGAGAATCCAAGTAAGAAACACAGGAAGTACTAAAGTGATTAAGAGTGGCTCTCTGTCAAGTTGGATAACGTGGATATCTTAGCAGTTCCATGTGTAGCTCTGCTGAGGTCAGTCTTTTTGAGCCCTTAAAGAGCACACAGGGCCCTCACCCCCGCCCGCTCCACAGCTGCTTTTAGTCAGGGCCTGAGGTCCCTCCATCCTCTCCCGTCCCCATCCTTTCCATCCCTCCTGCCCCTCAGCTTTCTGTTCTCTTGCCAGGACTGTAATCAAGCCTTCAGCTTGTGGCTAGGGCCTACCCCCCTCCCAGCCCAGAAAAGCCACCAACAGTCTAAACTATGAGAGAAATGAAGGGCAGAGACAGAAGGAGTCGAGCGGGGTGTGAGAGATAGTCATTAAAACTGTGCCCTGTGTGCCGAGAGAACACAAGCATAATATTTTAAATACAGGGATTGCTGCTGTTTGTTTGGGAAAACATTATTGTCGAAAGTTCTGGCACCATGGAAGATGGCAGTGCAAGAACAGTACACAAGCGAGCACTAATCAAAAACATGTGCACCTCGAATTCCATTCATAGCACGGTTTGATTAAAGCCTTTGTCAGGGCGTTTGTTGGTGGCAAAGGGGTGAACGTTGCGATTATGAATATCGTGTACACAGTCAACATCTTATAGAGGCTTTTCTCTCACAGGAGACAGCTTTTTCAGATAGATTCTCAGTAGATGACTGTACCTGCTTTTGTGTGCTTTCTCCCTTTCCAGTGTTATCTTCCATGGCCGGAGGGGATGGAGTACCCACCATGGTCATTTTCAAACAAACCCCCATCGTATTCCTTGCTGCGCTCAAATGACATGACCGCAACAGCAGCCCATTATTCCGGACAGCCTTTTGGTTTGCTCAAGGATTTGTTGTTGTCAGTGCTGTTGTCAGTGCTGCCTTTCAAAGCTGTATCCACGTACGCTCTATGAAGGCCAGTAAGAAACAATGCTGAGGATCATAGAACAAATAATGAACTTTTTGCTTTTTTTTTTCCATCCAGACAATTTGAACACCACAGAGTCACGTGGGTTACATGGTGATGCTGATTCAAGTGTGGGGGATTTTGATTTTTGATGGAAAAGAAAATTCATTTCCCATAAAAAAGATTAGCGGAAAAGTAAACACTAGAAGGGGCAAAGAAATATTTTTTTAAAAATCTAAAAAAGTTCCCTCCCTACTTCAGAAAATCCCTCTTCAATATTTTTAGCATCTAAATATTTGTTTGCCTTCTTAAACAGAATTTAAATAAAATAGGTTCACTTTATTTTCTAAAGACATTTGTAAAGGAAAATCCATGGCAGGAAATCCACCCAAATCCTTGGAAAATCCAATAATATTTGCATAGAGCTTAAAACATGCAAAGTCCCTGCGTACGAATTAAGCTGGAAAGGAAAGCCCTGCTGGTTATGCATTAAAATGGATTGGAAGCAGGGTTTGACTCCTACAGGTAAAAGCCCTGGAGTGACGACTGATTCTGCACTTTGAGGAGACAAAAACCAGAGATGTGCCTTCACTGCTGTCCAACTTCTCACTGTGCTGCAGGATAATCTGTTTAGTGATGCTGCATACTGCTTGGTGACCCTCTCCAGTTTTCACACTTACTTTGTGAATAGCACAGCACAGGGACAAAGAGATGTACAGAGCCGATGTAAATGATAGAGAGACAAAGACAAACCTGTACACAATAGCCCACGAGAACGTAAAGTTGAAGAGAGGAGACTGTAGACTGAAGGGCTTTCTTTAACTGAAGTTCCTCCAAGGCCGGCACTCATTACAGGGCAAGGCCTGACACAGTGTGCCTGTGTGCTGTCAACTTGAGGAAAACAAACATGGAATTTATAGCACATTAAGAATTCAACAGGCAATCTATTCAAGCAATTAATGGCGTATGAAAATAAGCTCTGTTGGCGTTGAAAGAACTCCAACACGAATGTAGGCCACGACTGTTGTGTGCTTTTGTTTTCTGCTGATTCGCCCTTGAGGATCACAGTTCCCGAGCTCACACACTTCACAAAGCTTTCCTGCAAGTTGTTGTGCCCCCCTTTCATATTCTCGTGTTAAAACATACTGCATATCTACAATTACAGTTCCTCCTCTTTTTGCCCACAAAGCACAGTCAAGGTGATTTTGATTATACTAAACAAGGTTTGACATTGACAATATATTCAGGACATGCTGTCTTTTGTCATGGCAGAATTGAAAAATTACACTACTTGGAGTAAGCTGTCATCTGCCAGTTGAAACAGGCCCATCGGGGAAACTTAAACACACCATTTACACATTATTACAAAAAAGCTATTTTAAACACTGGACATTCAGTTTGTCTTAATATCTTTTGTTGCTTTAATGTGTTTGTCTTTCTGAGCAAACTGCTTGTTTGGCAGAAATGCCAAAGCTATAACCTCGAAATTACACACACACACACACACACACACACTTTGCGAGGACACTATCGCAAATAAATAACTGGCATCAATTCTTCCCTTAACCTTAAGCTAAACCAAAATCTATTCTTGAAACCAGAGCCAAGTCTTAATCCTCAGATTGTGCTTTGAATGTGTGAGGACCAGCCAAACTGTCCTCATAATGATAGTATCAGACTGGAAAATTTTCCACACAACTATTCATAAACTTTACTTTATATGCATGCACACACACACACACACACAGGCCTTAGGTATTTTGGCATGCAGGTAAATGTAGAGATGACCTACGGCCTTACTGTGTTTTCTTTGCACTCTGCACATTCCTGCCATACTTGCAAGGTGAAGCATATGTGCCTTTGTGCAGCTGCTGTAAATGCCCTTTTTTTTACTTACTACTAAAGAGGGATTTTTGAATTTAGAAAACAGTTTCTGAGCCCCCACTATTGTTCAAGAGGGCAATGTTTGTTTTTTGAGCAACAACAACAAAAAATATCTGAAAAAATTTGCAATAGTTTTCAGAAGGTTCCCATTTTTTAAACCTAGCAATAGTAACAAATGGACCCGGGTTAGTACAACAGAAATTAGTCAACACATCTGTCCTGTGTGTTTTCAAGCCACACTGACACTAAGGGTAGTAAACAGTGACACTGTGCCCTGACCCATGAGAAGGATTAAGTTTAGGCTTTGACAGCTCAGGAGTTCCAAAAAGTCCACTTAGGACAGGAATCTGCCCTGGGAATGTGTGTGTCTAAGTGTGTGCTTTAGAAGGTCATTTTTATTTTTGTCTTTTTATTTTTCGGACGGTCAGGGCGAAAACGAAACCAGGCATGAGTTGAAAGAGTTGGTGTGATTAAAGACACCTAATCAGGCCATTTCCACGAGAAGGTTAATGGCAAACACTCGCCTCCTATGCATTTGCAGAGTGTAATCAAAGTGAGGAGCCACTGAATGTATAGGTGAAACCATCTCGTTGTATGGGTGGTCTATAAAAGTGAGCACATCTCACATTTATGATGCCAATTCCAGCAATTTACACATGATAATTCCAGCAATTCACACATGAGTGACATAAAGTAATCGTTTCAGCTCTTCACACATGCACAACATTAGTTTCACATCTTGTAACCTCATATAATGATTCTCAAGGAGAGCCTGGTACAGATTAACACAGTATACATTATAGACCACTGATGCCTCCCTGACATGTGACCAAAATTAATCAGATTTAGATTCAAGTGATCAAACTGTAATTAATCATGTGAAGAGGGAAATGATCCTTGACGCAGCTCCAGCTGCGAGATGCCTCTGTTTGGTCCCGTGTGCCCCTCTTACAGGGGGTCCACCGGGGCTACATTAAGAGGCTTTGTGCCAATGTCACCTAAATTACAGTCACTTAACACAACAGATGTACTGAATGTCGAGCAAATGATGTGCTGGGGTTGGGGCGGCACATTCACATGCATGGAATAAATTTTACCCGATGCATCAAATGTGTTTTTGTTGCATCTTCTCCCCCTCTCACTAAATTTGCATTTCGCTATATGAATAGTATGCTCCACTAACTCACACTGTCTTGTATCTCAATCTCCAAACAACTCCATCGATCGCTCTTTTATTTGCCGGCCTTTGCGGTTTCCAAGGCGGCTTCTGCATAGGTAAATTAAGCGTATTTATTTCAGTGCATCAGTTTGAGGAGATTTTCTCAGCTCTTATAGACTCAGCAGTGGATATTCCAGACATGCTTAGTTCAGAAGATTATTTTTCTCTTTGTGTGTCAGACTCTGACAGGTATTCAGATGGGAGCCAACGCGGACTGCGCCATTGTGCTTTCCTGCACGCAGGAACAGAGCGTACTGGCATTGCAGGTGTAGACAGGGACAATAACCCAGGGTTGCAGGCACAAATTGCATTCATCAAGTTTATCAAAGGAAAGTTGGGATTTAAGACATAAGCCTGGCTTTCAATGCACAAGTTAATTCTGAGAAAAATGATCTGCCTCCTTGGATGGAGATTTTATGAAACCAACACCACTACCACCACTACTCTGGCAACAATCCCTAAACATTAATAAAGATCTCATTGCTGTGCATAAATAATAAAAGCAATGCACTGATACTATAGCCCTTCTTTTTATACGAAAAAGAGTGAAGGGGAGAGAGATTATAGGCCGTTTAAAAGATGACACCCTTCAACAGTCTGCAATTGTACTTTACTGAGAAAAAGAATAAAGTAAGAGGCGATATATTCTAAAAAATCATAAGCCATTATGCTCCAGAAAAGGTCTGTGGGGCGGGGCGTGTATCCACATAAAGCACTGCTGAGAACCTCCAGCAATTTACCCCGCAGGCCTGTGAGGAGGGGGAAATATCACTAATTGCCCTCCATTCTGTCAGGTCAATTGACTCTAATTGGAAAAATAATAAAAAGCATACTACCCCGGGAGCAGCAAGCTCTGAAAACGACAGGGTCCTTTTCGGAAAGAGAGCGAAGGAGGGAGAAATAGCTCGAATTCCTCAATGCGAATGTGCCATCTGAAATATATCTTTGCCACTAACATTTCTCCCTCAAAAACAATTACAGCGTGCCTTCCTCCTGCCACTCAGAGCTGTAATTACAGCAGAAAGGGCATGGGTTACATACCAAGCGAGTATAATGAAATGACATGTGATTAGGCATTAACGTGCATAATCTGGCTCTTTTTATACCTTGATGTGTGATCTTTGATAGTACTGCAAGAAAAAGTGTCTGCAGACTCGTGTGTGCCTGTAAAGCGGGAGGCGGGGGGGTGGTGGGGGGGGTTCTTTTGGTCGGTCTTTTGGTCAGCTACTATATAGCTGTCTCCCCGGAGAGCTCAGTAATTTGGAATCAAATGAGCGTAGTGGGGAGGCCAGGCCACCTACAACAGTTTGAATATACAGTAGAAGAACAAGGAGGTATTGAATATGAGCTATGCCCCAGGTGTTGGCAGACAAGAGGGAATAGAGCTAATCTACTATCTACATTACTAAATTATTGGAGATGAATGACTGTGCTAATATAATCTCCCACCCTGGGGGGATGATCCTAAGATTAAGGGTCTGACTCAGTATTCATTGCAGTATTCAGCCATTTGAGTTGCTCAAAAGTTGTAATTTTGTTTAAGCCCAGTGCTTACCACAAACCAGACGAAAGTTCTCCAACCTGCCCATTCTCACTTAGTAACAACATAAACAGAGTCAGTATAAAAAGTATAGAATTGATAAGTTTGATTACAGTACTCCATTATATCAGGTGGTCTCTGAATATTAGGAATTTTCCATGATGTCTTTGGCAGCAAAATCATAGATGTCATAGACAAATTACAAATTACTAAGTTCCATATGTGCGGTGTTTGATTATGATGGGTGAGTAAGTCATCAAAGGTCAGATTTCTTCTTCCTTTGCAATGACCTGCATTTGAAGATCAGGAGTTGACCTAAATTTATCCAATTACACTTCACTGAGTAGTTGCTAATGGAAAAATAAGATAGATGAAGAATTCTCTGAGAAACAATGTATCAAGATTCACTCGGATTCAGTGCGATCGCAGGTCTCGGAATCCTTGTGATTAATTCACTGGCATGTAAGTCTTCCTCAAAGACATTCTTCTGTGAGACCCACTGGCACATCCCCCGCCAGCGACATCTTGCCCCTAGAGACAAACTTAGGATAAAACAATGACAGGAGCCTGGCAGCACACACACCAATGCCAAACAGCACACCCACCTGCTTATGATCAATGAAACCTCACTGTATACTATCTCTGCATACCATGCGAGCCACTGATGAAAGGCCTCATCGTTAGTGACCGTGTTTGATCGGCTCGTCGCCTGTTTTGAAATGTAAATTGATGGGAAAAGGAAAGGGCTCCGTGAAGGAGTGGCATGCAGGGGAGAAAAGGGGACCCCACCCTCTAGGGAGATTAACGCCACCCCAGTCAGACATGTGTCAAGTGGGACTTGATGAATCCTGAGAAAATGAAAAAAAAGGTATGAAAAAAAAAAAGACAGAGGAAAGAAAGCCCTTTCTCTTCCCTTCTTGCCTCCTTCTGCACATCCCTGCCTCTCAGATCATCATCTCCCCCCTTATTCTGTCAACGCCCTTCTTGATGGTTACTGTCAGAGGTGCGCATCTCTTTTGTAGAGTGGTGTTTTGCTGCTGCCACATTGGAGATGCTACCTTCCTCTGCATATGCACAAGTAGGCAGTGTGTGTGTGTGTGTGTGTGTGTGTGCATGCGTGTGTGTATTGGGGGGGATTGGCAAGACATAGATGCCTCTGCTTACCCTGACACACCTTTGGGAATCATAAAGCAAAAGACAGGAGGTAGAGTTCTCAAGAAACAGTGTTAGCATTACAGTAGAGGGATTTGGGTGGTGTTGCAAGGGCAAGGCACATGTCTGTGACACTGTGCTGGATAAGACAGGGATGACAGCTAACCATTGAGCTGAACAACCTTAAAGGAAAAGGGAGAAGCACCAGAGGGCATTGGCTGTTTAAAGGCCTAATCCTGATTTATATTTGGTCAGTGGAGTGAAGGAAAGACATGAAGGATGGGAGAGAGAGTGAGTGTGTGTGTGTGTGTGTGTGTGTGTGTGTGTGTGTGTGTGTGCGCGCACATCCACTGGTCATCCTCACTTGTAAAAAGGAACGTCTCCTCACAGGAGGGCAGAGGTGGCACGTTCTCAGTTGACTCCTGTGTTTGTGTGCCTGTGCCCGAAAAAGGCCACTGCATCATTTGAAGCGACGATGAAATGGAATAGCTAAATAATGTCCCAGCAGGAGGCTGCTTGCAGAGATCATACAATGTGCAGGGCCTGCAAACTAATGGCCAGCTGTCTTATAATGAGCCCCAGCAATCCAGGCCCACTGATTACCCCCATCGTCCCAGTGCCATCGCTACGGTGGGACATTTCGGGCAGAGCTGGGGGGAGCGGAAGGGGTGAAGGAGTGCAGAGGCGAAAGATGAGGGTGGGACTGTCCCTCTCTCCCCGACATACACGGCCTCCGTCACCACTACTGAGCACCGAAACCCTCTCAGTTAACGAACTGAGAGCCGTCTAATTAGAGCTCAAAAATTCATGAGGGTCCTCATTAATATTGAATATCTGTTGTGGGCTACGACTTCAAAATAAGCACTTGCATATGCAGATGGAAGGTGAGCGAGAAGGATTGGGGAAGGAGGGAAAAAGGGAAGGAGTGCATTGTGCACCGCCAAAGTAAAGGTAGTGAGGTAAAGGTGGTGGGAACGAGGTGGAGAAGATCTAAGGGGCTTGGGAGTGGGAAGTATATGAAAAGAAGGGCGACGGATTGGGAGACAGGCGAGGAGAAAAGATGGAGGGAGAGCAGAGAACAGGAATGGAAAAGAGGGAAAGGGATGAGAAAAAGTGAGGGACCCCAGAGAGCTGTACCTGTGGAGAAGAATCGTCATGTTGGGGGACTCTCCTGGGAGAATATGCATGGTCTTTAATGAGGAGGGTGGAGCGCAATGGTGAAGAATAACAAAAAAGGGAAAGAATAAAAAAACATTCTGCTCTTAATCCCTTGCTGAGAAGAAAAACTCTTTCAAGCAGGTACGCAGAGGTATCACTTTTAAAGTCCCTCGCTCCTTCTGTTTTACCCTGGAAAAGGGTACACAGATAAAAAGATACAGCCATTTGAAGAGTGTCTGCTACCAACAACCATCATTTGCCTTTGAGATAATTCTGGTTATTCAACTTCAGATTTAGAGGCATATGGGTAATGCAGAGGAAGAGGGGATACACTACATTAACTGTATGTCAGCCACTCTGGAAGACATCAAGAAAGTAATTTCATAGTGGAGATGAAAAAAAGCTGACACAAATAAACTATGTCTCCTCACACTGCCGTACTAGTAGATGGTTGAGTTTTGTCTTGTCTGTTGTATTACTGCAAGAATGTTTCTGTGAGTAACTGCACAGAAGGGCATGAAGGCCAGATGCACTTTAATGCACTATTTCTGTTGCACTTACATAGACACATACATACATACATAGCTACATCACAAATAAGATTGAGATAACTCTGTGTTTTTCAAGGTTACATATAAATCAGCATCAACCTGTTCTGTTAAAAGTAACTAAAATAGAGTGGGGGGGGGGGTCAACTCTGATTGGCCAATACTCCCAGAGTAAGAAATTCTAGCTACCTGCTGTGGAACCTTTCCACTAGGAGAACTGTATTCATGTATTGTATACAGTGATACATGTATTCATGTATCACTGTATTGTAACCATATTTATATATATATTTTGGATGATTTTATAGCATCTGCAAATGGGCAGATTACTGCTGCAAGCAATGGATTTTTTTCTCTTCCTACTGTTTATTATTAGTTCATTTTGACTATTTGAAGGTAAAAATTAATACATGAAATACAGACATTGGATTCAGATTTGGTCTTACACTGGATAAGCCATAAGACATTATTATTAATATATAGTTAATTATATCCCACTCGAATTGTTTTTTATTTGAATCTAAAACCCTTTAAATAATTTTTACAACCATTTTCAGCTTGGTCTGTTAACATCGACTTAACAGGCAGCAGGTGATTCGCTTACGTTAGTGGATAGGTGAGAAACAGTAGGAAGTAGTGAGGCTGTCTCTGTCCAAAGGCAGCAAAATCTGCCTAATCAAAGCAGTAAAGATGTGTTTTTCCAAGCGTATTATACAATACGTGCAGGGCTTTTCTCCGGCAGGAAGCAGAGACTTCCTGAAATTTTCTTATTCAATTAATTCAAATACTATGAAACTATTCCTTCAATTGAGTCAAGGTGTGTTAGGCAGCTTGTGAACTAAGCTTGTAACTCTGTGTACCACCTACTCTATGAACTCACATATGCTGCATGTGAAGGTACACCAACATCTGTGAGGGCAAGTCTGATTGTGTCAGCTCAAGCAGCTGTCTGCCTATGTGTGCTCAGTGCTTTGCTTGTGTCCATGTGTGTTTGTGTTTGTGAGTGAGGTGGCTGTGGTCGGGGCCAACCTGAACGCCCCTCCTTAATGTGTCTGGGAGGTCCAGGGGAGTCGAGGGCTTTGGAGGGCGTGGACGTGTCTGCGCTGAGAGATTTATAGACTTCATCCAGGATCACTCTCTTTCTCTGGTGCCAAGTTAAGCAGTAGCATAATTAAAACCTCAGTGGAATCCTTTTGAAGTCAACAATGGGCTCTTAGGCAAACCTTAATGCAAAAAAACACACTGTACACAGACATACACACACTCAGAGTCACGCACCCACTTGCGCTGTCTTTGCTCTCACACTTGCAGAAGTACACATACATGACCACACACGTATACTCTATGTCCACGCATCTTCACACACTCTGGAAAGATGCAGGGTAGATTAGATTAGGGCTCTATTTGTTGTCAAGGAGGAAATTCATTTCCACAACCAGCCAGTTGCAGGTACCTTCATACAAGACAGTTATTACTCTGGCACATGATTTGACACAGACCAACACACTATCACAGAGGAAATGCACTCATAACAAGAAGATATTTCACATAGTTGCAGAAAAAAAACAAAAAACATTCCAGGGTGCTTTTAACCGTGGCGACAGCATATGTGGGCAAAATCATGCATCAGTTGTAAATGTGAGACTTAACCAGTAAGTGGGTTTATACACTACATGTATACTAACATCATCTTTCTGTACGCACACACAAACACACACGCATATTTTACAGGACAATTACTCACATTAAATACCAACAGATGCCATGTTGATTAAATTTGACCACACAAACACAAATGGAGGCGTGCAGGTCTGCGTCAAGGCTTCCCAGAGCATATGCTGCACAGGTCGTCGGGAGCCCGGGAAAGAGGGATTGCTGACAACACACTGTGGAAAATATCCTCTGAGCCCTGAGATGGCGCGGGATCGTGACCCACCATCCGTTCCTGATCCGAGACTTGGCCCAAAACACAGAGAGATGTAAATACAAGAGGCAAGACTACAGGAGATGTTAGTAATTTGCTCTGTGTGTAGGTTCTGACCCTGCTTTGGAGACAAGATGGAGGTGTAAATTGGACAATCTAGGCCTTTCCTCCTATAATGAGCTATTTCTGTGTATAGTTTTTTTTTTTTTTTTTTTTCTTTATACAGCTTTTGGCTCCAAATCAAAGTGATAAATGCTATAGCTTGTGTATTCCAAGTCAAGTCAAGTTAGATTCATGCCCTGGACCCACACTGCCGTAGATCAAAAGTATTGGGCCTTGTAATATGATCACAGTGGGAGTTCACAATGTGAGCTAAGTTGCTCTTTAGAGAGGGGGAATGAAAATAAATGTGTGATCTTTATCTGCTATTGCCCATAACCCATGCAGGCATGGTGGTGGTATGCATCGATAAACTCATAAACAAACTGTAATTACTAGCCCATTAGAGCCAGACCCTCACAAACACGGGCTCATAATCTGTACACAGGAGGGATGGAGGCTTGCCGCTCATTTTCATATAACCCACTGAGCTAAAAAAGTGGAGCAAAATACTTAATGATTTGTGACTGGGGGACAAACAAACGGTTTGGATATAAGAAGCTTACACACTCTCAAAAGACATGTAGCAATGTTGACACTTGTGCTGATGATTGTACACATTGGCCATGTTTGAATTTGAGAGCAGATTAATTTATGGGGGAGGTGATCAGAAAATGGAAGGCAAATTGCTGTTTTATTTGAGGTGGATAAACATGTATTCCTCCGCTGAGAGTAATCAAGAAAATAATCACTTCAAGCCCTGACAACAAATCTACTTGGGTAAGTTTTAAGATGATAGCCTTGTTGTTTGAACTGGACCCCGTGGAGTGCAGTTTGTTTTCCTTTAGCATCCAGATTGAGTCTCTTGACAGTCCAGACCATGTTCGCTGTGAGACAAACCCAAGTCCAGAGGGATTGAAGGCAGGGACCAGGAGTTCATTCATTATACAGGGCAAGTCTCTCACCAGTTGTGGATGTCACTCTGCAGCATTAACCAGGCCTGTCGCATTTTGAATGATACGCCGACTTTTCTATGACATTTTAGACATTAATATTGCAAAGATTGCTTATATGTTCTCTCCATACCCTTATTTATTCTTAGAGATTTCTTCAAAGGTGTTGGTCAGGTCCCCTAACCTGGGATATGAGGGACTCTATGTCCTTTCCTTTCCTCCTAGTTGAACAGCAGGGATAAGCTATGATCCACTTTGACTCTGAGATTGTGTGTCTGTATATGTGTACGCCGTTTGTGCGTGCACCGCCTAAACCTGCCTCACTCCTAACCTTCAGTGGACGCACTATGACTGAGTGATCAAGGAGATCAAGCCCGCATCTTCCTCAGCTCTTCTCTGTGGTGACATTTCGCCAAACCCCAGGCAATCCTGGCCACCCTGATCTTCCTCAGCCCATGTTTATTCAACAGACAGGTGGTCCGGTGGAGCCTGGAGTCAGTTCAAATCTCAAGACTACAGAAAAAGGGACATCGATAATATTAATGTTAATAGGAAGTGTAGAGATGGGGAGAAAATAATGTGCATAACAAAAGAGGCAAAAGCTATATATACATTAACGTAATCTCTGTTGGTTTATGTAAATACAACAAAATTGCACATCTGCATTTTGAATTTTTTGGCTTGAAAACTTTCAGTTTTCCTCAAAGGAGCTGATTGTTGATTATTCATCATAATTTAATACAATTCTTTTTTAAATACAGTCACGATTATTTAAATGGAAATATGACCAGAATAGTCTTACTGCATTCAGTGTATCCTACTCTTGCCAGAACTGTTATTGTAGCTCAATTATAAATTAATTGTCTCATTTCTGCTCATTAAACGTGAGGCCTTTCTTTACTTTACTTTACTCATCATTATACTTTATGTTCTTTGGCATCTCCATCAAACAAGAAGACTTGACTAAAATTAAGTTGTATCACACCTTAAGTACAAACACAATGAACACGTGTTAAAAGATGCATTCAAAAGCTTCTGCTGTCAATCTGACATTAAGAATCCTTGAGTTGCCACAGAAAGGCACATATAACATTATAAAAATGCACACTCCTGAGCATTGTCGAGCTAAAAAATGAAGGGTGGTATTTTCCTAACAACAGCAGGAATAAAATGCCTTTAGGTTGCATGTAGTAATAATAACAGGTGATGCTTGAGCACGTAGAGAGATAGCTATTAATTATAGTACATGGTGAAGTCTTCAAGTGCAGTGTATTAGCCTCTGTTGTGCTAACGGCTTGCTATTGCAGTAGGTGTTTGACCAGCACTGAGCTCTTTAATATGTCTGTAGGGACACAGGAGGTTCTAATTAATCCTGCGCTGACGGCCAAGCCAGGACATCCCCAGGGAGACATCAGGGAAAGTAAGGAGTATCAGCACACTTATCCACAGATTACACTCAGCACCCTCACTGGGGTTTCTGAAATGGGATGTTGGGTTAAAAGGTTGAAATTGCTCTTACTTCACGTGGCAAACATGATTCAGTAGGGTGTTTCAGTAAATCTTGCCTTTGTAGCTGAAAACGATTCGTCTATATTTTACATCTTATCCTTCAATCAAACAAGTAAAGTGTCACCAGCATGAGGCATTTAGAAAAAATAATAAAGGATATTCATGTCCTGTCTAACTCACTCAAAGTTTCCTCCGCTGAAAAGGTTGTCTGACGGAGGATGAATCTCATGCATGTTTGTCAATATAATTTGCTCTCCCCTTCACCCCAGAGGAACATGCCAGTCCCTTAAGGTTTCCGACTCAAATGCCAACATCTGTCTGGCAACAGAGCCAGAATGAGACAGACTAGGACACCTTCATCAAAGGTATTCTCTGGTTGACAGAAGCCACAAGGTGGATTTTCAGAGATGAAATAATGGGTGAGCTGAAAGAGGCTTCAGTATGCAAATCCCCTTCTGCACCCACCCTGTGTTAAACAATCCATCTTGATTAATATTTTATGTAATGAAAATGCATTTATCAGACAAAAGTTGCAGAAAGAAAAGGAGCCAAATTTCTTACTTTAGCCTTTTTTGGATACATGTATGATGTCATTTTCTGGGCGACCATCTTGGAAAAATGAAGACAAAACATCTTGTAATAATGGGCCACAAAGACCCAGCTCCTCTTTTTTTTTTTTTTTTTTTTTTTTTTTTTGTCTGGAGCTCATGATAGTCTGAGGAAAAACAAGGCCAAATATGCTGAAAGTCCAAAAGGATTGAGATCCACAAACAATTTGGCATGGCTGCTCACACTTATCCCCATTCACAAACCTTCTTTTATGTACGTTTTACTTGGCACCATCCACTATGCCTCTCTCCCCAATCCTACTCGACTGATAGACAGAGTGGGTGAGAGTAGCACATCACAATACCACACTGCTCTCTACCTCACCGCTTTCATTATATTGTCATTTTGAATTATCAGCAGCGATGGACTGGCAAGGAGGACTGACACATTCCTGCAAGTGGAGCAGCTACAGCCTGGCTCTCCAGCATGTCCTGGCAAGCCCCGCTTTATGCCTTGCCAGATGAGAGAGGGCCGGCCAAGTGTCTGGCCAAGGGGCTGCACTAATACTGCATAAATAGAGGGGGAATCCCCTGCCCCCATGCTGGCTTAAAAACAATACATCTGTGTTGAAATGGAAGACGATATACCTGTGAAGACGTGTGCTCATCCTGTGATTATATGTAACTGAGTAGAAAAGTCACATAAAAGGCTCCAATGCAGATATGGTAGGGTGAGTACATTTTAATATCTGCACTGTATCCATTACCAAATGTCAATTTCGAGTCAAGTGATATAATTGAATAAAGCAGATGCTCTCTTGCCAGAAAGGCACTATAACTAATGTGTCAGTGAAAATCTATCTGAAACGAGCGAGGGTGACAGAAAAGATATCACTATAAAATGTGGTTTTAGCAGCAAATTAGATCGTGGAGCAACGGATTTCACCATAATTTGCATTTTGCATGTAAGCAGTGTCGAGCCAAAAATACTTGGCGCAACACCACAGCGGCGGTCTCAGAAGGCTTAACAACACCAGCCGACAAGAGCGAAAATGGAAGAGAAAGACAATGAAAGTGAAGGTGTGTGTCTGTGTTTGTCTACGTGTCTGAGTGTGTGTCTGTTTGTGTGTGTGTAGGGGGGGTCAAAGAAAAAAATAATGAAAGGACATGCTAATAAAAAATAAAAGGAGTCCCAGTGCAGCAGGGCGATGGCCAGAATGGAGTCTTGTGGGACGTTACATTTCACAAGACGCTGGGATCCACATCAACCAGTTAGCAGTGGTTTTACAGCTATGACTCTGTGGTGAAAACCACTTTGTTGCCTAGGATGTAAATTACTTGTTCGTACGGAATCACGGGCTCTGACACCGAAATGATCCAAAACACTGATCTTCTGTGTCCTTTACTCACCAAACAGCATTTCGAATGTTTATTACAAAGCCGTACAAAGGTAGAGGGATGCCTCCTAACTAGAAATGTCTGGGATTTATTAGGATTTGCGTTGCCTAGTAGGGCGAACATGAAGAAAATGCAGCCATGCTCCTTACTTTGCTACTTTTTTGACTAGAAAAACGCAAGGTTACTCACCAACACTAGATGTTTGCAACTCTGAAAAGACAAAGACAGTTCATCTGATCCCCTCATAAAAATAGTTGTTAGTAAAGTGTTTTAGCTGATTCATCAAACAATTTCTTTGGTTTGACAACTAAGGCCACGAAATGAGGACGCAAGGGCAGGAATCTGTCTGAATAATCTTCCTCTAGTGTAGTTAATTAATTTGGAAAGGACACAGTTGAGTCACAAATGAAGAAAGGAGACATTAGCTGGATTTTGTGAAAAATAATTTCACCTTATCTCATTCTGCCTCCTTAGATATTGCTTGACATCCAAGCTTGTGCTGGTGTGAACAGATGTGAAAAAAAAAAAGATCAGTTTCTAACAGTGTAAAAACGCCACACTCTCGTTTTCCTCACTCCTTTCACTGTGAACCTTGTGAAATGCTTAACTAATTTATAACAGGGCAAAGCTAAAGAAGCGTTAGTTTAACCTCATTCAATCCACATCATCTTTGGCATATCTTAGCCTACACGTGTACCCACAGACACACACACACACACTCAGTGCAGCTGGGTCTCCTTCACATCCAACGGGCTGTCTGAGGCTTACCGTGGCTCTTCCATCTCTTTGGCCATGAGCACAGAGGTGGGCCCCAAGACACGAGCACAAGTGTTGTCACAATTTCCCTTGCTAGTGTGTCTGTGCGTGCTTGGACTTTTTCCAGTTAAAATCTCATGGTTGGAGTTTTGTTGTGTGCAAGATGTCAGCCGCCCCCCCTCAGCCCATCCTCACCTCTCTGTGATTCTTGGAACACACTCAGACTGGTGTCAAACTTCTTGGAACTAGATTGAGGCAGATAGGAAGGTTTCGTCAGACATGTGTTCCCATCCTAGCACACATATAAGTTGGCGTTATGAAGAAAATATGTTGTCAAGGACCTGTTGACTTCTCACACTGCAGGAATAAAGTATTCACTTGAAGCACTGCAGAAAAAAATTAAACAATCCAATAGAGAGTATGAAGTGTCCTTTGATTTGGGTGTAAAAGGAATTCTGAGGGCTGAAGATGAATTATGAACACTCTTTGAATAAACACTTTTTAAAAAAAATCTCTGCATAATTTCAGTATTAAAGAGAAAGAGAGTTTAAGGCCACAGCTGAACCGACTGAGGACCAGTCGCTTAAACTAACTCTGCCCATAAACATCCTGACGCCAGTTAATTGTTGGTTTGAAGATCAGCAGCACAAAACCCCCCGCCCCACCCCCCCAACCTTGCTTTCTTTCTCACACACTCTTTAAGACTTTCACCCCATTCTTAAACAATGAATGTAATTTTTATAGAAAAAGTGAGATAGAGTGGGTGAGGCATAGAGAGAGAAAGCAAGGAAAGGGAGAGCAGAAGAGGGAGAGATCGCAGGCAGTGGTGGTGTGAGAAGGGGCGTATGGCACCCATTATCTTGTTTATTAAAAGCAAGTTTCTTTCCTTCGCTCTCTCCTCCCCATGCAGCTGACCGCAGATATTTCCAAAGGCCTCGCTCTGCTGTTCTGTGCCTACTTCACAGGCTGCTGGAAGGGTCACAGAAGTTGAAACCAGAGGGTGTCAATCCCCTGTTTCGCTTCGTGACCTAATGGAGGCATCTCAAAGGAGAAAAAATTGTGCATGTGTATCAGCTGCGTGCTCGTTTATATGCGCACGTGCGCGGCCGAGGGTAGTTTATGTAAGCATGTGTGTTTGTTGATGACGTTCTGATAAAAGCAAGTATGAAGGAGAGAAAGTCTGATTTGTCAGTTGTCGTGCACATTGAGGGAGGGAAATTGCAACGCCTGCAGCAGAGAAGACTCCAGCAGAGGGGAAGCCTTAAAAACATGTTCACCCCTGGCAATATGTGTTTTTTAGGTGTTACTAGTTAAGGGACCAGGTGCTTTCATAGTGAGTTGTAACTAACTGTTCAGTGAGTCCACCTTTCTGCATGGCCTATAATTCAGTTTACAAAAACAGTAAAAGTGGTGGCAGCTGTAGAAATGTGCGGTACGTTTTCAATCATGTGGTCCTTCGTCTCCGACAGCAGTAGCAAAAGAATGCTTCTTATTTCTTTTTTGGCCAGATTGTATCAGTTTATCGTTATCCAGCTAATGTTCAATCTGCATTTTTATAGTTTCACTGACTTATTATTAAACAGCTCAATAACCTGACGATAGATATTATGTCAAACATTTTAGGCAAATGCTGCATGTGCCAAAACATTTGTCATTCTCTGCAGCTGATGATCTATGCAATGGATAAGGTGGGAAAATACACATAGCTGTTCTAATGCAGTGTGACTCTGCTACACATACAAATACGGTTACATCCATCTTGTAATAAGTTAAAGCTGCAGTAAGCAGCTGTACCTCACTCTGCTACTCTGTCTCGCTTCAGATATTAGTCATGAAATTCTCTGATTAGTTAGAAGATCGAGAATCGGTTAAAAGCTTCTAACGGCACATATCTTAGCATTGCTACTAGTTCTGTTCAGTGAGCCCAAGACACAACAGGCTTTGATAGCACTTCTCCACTTCTCCAGGTTTTGGAGCATTTTTCTAATAAAAAGAAACATTCAGTGACATAGAAAAAAAAAAGAAAAAGAAAGAAAAAACAAATCCTGCTAAGCTTACATGCAGTACTTGGTCAGACAAGACCGAAGTTTAATTCATACTTTAATTCATACAGCAAAAATATGCTTTCAGTGTCATAAAAGAATAGGCTTTTATGATGAGGACAAGCAATGTGTTTGATGAATGTACAGTATAGGATCAGCTGGGATCGACTCCTGCTTCCAGTTAAAATTCAAGATGCTGGTACAATTTCAGAGCACTGACAGTAATTAACATATTCTATAATACATAGTTAATTCCTGTAAATCTTCTATGAATATACCCCAGAACTCCGATGTTGAACAAAATTACACATTTTCTGTCCTTAAACCCAAGTTTGAGATTTTACATCTTTGAGCTGTAGCAGACTGCTGTACCCAGCAGTCACTCATCAGTTCTCCAAATGTTATCTTGTATAATGAGTAACACCCCATCACGCTGTCCGTGGTCTTGCTTTATACGTTTTCCATACTGTATCAAGATGCCCACATGTTACCCAGCAGACACTGAATGTTACTACTTTATATGAAGTGAAGCAATTTTACTGCTGGTAAAACTGGCTGTAAAACATCTGAAGCATTTCTCTATCTCTTCCATCTTGTGTTAAAACAAATGCGATTCAGACTCGGGGTATTAAAAGTGAAAATCCACCCTGAAACTAAATTCATATGTTTTTCATTGGCAGTAATCGGTTCACAATATGAATTGTGCACATGAATGAGTTAATCCCATAGCTGCAAATAAGACAAGAGGTACTTATGACGCCATGTGTATATTCTGTGTAGATGAAGTGTCGACACTGGGTAGACAGTTCTCAGGGTGACTTTCTTGTGTTGTGGGTATTTTTGTTAGGGAACAGTTAACACAATGCAGATTTAAAACATATTTATGAGTGATTTAAATGAAAAAATATATTTTTGCCAGTCACATTGCAGTTGTAGCAGCTCCAGATCATTTCTGTCATAAACATCACAAATTAACATTTTGGTATGTGTGGTTTACAGTTTTGGGAGAGACCTCTTCATGTTTGCATACACAGACTCAAGCGCCATCAGGATGTCATTAGAATAAGTAAGACTTAAGTTACCAAAGCAGTGCTGAGCCCTCTGTTTTATCACCTTCACACTTTTCCCAATGTTATGATAGTTGCTGTACATATGATTTTGTACTGACATATCTGATAAGTTCGCTACAGAAAAAGAGATTTTATTTCTGTGCGATGTCCCAGCTGTAAAATAACTACGGCTAAACACAATGGATTTTATATTTGGAATTCCTGTTATTGTTTATTTAATAACATCTAACAGAAACATGAAACATTTACTTATCAACCAAAATGCTTGAGGCTTATTTGCATATTTGGCCACCTTTGTTACATGTTCATTCCCCGGTTGCGGTGAAAGTCAGAATAAAAAGATTTTAAAAGTATTTAAAGGTCTTCGGAAAAGTAGTTTGGACGGGGGTCTTTCGAACAATAAGCAAAGTAACCAAAAACACAAGAGCCGCATTGTCTTTATAAGGCATGAGAAGAACAGGTAGAAGAACACACTGGTGTCGCGCATGTGCTCAGGTCATTGTGCAGTGTCATTATCTAACACATCTACAGCAGGAAAACAACTGTTATTCAATTTGCAAAAAGCAAATCTCTGAGGCCATTCAATTCATCAGGGCCAATTACCGATACAAAGTGCTGGAGGTTATCTCCCCTCGCCACATACTGCACTCATTCAGACATAGACCATGGGCTCTGTTATGAATCAGGGTGCTGCCTGCATGGCTGCACAATGGCCTTACAGTGCAGCTAGAGACTGGGTGGTCCATCTGTAGGACACTGCCCAGCACGTCAATGACTGCTGCACTGTAGGACCAATGATGTTTCACAAGGACACTGATATCAGATCGGTTTGCCTCAGATGAAACCCATGCTGATTCTGTATTAGGGAAGAACTAAGACTGATGAGAGATCAGTGTCAGGGAAAACAAAGTCAAAACTAAGGTGCCTGCAGCCTAGAGAGGTGCGCAGCTCCTCGGGGTCTGGTCTGTTGGGCTTCCTGCTTCACGATCCCTTCTAATTGGCTATCATTACACCCCACATTACCCTATCAGGGCATGGCTAGAGGGGGAAACAGACCATGGTGGTGGATGGTACGCTTTGGTAAGTCTGAATTACACAACTCCAGGGCCATGACTAATATTGGCGCAGTCGATAACTGCTAATGTAAGCAATGGAACAGATGCCCACAGTGGAATAACAACAAATATAGTCCGGTTAACCTTCTCGCAAGGCTGCTTTTGACCAGTCAGAGAGGCTCAGGCTCGGTCAAGCGCACATGATGGCTCTCATTCAGCTGTGATTGTGTTTCGCTGCGTTAGGTGTTTGTTGGTTTGAGCGGTTTGTTATTTTTTTTATTTATGTTCTGGTCTCATTTTCTACGTGCGGCCGCACATACATATTTCAGCGTATATGTGAGGTGTCTCTTTTTTTCTGTGTGGTCAATTGTAGTGTGATTTAATTATGGGCAATGTTTATGAAACCCACTACCACAACATTAAAAGTGGAAAAGCAATCCTTTATGGTAATCAGTCCTCAGCTGAACAAACAATGTTTATACAAGTAAACGCACGAACAAGGAATCACTTGAGACCGGCCAGAAAGTAAGATAAAGACGCAGCAACAAAGATTGCTTCCATACTTTTTTGTGACTCATGAGTTTAATTGTTTGTTTTTGTTTGGAGAGGCTGCTTATGTTAATTACGCTCTCCTCTGTTTGAGAAGAAATAAGAGTCAAAAATATTTTTCAGCACAAATACAAACACTTTGACAGAATGCAAACATGAGAAGTCCCCTCACTCCCCCCCGACCCCCCCCCCCCCCGCACATCCACACCTCTCAGCCCCACACTGTAGGAAATTTAACATCTGTCTTTTCTCTCCCTCACTCTTGCAAAACTTGGCTTCTCGGAGCAATTCTTTCTTCTTTTTCTTTCCTTGGTCAGTCTGGGATTCCCTCGCCACAGGCAAATTCAATTTACTGCCCTTTTTTTTTTTTCTTTTTTTTTTTTTTCAGTTCTGCTCAGCTTTCTTGCTCTTGAATTTTTGGGGGCGGTGTAAAGGGGGCAGTGCTGATACTGAGAGCCCGGTCCAAACTGCTACAGGATGAGCCTCCGTCGTCTTGAAAACCCCAATAGATGAGCCTGTAGCCTTGACCCATGTGCTGAGCTGTTGGGCCGCTTGATTGAAGTGCACCACACTTGAGAACATCAGCGCCTTGCATCCATTGAAATAATAAGCTGACCCAGAGAGCTGCTCGCCTTTGAGCTGTAGCCAAGCCATCTGAATCCACTCTGCCCAAATGAGGGCTTATTTTTCAAAGCATTTCTCTCATGTGTGCCGGCCCCGACCCTGCACCCATACTCTGTGTGTGCGCTATACGTATGTGTGGAAGTTAGTGAGTGACTGGGCGTCGGAGGCCGTATCGGAAAGGAGCAGATCACGTCTGTGGCTAAACGGATTGTTTGGTGAGTCACATGTTCCTGGAGAGCTGCATTTTCACAGTTTTGGCTAAGTTTTTCTTTCCATTCGTCCACCCCCCACACTTTTGTTTGTCTGATCATAACCTTTAAATCAACCTTCTATGAAGTAACACATGCAAAACCCAACTGAACAGAACAGAATGGGAGATAACGCAGTTGCTTAAATATTCGGGAAGTTACTTTTGAAACAAGAGATGCCGGATTTACTGCTTTGTTTACCTTCATCTGCACCTACAAAATATAAGTAATAACTGCAGGAACTAGCAACTGAAATATATAGTTTCAGGTATATTTAGTTTCAGGTAAGTCAGAATGTCAAATTCTACATAATCTGGAAATTACTGCATGTGCACCTACAAGAACTGAAACCACACTTGACAAGAAACGTGGGGGGGTAAATACCCTAAATAAATAAATCACATTCTGGTGACCAATCTGGTGACCTTACAGTGATGAAGCTGCAGAAACATAAAAGAAAAACTTAAAGAGAATGTCATTGAAGAGGTAACAAAATTAAGTGTCACGATCTTAGACCTGGGCTGCCGTGCAGGATCAGTTACTGTGCGTAGATGTAGATGTGTGATGGAGATATCGTTTTGCTCTATTAGACATTGTACCCAGTAGGTTCACAACATGGTTTTCATTTTCAGTCATTTTATGTGGCCCAGTCAGATGTCTCAGGCTTCCCTAATAACACACACTTACCAATGTTTCATTCCCTCTGTTTTATTTCTTTCCACTTTGACATGTCTTTACAAAATCAGACATGTGTTTGAACTCAAAAGACCAAGTGGAGACTCCTGTTTTTCCATGTTCATTTAGCCTTTTTTCTTCATCTTTGCTGCATCTGAATCCTGATTAGAAGTGTTGGCGGGCCATCATCACTCTCTGCCCGATTATATGCCCCACCCACACAGGCTGCACTTCAGTAGCTAGTCAGCAGAATACATGAATGGGAATTAATCTGGAGTGGACGCCAACTTTTTCTGGGTGTGCATATTGTGTGTGTGTGTGTGTGTGTGTGTGTGTGTGATTATGTGCGTTAAAATATGTCAGTCAGTGGTCACCTCCAAGAGTTCATGAGAAGAGAAAAGAGAGTGCGAGAAGAAGAGAAAGAACAAGGAGAGGAGAGAAAGACGTCACCATGCAATCTGCTCCCTCAGCACAGCTCCTCAGATGTGGTCTGGCACCTAGTTCACAAAGCCAACCAGATCAACACATTGCCTTCATATATCTCTGGAAACGGGTGAGTGGAGGGTGCGAGGGGGAAAAGAGAGAAAGTAGGGGTGGGTGACAGGGGAGGGGAGGGGAGGGGAAGGGAGGGGAGGGGAGGGGGTGAAGAAGAAAGGGAAGAGCAAGTCTTTTGTGTTTACTCACACCGACTCGCTGCCAGAAACTTTAGACCACATAAGCGATTCACTTTTGTCATCTTTGCTGACCCAGTCCCATGTAAAAGATTGATGAGGGAGCTGATGAACTAAAATAAACCAATCTCACAGTCACTCACACAGACAGACAGTCAAGGAGGCAGGCGAGCAGACAGGCAGACCCTCTTCAGTGAGCAAAACCAGGCCCAGATTGTCACTGGCCAAGTCTCGGTCTGTTCTCAAACAGCGAAGGTCTGGCCGGTCATTCAGCAGCAGCAGCCTGCTGCCCTCTTTTGTCAAATGTTATGATGTACTGAATGGATAATATTTTGATCTTGAGGACTTCATGCAGAAATTAAAAGCTACTGGTATGTGATCGACAGTGAAACAATTCAATGAGATTACGTTAGAGATATTTTACTCATTCATTTTTGAGCTTTTTACATGTATGATAACTTCAATAAAGCAAATAAAAACACAGTTAACTTCCTCTTTTAAAACACAGTCACATGTTCCTCTAAGAATAATAATGTATTAACAACGTGTGACTGAATGAATGGTTAGAAAGCTTTTACCTCACGATTCTCTGTTGCTTCAGCAGAATACAGAACCACAGCTTTTATGAATCCATAAAATGATGTCTTGTTTTAACGAGAAGGAAATTCATTGCTTCTGTAATTGGTAAGTGCCCAAATCATTAAGCCCTAATGCGGGGCATTTCCTTTGGAGGTAGTTTCCACTTAAGAGACAAGTGTCTAATTGGTGAGTTGTTGAAAAGAACCACTACCTCCCCAGAGATCATTTTATGAAATCATATAGAGGATAATTCCCTTTCAATTAAAGGCAACAGTATTTCAGGTTTTGATTTAATTGAATGCGTTTATTCAAATCGTGGGGGGTAGGGGTGGCACCACCGTGATTCCATTAACGGTGGTGTAATATTACGAGGCCAGTGTAAAAATATCACTCTGTCTCAGGAAAATAGAGCAATATCAGAAATAGATTGCTCGAAAAACAGAACACTCCAAAGTAGACGGCGGCCAGCACGGGTGCAGATTGAATAAACAATGTTCAGTGCAGAAAGCATAATGCTGAATAAAGATGACCCGCTGCTGCTGCCGCCGCTGTATTTGAATATTATTGGAATTAATTTGTCAGCCGATACTGAACATTGACTATTTGTCAGGAGACTGAATACATCTACTGCAGTTTTCAAAGTAATGCATGTGTGGAATATATCGAGGGAAAGTGTTTTCTGCCGCAGCTGGGATAAATCATGGTCAGGGACACATGGGTGGCAACCAGTGCGATGGTTGGATTGCATGGTGTTCACCGTGTCACCCAAAACAAATTCAGTTTCATTTGATTGACATTCAAAGTATGAGAGTGACAGGGACTGAAAGAGACTTCATCCTGAGTCAAATCACAAACGTAGCTTTTTTAAAAGTAAAAGGTGAAGAGTTATCTTACGCTCGTCATCTCTCAGTTTGTTCTGTCAACTTTCCTGCTGCCTCGCTCTTTTCCCTCCACCTCTTCTTTCTCTCCCTCCCTCTCTCTCCCTGGCAGGTGTCACACCCACACTGTGGCCTCTGGGCTGCAGTAGCAGTGCAGAGCACCGAGATAAGGGCTGTACGGAGACAAGCGTACATCCTGTATGAGGTTAGGGCCCCACCAGCATAGCACTTCCCTGCATTGTATATTTCTGTGTGTGTCTGTGTCTGTGTGTGTCTGTGTCTGTGTGTGTGTGTGGCTGTGTGTATGTGTGCTACCGCAGCTTCTTCCCGTCTCCACGCCAATGGGGACAGAGCCTGCGGTTGCAAGGTGCAGGTGTGTTTTTGTGTGTGTGTGGCGACAAAAAGAAACCTGAGAAACTCCGCCACGTTCTGATCTCATGGTCGTTTTGATAAGTCTGAAAGCAAACAAGGTCAGAAAAGGTGAGGCGGCCCTGCCGTTATGACAGCGGTCTAGAGATATCGTAAGCTGACTGTACTCACCAGCTTTCAACTCCCCTCAGCGAGGCTTGTCTGCGGTTTGAGATGACACTGTTCAATACAAAGGTTTCTGTCTCTATTTCATTGTCAAATATCCTCACTGATCTCCTCCGTGCTGTTTGGCACTTAGGGGGGAGGACGCCTGTGAAACTTGTTGGTGGCCCAGGATTGAAATTCAAATCGGAGTCGCAAACCCATTTGTCAAAGGCAGTGTGTATCTAAGCTGAACTTTGACAGCAAAAAACAAGTTTATTCACACTTTCTGTACACATCTGGGACTGCAATGCCCTCTCATGGCTGCACAAGTATACACCCAGTGTGTGGTTTAAATGGAGAGGCAAAGCGCAAGCAAGATGTTGTATCGAATGTGGGTTTTTAAGGAGACATAACACGTCACACTGTTGATATGGAAAGTATCTGAAGCTTCCTGCTCTGTGCTGGACATGGATCTGCCTTCATCTAAGCCTCGTTGTGAGGAAGATGACTTTGGATGTGGGCATCGTCACTGCCTTTCAGGTGAGTGTATATTAAACCAAAAAACCTCTGTTTATGAGCTTTGTGGGAATTTGCGTGATAGCACATGTGATAACAAATGTTCAGATGTTAATAATAAAACAGGTGATATTGATATTGAAACTGCTGAAGTTCATGCATACTCTCTCTCTCACGCACACTCACACACACACACCAGATATCATCTACAGGCCATTTCACTGGCCATGCCATCAGAGGAGCGGCTATTTCTCCCACTCCCCGCCCGGATTTTTCTCGCTAAATCTGACACAGCTCTCGTAATAAGCAGCCTTGCATATCAGCTCCTTGGAAAGAGATGCAACTGCTCAACTGAAGGGAAGAAGGCAGGAGGGAAGGGAAAGGAAAGAGAGGGGCGGTGGTGGTGGTGGTGGTGGTGGTGGGGGGGGGGGGGGGGTTGAAATCGCGAAGACTTCTGTCACTTCATGAAAAATAGCTTCCCCTTTGGATGGAACTTCACAGGCCACAATCAAGCGGTGCCAAGACGCTGCAATCGTGGCAAATCAAGTCAGCATCTATTAATAATATTTCTGGGGCTGCTGCGGTGAGTGCGCGATGTGTCCTCCCGCTGTCACAGCCCCGTGATGGAGCGCTGCCTTTATCTCAGCCCTGGCACGCTTCTGTCACCGTGATAAACAATTCACACACAAATATGAATAAGGATCCTCCCAGTAGGCCCCTACACACCCTGCCTTTTCCCCTCATTTTCTAGATGGGGGGAATGTAATCTTCAGGCTTGGTCTTTCTCTCTTTCTCTCTCTTTCTCACTCTATCACTCTCTTTTGCTTCATCTATCTCATTTTTTGCCTCTTTTCTTTCTGCTCCCACCTCTCCCTCCACTCCTCCATTCCCTCTCTTTCCAATCTGTCTTTCAAAGATATGTAAATGACCCCGAGATGGGACCCCAGTGCGTAGGTGGTGTAGCGTGAATGTCAAAGCCTGGGCCTGTGAACCCTGCACACACACACACACACACACACACACACACTTCCACTGTAAAGATGTCTGCTCTGCATGCTTTTTCACAATCATATGTTAGAGTATGCCACACACACATACAGATATGCATAGACAAGGAGTATAAAACACACACACAAACATATCTGAAGGACACCAGCAAAAGGACATTGTCATGCGCTGTCACACTAGAGTCACAATTCAGCTTTATCACAGCCATTGTGAAACTGTGTGTTGACTATTTTATTCCTAGAACTGAGTGGAAAGGGATAATTAATGGTTGAACAATGTGTTTCATTTCACCAGCAACCAGATGTGCTGACTGTCATTTTGGTCACCACCTGCTAAATTATAATTATTTCTTCAGGTGTGTTTTGTTGTAGGAAGAATTTACAGAACAATTAAATAAAGTGGTTATAAATCAAATAATAAGTAAAATAATAGCTTCTTCAAAAGAAAACACACACATTAAGCAAACAATAAAAATGGGGGTCTAAAGAATCATATGACTTTGCTGAGATGTTCACTGAGCATAAATTAGGACTAAATAAACTTTCCAAGTCCACAAGGGAGCGAGTGGTGTAAATTCTGTCATCTGCCCAAATCTGTCAGGGAGACTCATGGGTCAGTACGATGTGCAGAAAGAGCAGTCCACACTGCAAATCACATGAGCTGCACATGCGCCACACAAGTAAATTGGGTGGTTGTTTTGTGCACCGAAGCTATTTGGTGTTTTGTTTGTCTCAACATCACTGCCACTGTTTTTGTTAAGCAGTTACACATACACATTCTATTTTTTATTCTTTTTTCTTTGGTTTTTCATGTTGTTCAGCCAAATATAACAAACAAAGGAGCTCTTCTTTGGCTGTCAATTACTGTCAGGGGTTGCCATCATGTTTTATTGCGTTAAATGTGTCCACAACAAATTGTAGCATGAATAAAAGTGTGTCCCTAGTACCGATAAATGTTCAATCACAGACAAATGGAAACCATGATTTGACCTTTACTTGTTTTTACATGTAGATTTAGTATCTCATTAAATAAATGCATCTTAAATGCTGCTGGCTCCTTCTTGTCAGTGATAAAGACACTGTGTGACTCACAGTATCATGTAGATTGTGGTTCTTATCTATACATACAGATCAAAGGCTGGTAATTTAGTAATTTAACAAAAATAACATATTACTCAATTCGTGCGATAGATGACACATAATTTGTTCGAAATCATAAAAAGTAGAATAGGGAACAGTATGAGCGAAGGTTCCACTGAAGCTCCTCTGCAGGAAAGAGGCTGTGACCCTCGTCCATTGGTTTAGAGTTGTGGGAAGAAGATATAAACTACTTTGGTTTATCTGGAAGAAACAAGGAGGACTAGAGACTAAAGATCAGCGAGCAGGAAGTGAAGAATGACATGGATGCTCGCTGATCCCCCACATAGCCATCGGATGGTTCGGAGATGGAACCAAGTAGGCAGGCGGAGTCAGTTGTGGTACTGTAAGAGGAGGCTAGTACTCAAATGGAGCTCGGGGACAGAGAGTGATGATAATTCCCACAAAATGCTTGTGCAAGACAGAGGCCTCCTACAGACCTTCCAAGAGGCATGAGGCCTGCTCCGGATAGTAGTTGACATTGGCCTGAGGATCTAGGGCCTTGTAGATAGGACCCAGGTCAGCGAAGTCCACACTGTGGCCATATTGTGCTGTCATGATGGGAAACACTGGACTTAATTACAAAACACAGTGCAGATGTTAACCTTTGATTTAACAGGTTCATCTCAATTTGAAGTGGCTCTGATAAGGGGCAGGTGGTGAGGTGGGGAAAGCTTTGCAAGCAGGAAGGGGTTGGCAGCACTCAGGCAAGATCAGAAGATAAACAAGGTTAAAGGGCCAGACAAGAGGCTGAGTCCAAAAAAAGCAATGAGAATAAAATGGGAAAGCAAAGACAGGATTGGCATGAGGACAAACTCAGCTAAACCAGGAATCAGGTAACGGGGAAATGATGGGGGTTTGTGTAAGGTAGGAGTGTCAGGAGTTACAGGAAAGGCGAGGAAAGCAGATAAGTATTAAATGTAAATAAATGTGAATTATCTATGACAGCTGAATTAAGGGAATTTGGCAAAACAATAATATGTAAAAAACATTATAATTTTGCACCAGACACAACTAATTGTGCAGTAAAAGTTGGAACAGAAGCATGAACCCTTTCTTTAGCTGCACTGTAGTTGTTACAGTAAGTAATAAAGTACATTTACTTTATGCTTAGACATTTTGTAGTACAACCATAATGATAATAATATTAATAATAATAATAAAAGTACATTTATGGCTTACCTTTGCTACAAAAAATGTACTAGCCACAGTTTTTAAATGACCTGTGTTTGCAAGGAGATTGGGTAAATTTACTTAACTAAAAGACACCTGTACAACTGTGAATATGTTAAAGCAAAATCTGTTTCCATCGATTGTTACAGATTTGAATTAATAAAGTTTCGACATACAAAGATTTCCTCTTATTCTTCTTCAGCACAGTTCACACCTGGTCTGTTTGGTGTCTAATTGTCAGTGGCTGCTCCCTGCCAGGCCCAGTCCCTCCATGTCCGCGATGTAATTGCGTATTTCCGCAGTGGAACATCCAAAGAGGCCTAAATGAGATTTCACTCAGCAGGACGGAGCCTGCGGTGAGGTGCTGATGATGAATGTATTGTAAGATTGATTAGCGCCACTAAGAAGTGTGGCGGATATGGCCACCAGAGGTGTGTTTGCATGTTTGTGTGTATGTGTGAACAATAAAATAAAATTAAGAGCTTGATGGTGCATGTGAACGTGCCGGTGACTGTGTGCTGTGTGCTGTGTGCCATTCTTGAGTGCGTGATGTGATATGTGTGTGTTCGAATGGACTGCAGGGTGTCATTCAGGTGAGAAATGAAAGGTGGTGGAGAATTGAGAAGGTGGAAAAAAGTGAAAGACAAAAGAAAAACAAAAGAGATCTAAGCTGCTTCATAAATTCAATAGATTGAGACAACCAAACTTTAAACTTACTCCACAAAACAATCCTAACAAGAGATTTTATTAAGAATTCATTCTTAAGTAAAACATCAGTCGGTGGCTTGAGATCACTTCCTCTCTTTGCCAACTTTCAATAATTGGGTATCACCTGTCATGTACTGTTGGAGTGATGTGTCTTGTTCTTTGTTTCTAAACAATTCCTATGGATGGAAACACAAAAACATGTTCACTTTGTCAAAAGTGATCAGTTTCAGCAAGGCACAAATAAGATTTCAGCACCAAATAGAAAACTAGAAGGCAAATATAGTTATTAACACCAATCCCACCACCGTACAGCTTTAACAATTTTGGATGCAGGTACAAACTATTACACAAGTACTGGTGCATATACTTTGGACTAGTGATAATTTATCTGTTATTGTCCTTTGAGTGTGACTTTAAAAGTTGAACAATTATATTCCAGTGTAACGTTTTAAGTATAGTTATTGCATCCCACAGCAAGATTAATTATGTTTCCACTATCACTCCTGAAAAGTTTATTGCACTCAGGCAATTTTACTAATATCAAGCATAATTTCAAAGCACCAGGCTAACTCCTACATGTCCCTCAGGTGCCATTTTATTATGCAGTACAGCATGTGAATCATGGTTCATTTGACTTCGCTGCCACTTTGTGCAGGCCACTCTTCTAAATGAGATAATGTATCTGAAGAGTCTTAGAGGTTAAATAAAGTTTAAAGTGTGTAGCTTGTGGCCTTTTACCCGCTATGACACTTCGTTCAAAGATATAATTAAAGGAGTGTTGTTCAAATTTTACAAAATAACTAACACATCACTGAATTTTACCAAAATAAAAATCTTTGCAATAAATCAACACATTTTTGTGACCTTGAATTCCTGCGGTGTCTCCCTTCAAAAGTGGTTGTAGTCCTAGTTCTCTGGACAGCCGGTGATGTTGGCAGCTGTGGGTCAGAGGATTTGACAAGTTCTCCACCATTAATGGCAGGATTGGTGGTTCAATTTCTGACTGTACTCCAGAGTCTCACGTTACTCCTGGTATGTGTCCCTTCGTAACTTTGGGATAAAAGCATTTAGCCAAAGGATTAAATGTGAAAGAAGTTATGAAATAATGTAGCAGGGGCTTATACTCATACTGAAAAAAAGGTACTTCACTACCAAACTAGCAAATCCAATTCTATCAGCGATCTTAAAATAAAGATGTCAGTAACACTGACATGAACAACAATGTGCATCAAAGATCAGAACCTGACAGCCAAACAATTCATAATTTCCTTCACATTCTGTCAGCTCTAACATAAAAACACATTCTGTAGCGTAAGTACATGGTACAAATATATTTTTTTGCTTGTTCAATTGTCATACGCTGATAAATTTACTGCAGGGGGAAAATGATGTGCACAGGATTCAAACCCTCAGTGGTTTGAGATAGTAGTGCACCTCTTTCCACAGAGCTCAGACGACTGCACTGATGCTGCTCCAAGTCTAAATCAACAGTTTTCAAGTCACTACAAGACACATGCAAATAAAATCTGTAGTCATTTCTTTCATATGGTGTTGTGGAAAATATGTAAATTCTGCACAACCCAAAGCCTGTGTTGTTGTTACAAACCTGATAAACATGGTTCTGTCTTCCTCAAAGCGAACAAGCCCTCAGATTTCATTTGAGCATGGCGGTGGCATGGTAGGACACAGGCCTTGGGGCTTTGGCATGGGATCACTGTACCTCCTTCATGAGAGGGAAATGTCTGTGCACCCCTTCATACTGGAACCTAGCCACTACGACATGCTGCATGGACAATCCCCCCCCCACTCTTGTTTTTAATGGTGGTACACACAGGCAATAATCATAAAAAGCCAGGGTCTCTTTCTGAATGGTAACTGGCATTTGTCTCCTACAGTAACCGCAGCCACAAGGCTGGGCAATTTCTTCTCAACATGCAAAACTGTGGGGACAAAATGTGGGACCTGCCATTCTCCATGCATATTAAAGACACTTGTCATCAAGACGTCACCCAGGAGCTATGAGAACAAGAGGTACAGTTCCTCCGAGACAGACTCACTCACCATCAAAACCATGAAATTAGACCCAGGAAAATATCCTTGTGATGGGAAAAATGCTACACTTTAGTGCATTTTGCATATAAAAAAAACTGAAACGGATGCATGTAAATTGCCCGTGCCACAAAGACAAATTGGTAATTCAGGTTTGGAATGAAAATGACACTAAAGTGCAAAAAGGAAATGGTGCAGCGTGAAAGGAATAAGGGTTGTTAAAATGTCACATTTGAGATTCTGTGCCTTTAGGAATCGAGATGTATTGTTAGAGGAAATGTGATAAACATGAGCCAAATGTACGGGGAGCAAATAGAGCCCCATGTATACCACGTTGTCTTAGTCAACATGCTCAGAGCGACGCCCACAGAACAGACACAAACTGACGAATGCACAATTTGTGGTTATATACTTCCTCGCACCTTTCTCTTAAGAACTCATACATTTTCTCTATAATGACAAAAAAAGGAACATGTACCCACACAATGACATTCAAAGAGTAATTCTGAGTAAATGAAAACCAAATGCTGATTTGTTCAAAGCACTGACAGATCTGAGAGACACACGCTTACGAACTTCCAGTGAGTGGAGGCACCCGGCCATTTTCAAATGGTCAAAATCCACACTGAAGATAAACATTTGACGCTGGACAATTTGAAATCAACACAGTTGTTAATTTTCTAACCACTCAACAACTTTTCATTAAATCGGCAATGGAATCATCGTCCGTGAACAAGACAATATACTTTTCTTGTTTGTTTGTGGTAGATCACTTCCCCCAAATGGGTGCTGGTGACACAAACCCCCCTTGTTTGTCCCTGTGTTCCTCGGGGGCCACAGACCAGTGCCCTCCTGGATGACAAATGGCCTTAATGAAATTGGACAACTCAGCATACATGCATAAGAGGATGTTAAATATTGATAGTGAAGATCAACGTAGCGGTGCATATTCCACTCTTTAATATTTTAAGTGTCAGACAGTCCTATTGTCTATCTATTGGGGAGAATGTGTGTGTGTGTGTGCGGGGGGGAGAGGGTTAAATCACTGTCTGTGCCCCCCCAGTTCTCTTTGAGACACATATGGCGGCCTGGGCATCGTTCACTCAGCTGCGGATGACAGCACCCTGGTCTGCAGGCATGGGGGGTTTGGAGCCTAGTGTCAAAGATTTTTTATTGTAATCAAGTGGCCATACATATTTGAACACCACACACGTGAGCAACCAAAGGCTCATCAGAGTAAAGATCCAATTAAGCCACAAAAAGGCTGCTCTTACATTCACATGTTCACTGATGACAACATGAACATGATTAGGATCACCGGAGAGGACGAGTCTTAAGATTTTGCATTAATCCATGCCCTTGCAATCTCTTTTGTATCCCCTAGCTTCTAATGTATTAATCATTTTACATCTCTCCAGTTCTGAAAGATCATGTAATATCACACAGTGTTTGCATGCCAACACTTACATATACAGTGCAGTGTACTTATCACAGTGGCAGTGCTGCACCTTGAGGGCGTGTCGTTGCACAGCACTGCAGCAGAAGCAAAGATCACATGAATAACCATTATTTAAATCGATTCAAATTAGGGGGGCACTCAAAGTAATCGGCTAATATCCTACAAAAAATCAATTCCACTCCCATTTGGACACAATTGAATGCGTCTGAAGAGGGCAATTATTAAACACACAGATCAGATCCATAATTGGCGAGTGGGGTGGTGGGTTGGGGGGGGGGGGGGTTCTGCATTGTCATGAGCGCTAATGCACTTCCACTGAGCCACAAGAGCCACAGCAGACACTTAGCGCAAGCTAGGTTGCGTAGCTTGGGCTGCCAGCAGATACTGTAGGTTGAGGAACTGCCAGGAGTATTTGAGGGAGGGGGTGAAGAGTGGTGCCGTTGAAGGTGCAGAGGTATAGGGGCACCTGGGGACTTTGCCTAGCAGGACCCATTCCCTTGCAACCTCTCCCTCAGCTCACAGCCCAAACCTCCACTCCCCCACCCATCTTATTCTACATCCCCTCGAGGCTTGCTTTACTACGGGTCCCTGACACATCGGAGAGATGACCCTGGGAATCTCATTATGCATACAACCAAAGTGTGCCCCCCACCACACCACAACCACCGCCACCACTAGAGCCACCACTGCCGCCACCCTCAACCCCACTGCCAGCCACCCCCCACTAATGCATTTGCATACAGAAGACAGACCAAATAAGGCAATAAATCAGCAGCCTATATTCAAATGGTTTGCAGGGAGATTGAAACCCCTGCATACACTACCTCAAGTAAATTCATCCACACGCTGGGGAGCCAGATACCCATTCTCATCAGCGGACACAGGCGCTGCGTCCACTGGACACCTAGATATAAATATATATCCCGCTTCATTGCATTGCCGAGGGACGAACTACCTCAATATATCAATATACATATGCTTATATCTCATATGCCTTAGGCAAACTAACTGCCTTGGTTATAAGGCTGGGCTTTCATAGCACCCGAAGGTCACAGCTCATACTGAGAGAGGGGGATCATTTGAATATTGCACTTAATGTAAGTCTTTGGACACCACCTCTGCCAATTCACTTTGCCTCATCAATAATGAAATTGCCATGAACATGGAAATCAAAGTAATTTCCTTAAGGTGGGATTATAAAGGCTTTCAAGTTCAGGGTTTCTTACACCAGGGCAACATGTAATCGAATAGTGCTTTTGTGCTGGCAACAAAGCGATTACTTTGCTTTAACCCAGTGTGATTCACATATGAAGGAAGTATGTAACAGTGCTACACATGCTTGACGTGGCTTAATATAAAAGAATAAACAAATAGGAATGCCTGGCTGCTGTGCATGCTTGAATAGGACACAGTGAGATGGAATAATAAAATCAAATCCAAAACAGAGTAAGATGTATTTGTAGGTGTGTGTGTGTGTGTGTTTGCTGACTGACACATTAAAGCAGGCCCACTATGATTGCGTTATGATCTGGTGGAAAATGAAATCCGCTTAACAAGCAACCCCCCCCCCCCCCCCCCCCCCCCCCATGCACACAGCCAGCTCTGTCTACACACACTTACTTCCATTTCATTATTTTCAATAAAAATGGGTAGAAAAAAAGATGCATTTTAAGATACATGCAAATAGCTATCCATCAATCAATTTGTTGGTCCCAAAACTACCATCAAAGGGGCAGAGGCTGTGAAGTATGCAATTCCCCATCAACAAATGGAGGATTGAAACTGAATCCTTCAAGCTTAATTAATGGGAAGTCTGCCACTATTACTTGGTTTGTTTAACGCGCCTCACACAGAGGGCAAGTTGTCCTTTTTTGAATCACTGCACCGAATTCCACTTGTTCAACACCACTGAACTCCTTTTCATGCAAAAATACAATCCATCTCATTTTTAATCCTTTCCTCTCATGGGTCGACATGTCATTATTTTGATCCCCACGTAAAATGGCTTCACACATTCATATCGTATCACTCGGAGTGTGTGTGGCAGTAATTATCACGAGGCAGCGATTTCTATTTGTAGAATAACTACCTACAGTTAGGTGGAGGCACTGAGGCAATAATTTCTGTTTCATCCCAAAGTTCAGCCCACACCAAATACCTCACAGCTCCAGATAGCCAATTACATCTGGGTAAACAGTGACTGGAAATCCTATTTTTACCGAAGCATCATCACAAATCTATAATAAAAGCTAATAAGAGAAAACCCAGAAGTTTGTTCAAAAATGTCAAGCTTGAACTTTCTGTAGGGGACTAAAATGGAAATGAGTCAATGTAAATAATGGTTTAATAAAATCCCCTCCGGTGTAAATCCAATGTGAAATTCACCAAAATACAGGAAACTTTGCACCCTTTTGAGCTAATAACTGGTGACAGGAAGAGGGCTTAAACAAAAGATCAGTCAAGCGTTCATTTGAATATTCAAATCCTTTTTATTAAAACTCGGCTTGATTCATTTCCCATAGATTTGCCAAAAACACTCATTTTGCGCTGGAGAGAACATAATTTGAATTTTTGCAGAAAAGAGACAGAATGAGACACTAGTGTTCACCTGTTTGAGGTCATTTTGCATGTCTGGTCCGTAAGAGTAGGAGCTGCACTACTGGTCAAAGAGATAAATACTTTGTATGTTTGTGTGCTGTTCGCCACACAAACGTGAAACCAAGATTGCAGCAAAGCTTCTGCACTGAGGACACATCAGCATCAGGGGTGTTCTTCTTAGGCTCTCAGACTTTCTTCCTAACGCCATGTTTGAAACAACTTGACAAAGAAATATGAAATACTGGTCAGATTGAATTGATGAATATATTGGTTTAATAACAGTTTTACTTTGTTTTTACATTTCTTAATGCAATATTAACATTGTATTTAGTCAGATTTGAAAAGCCTTATTGATTGCAGGCTTAAAATAAACCATTGTGTTAAAAAAACCCTGTGAAGGGATTGTTACAACCTGCTAATCAAGATTCGGTGACCCATGGTAGCCAAGCAAGACCTAAGGTATTATTACAGTCTTGTGGATTTACAACATAAATTGTCAAAGATGATATTCGCTGTCTTATACCATAGTGGAAGTTTTTTATCTGTCATAAATGTTTATACTTTTGCAAAAATTTGCATTGCGCACAGTCCTAAAATGGTTCTCTATTAAAACTAAACACAGGTGAGGAATTTGATATAGAGTATTTGATTTGAGTACCATATTTTGCTTCTTTACGCTCTCGTTATCTTCTTATAGTGGCCAACTACCAAGGAAACAGAAAGTAGCAAACTGACTCGTATGTCACTTGAGTCTCCTATAACGTGCTGTTTACATAGGAACTTCCTGGTTCAATCTCCGCCCAGCATCTTTGCTGCAGTTTTCCTGTGAAACAATTCGTTTTGGTTTTACCTCCAAACCAAGAGGTCACAATAATCCTTCTTTGACTTTAGCTTTCTTGCCCCGTAGGACTCTGTATTTCATGTCTACACATTTATTATAGTGAATAAAAACTGTGACGTAAACGTTCAAATTTATACCGAAGTTTGTTAAAAATGTATTATCTCCTATAACGCAGTTCAAGTCTGTATAACAAAAATGTCATTCGTGTCTGAAATTCAAACACTTAAACAGCTCTGCAAGGAAAACTATATACACCTCTAATTCCTTTTCCTCTTTACATGGTGTGAGTAGGCCTCTCTTTTGACTCTCCTGTTCTCAAGGCCTCAGCACTCATAAACAAAGTGATTTATTCAAACTTTCCATATCAGAATTCTGCTATCTAATTACTTCAGGGGGGACAGCATATTCCACTTGCCTGTGAGTTATGGAGAACCTTCTTTATGAGTGAAGTTGATGGAGGATCAGGCGAGGAGCTCATCATAAATCCTCAATAATGCAAACGTTTGAGGAATATCTCAAAATAAAAATGCAAATGTGATTAAGAATGGGTTAGCCTGTGCTGATATGGCAGCTTGTATCATCCAAAGAGATGCAGAGCACCTACAGGGAAAAAAGTGCCACGTACTTAGGAGGCACTCAAATAAATAAATAACATTCAGCAGCATTGATGCTGTGTGGTAATATCTCCTTTGCAGCATGAACAGATACACATGTGCCCTCCATATGTAGACACACATAAACACACAAACACACGTGCACAAGCACACACTGGCAGCCACTCACGTACAGACAAAAGCGCACACTCACACAGTCAGTATACGCTTAGAAAAATGAAAGTGTGTCCAACATTTTAATCTCACACCTACGTGGCCCTAACGAGAAGGAATAAACTTTTAGGAGGAAGGATGAAGTGGAGGCTTGCACATGCAAATGGAGCACGTGGAAAATGGCGGAGGTACAATGCAGAAGCTTGTTAGTGAGTGAGAGGCGAACAGTGAGGCCGATCCCGACACCTCGTCACTCGCCTTTTATCTCTCGTCACCGGCAGATGAAAAATCACTGTGAATCTGCCACATCCGTCTGCATTAACATAACAAAGCCTCCGAGCAGAGAGAAAGAGAGAGGTAGAAAGAGGCAGGGAGAGCGAGAGGCCATAGTGACTGTCCTCAGTCCCACACAGTCCAACCAATGTGCAGAATAGACAAATTCGCCTCACTTTTTAGCTATTATTATTTATTCTTCTTCTTTCGGGATTTTCTTTCTTCCTCTCTCACGCTCTGTCTTTCAAACACACACACATTCACACAGGATACAGACAGTGAGAACAGATGTCTCACAGCCACCTAAAGAAGATCCTCCCCAATCTTAGCATCATCTCACCACTCAGCCAGTCTTGTCAGCACAATAGACAGGACAGAATTACAGATGGGTCTCACTCTTTCTTTAAAAAAAAAAAAAAAAAAGCACAAAAAGAGGGACCCATCACCTCTCTCTTTTCCTATCTAGCTATCCTCTCCACACCACAAACCCTCTCCCCCCATCCCTGCACACAAAGCTCATTGGGTGGAAAGAGAGAGAGAACAAGAAATGGGAAAGAGAGGAGGGTTGAAAGACATTATGCATATGAAAATATCCTGAAAGAGGTGTGATTTATGTATGCATTAGATGCAGATTCCATTACGGGCCAGTGGCTCAAGTGAGATCTTTCCAGGAACACCGAGGCGACCTGATCAAACTCTGTCTCATTACTGGCCATACGGGCAGCTGGGAAACTACTGACAGAGGCGAGCAAGGGTGCAACGGAGGGAGAAAAGAGAAAAAAAGGAGATAGTGGAGGCATATTTACAACCTGGACACACACACCTCACCCACAGGGAGTGAGTAAATTGCAATCTGCCCTCCAAGACTGAGTCGTATCACAGACAGGCGTTCACCTGAAAGACGAGTGGGAGAGAAAGAGGGGAGCAGGGACGCGTAGATGGCGAGAAAAGTGTGAATGTATGTCTGAGGATAACTGTGGTCAACTGTGAAGAGTGATGTTTTGTGTGTGTGTGTCTCTCAGCGCAGCAGCAGCGTTTCTCTTTTGCACCCAAAATGGCCTCACAGTCCTCTACTGTACATGTTGCAATCCATATGCAATGGCAAAACATACGTATGCAAGTGAACGCCTGCAGGAAGCCCGGGAGTGTTGTTTAGCTTGATAATCACGTGCCAGCTCGAGATAAGGAAAAAGTGTTTTGTGAAAAGAAAACATGGGCGGCAGTCCTCCATCCTGGCTGACCCCGGCGCCGTAGCCCCTGTGATTGGGGTCAGCCTGGAGATTCCTCTCTGGCCAGCTAATGTGATTGCATCGGAGCAATCCCCTTAAACGCCATCAGCTCTGATCTGCATAGTAATTGGCTCGACTCTCCTTGGACGTGACCTTGGGGAGGGGCGCTGTCACTCCTGCCGCTCTCTCCTGTACCAGCAATCATACACACAAACTCACACACACACAGTTATAACACGGCCATGGACGCAGGCGTGGATAGACAAGGTGAGGTGCAAACGCCCTACATGGTTGGCTGGATAGTAAATGCAAGCGCAAAGTGACAGAGAAATTCAGGTGACAGGTGTTAATAAACTACCAGGAAATTGGTGGTATCCCACAATCAACATGAATTACAAGATAATGACAAAGTGTTGCGTGCAGATGTCTGTCACTGTGTTCTTTGTGGAGGCACAGTACAGTGAGTTAGCAGGGGTACACACTAAAGTCATCTGCTTTCTAACCTGAGAACAAATGTGACAAATAGTGCTGAAAATTCCCCTTAGAGCTGCTTTAATTATAAATGAAATTTCTTTTTTGATTAACAGTAATTCGTGAAGAAAGTACAGTGAAATAGGGATTCAGTCATTCTGCGATTCCATTTTTCAAACACCCTGTAACCTTCTCTCTTTTTGTCCTTCTTGCATCAGCACTATTTGTTGAAGATCTTAACAAAAGACAAAGAAGCAAATGTATATTTTATGAATGCATGCCTCTGGTTTATCTTCCTTTGTGGGGCTTGTGTATACAATCGAAACCAGCTCTCGAAGAGAAAAAAATGCTTTTTCTTCTTCTGTCCCCCGATGTCAACGACAAGGTAAGTTGTGGCTTTGGCTGGCTTTTTGATATGCATTTCAAAAGGGGGAAAACTTCACAACTATAGAGGCTAATTTGCAATGGAGATTTTATTTTTTTTATTATTATTATTATCGTTCTCTGCTTCGAAAAGCAAAACAGTCAAGGGTGTCAAGCGAGTGACAAGTTTGTTTTCCTGTAATGATTTCCGCAAACTTGAGGTCTGTTCTGTTTTGTTCCTTAGACAGTTTGACCTACTTGGAGTGTGAGCACATCTCCTCTCTCTTTCCCTCACTCATGCATTGTTAAAGCCGTGGGCCCGTATTAGGCACTCCCAAGTCATCACATGTCAGACGGAGCTAATACAAATTATGAGCATTTAAATGTTAGGATTTTGTTTATATTAAAAGGAAATTAGCTTCTGGTTGAGTTTGGGCTAATCAAGGATCAGAAACCAGAAGTGACTTTAACCGAAACCAACTGTCACCGCTGTGCACTTCACAACAAGAAATTAAATAACACTCCCTCAGCTGTAAGTCTGACATTAAACCGCCAACTATCCTCGCTCCCCAAGTAACCCTCTGCATGGCCGCAGCAGAACTGGATTATTCATTTCAAACATGAGCAGTGAAACAGGCCCAATGTCTGCAAGAAAAAGTTTCTGAGGCATCCTCAAATGGCTGAGGGGGAAGACTGGGGCCCAGAGGATTTGACTGGAGCACACCCAGCAATACTCAAGGAAAAAAAAAAAAAAAAAAAGCAAAAAAAAGAAGTGCTTTGTTAGAAGAGCGAGAGGCATCCCTTGGGCTGTCTCTTTGAATAAGCCAGGAGTAAAGCATCCACCAGCACCACCAACCCCGCCACACACCCTCCACTCCTCCTCTCACTCTCTCTTGCTCTATACCCACCACCCCCAACCCCCACCCACCCTTTCTCCCTCTGCTTCTCCCTTCAGAGCGACAGAGGTATAATTGTGCCACAGGGTTTTAGGTGGTGTGACATATCTGTCACCTGGAGACGCGCCGTATCGTGCTCTCCGTAGGAGCCTCGCCTTCCTGTTGGGTGTCATGCGGAGTGAGAGAGAGGGGGGAGAGAGAGAGAGAAAGAGAGGTGGCGGCTGGCTGAGGCTGTTTGTTGACTTTTGTCACCTCATTGATGCTTTGTAAACTTTCCACCGCCCCAAAGTTTTGTTACCACGCTTCGGTACATGAGGTGTCGCCACGGCCACATGTGTGCTCCGTGGCTAGGGCTCTTTTTGAGTGTCATTAAATCCAATATACAGCCACTGAGGGCAAACAAACTCCCTGTATGCTTTCATGGACTCAGAGAATTCCTTAGCTAATGACAGAGACACGTCATGCTTCTCAACATATGCTAGACAATATGGCTGTGGATGTTGTCCCTCCTGAGGGGATAGTCTGACTTTAAATGAAAAGTCCCCTTTTTTACATAAATTATGAAATGTACGTGGTCCTGAGCTGTCTCTCTCAAATGGGCCTTCACTCTCTTTCTTTCGCCCTCTCACTTCACAGCCAAATCAAGAATTCTGTTGGCAGTGAAATATATTGAATTTGACAACTCCAAGAAAGACTTTCTGGAGGATAGCGTTTTATTTTGGGTGACCTAATTGTACGCTCCCCATGGCTGCTCCTTGTGCGGTATCTCACTCACTCCTGAAACGGCTTCATTTCTACATTCAAATTATTCATCATTGCCTGGATTTATTTCCTCCTTTCTTCACTTTTCATACCTTTGGTGTTCTCTGCGGGGATTTGAGATGAGGAGGGAGGAAAAAAAAAGTGCGTCTTTGTTTTTTTTTTGTGAGCTATTGTTGAAACACCTTAAGTCTCTGGTGTATGGCAGAAACAGGAGTGATAGACAGGGCTGCCCTATTTACAGCCAGATTAAAAAGAATCACACAGGAAGACACTGTTAAATGATGATTGTCTATGACATTTAACAATTGATTAAAGAAAGATAAGTTTTAATAGGTGGTGGTGGTGGTGATGTGGGTGTTGGGGGAAAGAGGGGAGGGTGGTGTACTTCTCGGCAGCAAAAGAATTTTTTTAACGCATGCCATATTCTGCTGCTTGTAACAATGAAATGATAAATTTAACATAAAACATCTGAGGTGTATCAAAAAGGAGTCTAGGCATTGAAGTAAATGAGTTTTTTTTTAAACTTGTACAAGCGTACTAGTACTTTTCTTCACATACTGCACACAAAGAACAACACACCACTATACATTGTTTTTTTTACATTACAACATTAGTAGGAACAATCCACTCTTTTTGGCCTTTTGCATACTTTGTGAAATGTTAAAAAAGTAATTTATGGAGTGTGCAACCTTTAATGATTAGTAGTTTGACTTTTGCATACATACATGTTTATGACATATTGCTTCACGCTTTAATTCCAGTAATATTGCAATAAGTCTGTACTTGTTGGACCACAATCACTGCCTTGTCAAGGAAATTTTAAGATGCACACTTGGAACTTGCTCAATTTTTCTCCATGTTCATTTTAAACACTTTCTATAAAAAGTTGTCATAGACAGGGCTGAGCTAACTGCAAATCTGCTCTACTGAACTATTTCTGCACTTCTCCGTGTTGTAACTATAGCAAACATTTTCAAGAGTCATAATTTAGTTGAGTGTGTGTGTACTAGTAATGTCTGTCAGCATTGTCAAACATCATGTCAGTCTGTCTCACAGCGGGCTAATTACATGTGCGTTAGAATAGGGGGCAAATAGCATGAACACCTGACACGACGGTAGATAGAAACACTCTCAGACAAAGCAGGCAACTGAGAGACACATGTGCTTGACAAGGAGGCAGATGCACAGAAAGACAGACAGACAGAAAGGCAGATGGAGAGTCATCGGTGGAGAAGTTACTCAGCTCAGTGAAACTCCACTGTTTTCACAACTCAAAAGACAAAAGTGACAGATAGTGTGGGATATTCATGTTTTCAGGAGCAGAATGACAGAGAGGCCGTCAGTAGAGGGCTGCCGGCAAATGTCTCGGTCAGTGGTTATCAAAGGCTTTCTCAGAACTGCAAGGTAAAGATTTGAGAGAAGAATATGGGTAGGTAAATTATTTTTAGAACATTTTTCTCATGGTATGACTATGACAAACTTCCAATATACCTACATGGCACACTGAATAATACACCCTTCCCTCTGAGCAGTTGTCTAACATGATAAAAAGCTTGATATGTACACCCACAAAATGACATGCATACTTTTGGGCTGCAAGAAAACATCTAAAAGTGGGTGCAGGAAGGTCTGATAACAGAAACACCTACATGTTGCATAAAGACTATATAGTCATGAAATGTTATGCTACTTGTGGCTTATATTGATCCAGGTTGATTTGTTGTGTGGCTGCCAGCCATATGTGCATGTGCACTGAAAATGCGTCCATCTCAAAGTTTAACAATCTAAACTACAGATGTAGACATTTCACACAAACAAGTTTTAGGTTTCCCACTAAGAGTCAACACTGATAAATACAACTTTATCTGAGAGTTTAATGAGTTGAATTATATTGTGCTGTAAATAGTTTCTCTCCGTAAGGCACTGCATTGGCCTGCGGACGGTTCCTGGCATGTCTGTGAAGTGCGGCGGTGCCCTGTGGGGACAGGAACACACACACACACACACACGCACACCAGCCCCACCAGCATCCCCCCTCGCAACAGCTGCCATGCTGCAGGAGGCAGCCGTACCCCTCGCTGATCAAATCTTGTCCGTCACATTTCCCCTAATTAACGGGCATCTGCTTCCCCCATTTTCCCTACATGGCTACACACTTTCTCTCTGTAGTTCCAATCATCTGATCGTTATGACCTTTAACCCCTCTGAGCTCGTCTGCCTCTGAGCATGGCTGTTTTCGCCCGCCTGCCCACCTTCGTTCCCACATACCTGCCTGCCCCATACCGACTGGAGGGACACAAGGGCACGCAAACAAACACACCTGTGAGGCAGTGCTCCTCTGGAGAACAGGCATCACCCTTCTATCTTTCACAGTGGACACCTACTCCTGCCATTTACTCATTCATAAAAAAAAAGAAAATCAAAAACTGAGATTTACAATAGGAAGACTTTCGACTTGGACGAGGACTACTGTCCCACAGCACGCTCATGAGACACAGTGATTGCCTTGTAGACACATTTTCTCAAACAGAAATGGTCCAAACACGAGCCAGAACTTAGCTCATCTTAAAATTCTAATTTTTCCCCGAGGGATTTGGCTCCCTCCTACTCAGGAGGAAAACTTAACAATCTCCTCTTGATAAGGGAAACTTGGCTTGCAGTACTGTAAGGATGTTTTAATTCACTAAGAGGAATGACATAATTAAAAGCGTTTTAAAAGCTTGGAATAACTAAGACACTTAGACCCCGTGACCAGCCACTGCCACCAATGTGTTGAAATCTATTTTTATTTACAGGGTTTTATGTGTTATGGTAAGAGCAGAGGATGATGATGATGGTCTGTGTTTGTGTGTACGGGTGTGTGTGTGTGTGTGTGTGAGTGTGTGTGTGTGTGAGCATTCCGTCATTCACAACACAGAAGCACCTGAGCAGGCACCAGCTGGCAATGTGAGAGGTGTGCTCTAATTTAAAATGCATCTCATTAGAAGCAACCCATAGCCTGTCACTATACACTTTCTGTGTATAAAGGCACAATGTGGAATTAATGATACTTAAATATATTTATTTTTAAATAGAAATAAAATATTAAAAAATCAAGAGATTGCTGTTATGTAAATGTACAAAAAAATGTCACATGGGAAAGTATTGAAGCTAATATTATAATACGTTTTGAAATATATTTTTGTTTTAAACAATAGGTGCTTATGTAGATGTTTCTGTTAAAGTTTGACCTTGAATTATGTGCATTTCTATTGAGCAGAGATTGAAAGCTTTTGTTTGTTTGTTGCTATTGTTTAAAAACCATTTCCCATTTGCAGGGAGAAATATACTTAAGAGAAGTGTTTATTCATTTGTAGAGATGGCTCCACTGCCAAGGAGAGGAGACTTGATGGAAGCTCAGATTCATTAAAACTTAATTAATATGCATCATTATGTAAATGAGGGTGCAGTTAATGAGTTTTTAAAAGAAGCATTCCTTAATTAGTTCACTTTTAATGGCATCATCATTTATCTTTTTCTTCTTTGAAGCAGAATGATGCACTCGATGCAGGCAGTTCTAAAATGCTAATCTACGTTTTATCATCTTATTTTTCTGATTTCCATGTGATAGCGATGACATCTCGAATCTTGTCGCTAATGAGGGACGTTTACACATTTTAATGTCAGTTATTTCAATTTAAGAAAGTGTAAAATTTCAGAGAAAAAGAGGGGGGAGGAATCCAAACAAACATAGAATGCTTATCACATATCCTGAGAAGCAAAAAATTATAATTAAAAATGTATCGACCAGAAGAAGTTAAATCCAGGCCCTTAGGCTACTCACAAATGCAGCATCTTTTTTTTCCAGCCCATTTGGGGAAAAAAGAAAAAAATCTCAACAGTTCCATTTCCCAGAGAACAACACTGGCAGGGTGTCAGAAGACTTGACAAAACCTGGAGACTTCTGACAGCGTCACACTTCTGGATAATTGGTCCCCAGCACTTCCTGTAAGAAGCGAGCAAACTTCCTCCTTTACAGAGGTCCCAATAAAACTTTCTTCACAGTGTTGCACCTTAACCAACACCGCATTTTCTTATTCATTGTTATGCATGCCACACTGATGTTTAAACCAGAACCTAAACTGCACAGGAAGTGTTTTTTTTTTTTGTATGTGTGTGTCTGCATGAGTGTGTCAGATTTCAGTCAGTATCAAATGCTGAGAACATGTGAGAACTTGTTGTCAGGTGAGAGGTTAAGAGTCTTGCTTCTCTTAAAAAATAAAATCCTGTGTGTCTCCAAGTATAAAAATCTTGCAGTGCTGCCAAATTAGAAAACTGAATAATTTAAGCTGTAATTTAATGTTTTCACGTTTTTCATGAGGTATTTTAAAATCTAAAACATATAATGTGAGCTGTAAGATCTGGGTCTATGCTACACACATATACACACACTGACACATGCTTCCCCACCCTTTCACATCTTCTCCTCTGATGAACATTTTTGATTGTTCCGCCTCAGAAGGAATCAGTTGCATCATTTCTCTTAGGGCATCAGCACTGGGCGGTACAAGCCTTTTGCATTAACAATAAATTTATCATGCATGAGTTTGGACCTCTCCTGCGAATTGATAAGTGGATGTGAATAGTAAAATGCAGTATATTGACTTGAAAAAAAAAAAAAAAAAAAAGATGAAATGACATCCAAATGTGGACACCCATTCTGTCCAGATTCACTGGACGTGTTTAGAGTTTTGACAGCGGCAACACAGAGCATGAGTGTGTCATTAGAGGAAGAGAGTTCAACTTATTTAATTTGTAGCATATGTGAATAAATCCCCCTTAACTTATTATTATTAATGTTTTTGCTGCTAGTGTTGTTGTTGTTGTTGAAATGCCTTTGTTTTGCTATTATTATCTCTCTTTATCTCTCCACTGCTCCTTATAGATGAAATGCAGCAGTTTCTCTCATTATTTAGATGTGCATTCCTGTGGAATCAATTCTCATAGACACATATAAATTATTGTTTAACGAGAAGCTGTATCCTATAAATTATTCAAAGCACCTGGGATTACAATGCGAGATCAAATGATAGGAAAGAAAGAGCACTCTGCTGGAGGCAGCCCGCACACGAGCCATCACATCCCCAGTTTGATGTTCCACACAATCTGCTTATGCAGGAATAATTGGGGAGTAACAGACACCATGTGTACAGATAAACCGGCCACGCTTTTGTACGCCATATTTGGAGAGAGGTAATTGGGCCGCTGGACATGGTCAGCAGTGTCTCCCCAACTTGTTCGACACGACACGTTCGTCCTCTGTGTGGGCAAAGTTGGCAAGTAAGCTCCTGAATAACAAGGACAAATAATCGGCTTGTTTAGTCTCTCCTGCAGGAATCTTTGCAAAACTTGCAAAGCGTGAAAAAAACCATGAAGGTTGGGGAGGAGCTGCTTGTTTACAACTATCACACAGTCATACGGAGGAGCAAACGGTAATAATTTCACTTTTCCTGTCTGGGTGAATTTAAACCACAGGACTCGGTAGGTGAGAATACAGAAACAGTAGAATTTATTGTTGTGTTATGGTGCCCTGATGTGTTGTAAAAGGGACACTCCAGTAGATAAGGAGAAAGCCACTGCGTGGCGTGTGACTGATGGAGAAAGGGGATTTAAATTGAGTCCGCAATCATAAAATAAATAATGTGTATGTCACCAAAGTGGGGAGCAGATAGAAAGAGAAAAGAGAAAGACGACAATGATCTGCTCTCATAGGAACCCGAGGCGTTGTAGGCCGGTAGACAGAGGGCATGGTGGGACTGTTAGAAACATGAGGGATGCAGGTGCACTGAGGGATGAATGTGGTTTTGCTGAGTGTGTGTGGCTGCTCTGGGATGAGAGGGGGGCATGTAATTGCCCCCACAGATGGGTGAAGTGTAAAGACGCAGTAGGTGGGTGTGGAAAGGAGGCGGGGAGCAAGTGTGTGCCATGGGTGCATGAACTAGTATATGTGCATCTATTTTGCTTTGCAGAAAACTCGAGCAAACGAGCTAAGAGCTCATCCAGGGTGATGCAGAAAAATAAGTCACTGTGACATATTAAAACTTCTGCAAACATAGGAAAAAAGTTGAAGATATGAAGAGAAATGTGTGCACATGGGTCCAAAACAAGCACAAGATTGTAAAGATATGAATTACTCTGACTACAAAGTGTTGTAAGTTTAAAAGGTGCTGCAATACCCACAACAGGACTAGCTTCTCTTTCCTCATGAAACTCACCTCTAAAATAATGAAAAGCAAATTAGAAGACAGAGACTAGAAAACTCAGGGAAGGAACAGGGATTAAGATGAAGGAAGGACAGGCCGTGGGGAAGGAGACAGTGAGAGAAACAAAGATAGAGGGAAACAGATACGGGGAGCGACAGAGTGGGAGGGAAACAGGAAGAGAGAGATCACAGTGAGGGAAAAGAAGAAGACCGAGAGATCATAAGAGATGGATATGCATTTGCACAAGAGAGAGAGAAAGAGAAAAGAGGGGGAAGAGGGAGCAGGAGACCGTAGGGGACTGTCCCCATTCCTGCACCCCACGCTGAGAGCTCCTCTCCGCGACCGTGCCACTTCCGATCAGCCACGCAGACGAGCCTCAGCCCCCATGACAGAGCCTCTGAGACTGGCGGTGCCAGCTACAGGCTGGATCCCCACTGAATATACTGACGAGAGAGTGAGAAGTTTGGGCTCTCAGTAGGCATGTTTCTCCCTCTCTTATTCATTTCAATTACAAGGGGCTTGTATTCCTGCAGGGCAAGGCCGTGTCGTGTGATCCACTGTAATGCAGCGCGGATGACACGGAGAAGACACGCTGATGCACCATTATCTGCATATTATATGGAGCTGGTTACATTAGTAACTACGTGCATGCATGAGCGGAAATGGACAGGAAGTCTCTGCTGAAAGGTGAATGAAGTTCAAGGATGACACACAAAAAAACAGATGTAAAATGAATTCATCTGATAAACAAATGCTGAAAAGCTTTACTGCTACTAATACACCTACTAAAATAAATATTTTGATTTAATTAGATTGTAACACTTTAGATATAAAAGCTTTGCAGAACCTGCCCAGTATATAAAATACTGTAGAGCTGCTTGAAATGCATAAACTTGTGCACACACTCACACACACAAACACACACACACACACACACACACACACACGCTGCCATCCGTGTGAAGCACTGTTCCACTTCTGTTGTTGAAGTGCAAAAACTAAATAGAGAATCTGTCTCTTTATGAATCATATATTATATTGATTAATCTCCAACTCAGACAAGCTGCAGAGGAGAAGAATATATTTAGTGATTCTTCTACCTGAAGTCTATTACTTCCTATAATCTTTAGTTTAATTTCAGAGGCATAAGGGGTTTTTAGTAGTATAACTTCCTTTTCAGTAAGGGCTCTCTTTGTGCAGGCAGAGAATGTGTTTTATTTGTATTTATGCATATGAATAGCATACGCTGAATGCCAATGATTAGATGGCTTAAGTTCCCCTTCAGAGTTCATATCCTCCATAAAACTGTCCAATTATCTGTTCATGAGCTGAGAGGAGGATATGTATGCATGTGTCTGAAACCATGCCCAACAGTGCCACCTAGCCCTTGCGAGTAGGGGGGACACACTTTTTTTTAACTGTCTTCCTCCATCTCTGCATCTTTACTTTTGTGATCCTTGAGAAATTTGCTGTGAAGTCAGCATTATTTTGTGCGTTCATTTAAAGTTTTGCCCAATTCCCCTTTCTCACACCTGGTGGTTGTTTTTGAAAATGTGCTGTGTGGAGTTCAAAGTCATTACCTTTTGGTTGTGTTTTTCTCAATGATTAAGGTGATACTAATAATTTGGTTTCCGTGCAAAACAGGAAACCACAACATTTGATTCGGAAAATTCTAGTGAAATTCTTACACGGCATATAATATGCATACCTTGTCAGCGGTGCAATATAATACCTCACTGTGAACGAGTGAGTAATTTTTCACCGCGTGAGTCTGTGAGTCTGAGCAGGGGAGTTATTCTCTGCCTGATAACTGCCAAAATAACAGCAGATAATTAGGCCCTTTAGAGCACTGGGTGTCTCTTAACAAAGGCACCTGCGTTTCCTGTGGTGTTTGCCGTGCACCCCGAGTGATTGTCATTTTTAATCTAGCACTCCCGCTGCGACTTCTCCAGCAGCAGCCTAGTCTGTAGGGTGCCAGAGGTACCTGCGTGGCAAGCGTGCATGTGCACAATGCACGCATGTGTGCAAGTGTATCCAGTTAGCCAAGCATGTGTCAGTGCATGCACATGAAAGCAGGCGTGTGTTTAAAAATGAACACCCAGGTGTAAGATACCTTTACACCAGTGTGTATGTACGTGTACATTTGTGCAAAGGTGCTGATGTACATCCAGTGTGAAACTATGGGGTGTTCTGGCGTCATTCTCATAATAGTTACCACAAGTTAAAATGGTTGACATTAAAAGTGACACCACAGCACAGGTTAACAGTCAGTCTCTGCAAAGGAAATCAGCTTTGTGGATGTGGCTCATAACATTCAGGACTGGCACCTTCACTGGCAAATGTTTGCAAATGTACAAAAGTGATTTTCATTTCATCTGAATGAAATAATTTCTTCTCAACATCCTCCCTCATCTGACTGCTCTGACAAGAAACAGACTCCCTCCTTCCTCTCTTCTTTTTGCTCTCTCTCTCTCTCTCTCTCTCTCTCTCTCTCTCTCTCTCTTTCTCTCCTCCCAATAAAGAAACAAACAGAGAGCCAAATAAACCCGTTGCAATTCCTCTCCAGTGCAGCCATCCACATCCTGGACTGTGCCAGGTTGGGGAAATTATTGGAATTGTTTACCCCCACCCTCCCAAACACCCAACCACCCACCACCACCTTCACACCACCCTCAAAACCACCACCAATCATACACACACACACACACACCTTCCATCTTCAACTCCCACTCCTCCTCCTTCTCCCCACCCCTCCTTCTTCTTCTCCTCTACAAAATGAGATGCCCGTGTCTGATCGCCTGAGCCAATTTGCAGACCCATGTGGCACCCTTCCCTTCAGACCTGGGCATTGTGCCTCTCGCTCCCTGGCAAAGAGGCGAGGAATTATTTTTATCCCCCAAACACGCGGATATACACCGATGATTTCAAATGCCTGCCTCGCACATTGTCGGGGATGATTTTGGCCATGTGCCAAACCTATTATATTGATCTCTCTTTCTCTGTATTTCAATAGCCACAGACAATGCAAATTTACTGCAGAACATATTAGGAAAATAAAAATCAGTCTCAGGCACGAAACTCACTGAAACTGATGGTATGCCTGTGAATGTGTGTGTGTGTGTGTGTGTGTGTGTGTGTGTGTGTGTGTATCTCAGTGTGTGATTGTGCAAAAAGATTTTCTCTACATTTTTCTAAACGTTTTAATGTGTGGGTCTATCTCCACGGTACAGTAGCATACAGTGTTTTAACTATTTAACCTAATACTAATACACTTCTAACCAAATGTCTAATTACTCTCTGAAATATCCTCATTATATCATTGGGTATCATAACGTTTGAGCCATTTTTTTTTTTTTACCTCAGATTATTGCGTTGGCATCTAGATCTTTCTCCTTGGAGTGCGTTGTTGGCATGTCAGCTCTGGCTTTGGTTGGAAACGATGAGACCTCCGATGTTTGCTGAGGTACACACGGGAATATTCAAATGTTGAAACTGGCAGGGAACGGTGCTGTCAGCTAATGAGCGTGTCTATGAGAAAATGATTTGGTTCTTTCCTGAGAGGGAAATCACAGAGAATGGCTAAATGGGAGCTCTCCGAAGAGACTGTGCCGAAGCTCGGCGTACAGCAATGAGACCATGTTGGGAGGCCGGTGGATTGGATGAACACTGCCTATCTGCCTCTGTGCCAATGTCATTATTGCTGAGGACTAAGAACGACCACCGTGTCCCTTTTGATTGCCATTAGAGAGAGCAGCCAAACAAAGAAGCAAACAAAAGGCCATGAATAGACTTGGAGTGGAGGTCATGCCAGCCACAGTGAGAGTTCAGTACAGGAGCTTTTGGTGTCCTCTAAACCAGCAATATGCCGCTTGTTTGGCAGCATGGTGTGCTTTAACAAGACAAAACATACTGTATCAATCACACACATTAAATGGATTGATCACACACAGCTGAATGTTTTCAATGAAGCCCTCTTGGCTGAACATACGAAGAGAGAATATCAAATGTAAATAGCTGCTTGAAACAGCTCTTCTGTGGGGAAACAATGTGGAATTGTGAAAAAAAATTCATTCCTACATGGATAATAATTGTATGGATGCTGGATTAGACACCTTGCAGACATTTTGATCACTGGGGGGAGTGTAGAGCAATGCTGTCATGATTAGGTCCTAATATTGTTTCCATGCTTATGCTCCTCGACATTCTCACTAACATGGAGATCAGACCAAATTTACACATTCCTTGTAATAACTTAACATGTTTTTGTATAATTCTATTATATTTATATTCATTTCTGACACCATTGGCTTATTACCAGTGGTTTTCCAAATAGTCGTAGTGAATATTCTGAACAAGAAAGGCAACACTTTTATCACTACAACAGCATCAGAATCAATATGAGGTGTTAAGAACAATTTACCTGCTTATGTGTCGCACTGACCTGGTTGACAGACCAGCCATGATGTCAAACAAATGTCTATTATTCTCTTTAGTGTCACCTAATTTGCTATAACAAGTTGAAAGCTTCAGCAAAGTGAGGAAATCATTCCCAAAGCAAAATACATGCATTACACGTATGCACGCACTACTCACTGTTTTAAAGAATTGGAAATATTTCTATAATTTATATCTAACCAAACTATTTAAATATAATAAATAGCTCGCCACCAATTGAGATCTAGATTAAAAAATTGCTTGGATCAATTAAAGGCCTCTTTTACAGTGTACATGATTTATTTTGCACCTTGTCTCCGTAGCTTTTCACTGTGTGTGACCCCAGCCACTGCTAGATTAGAGGGGTCACCTTCATCTCATTGCAGCAATGTTTTAAATGTGAAACATTTACAGCCTGGAATAAAGAAACAGTTAATGAGGGTTTTTGCTGACCTCTGAGGGTCTCTGACAAGAGTAACACCTCATTGTTTGGCCTTGAGTTTTCATTCGCTTGTTTAGAGAGATGCCATGTGGTAATTGAGGCCAAAATGTCTGTGGAATAGGAAACATCGCACAATGCACTGATTTCGCGTTCATATGTCTTTCTTTCATAAAAGATGACCAGGTGCAATAATAGCCTTTTAGAGTGTGAATGTAATTGGCAAGAGGTTGTTTTTGCATGTGTCATGGTAGTGCCAAGGTGTTCCTAGTTTGAATACACATATTTATCATACAAAGCACTTCATTTCTCCAGAGATTCAGCATCTGTCCTAGGGAAAAAGACTTTCTAGGATCAAGACAAGAAGAGGCTTATAAAATAGCCCTAAAAGAGCCATTTAATGCCATGTTAATTTATCCTTGAAGTACAGCTATTATTAAGAACAGTCATGGTGATAATAGCAGAGCTAGCAAACCAGGCTGCTTAATAGTCATAGATATTTACATATTTGACAATTATCAAGCAAAAACACAGTTTAATACAGCAATTTCTGTACAATATTTGTGTTTGTGTGCCGTTTCTTGCATCTGTTCTGGCCCAGAATCTCTTTGCTGATCCCACAAGACTCCTCTGGCTGGCGTCCCATCAGAACTTGTCTCTTGAATGAGAGACGGCTTGATGGTGCTCAAATGGAAAGAGTATTGTCAGAGGAGTGGCATGTGACTAATCAGGACTGGGCTCGGCTCCCTGCCTCCCAAACCATATTCTGCTGATTCAAAAGACCACTGAGACTCCATGGTAATGGAAAAGCATGATGGGGCCATCAGAGAAAGTCAAGAAATATTGTGGCTGATATTGCCTTGGTTGATGTCCAACACAATACACTGTAATATATCAGCAGAACTGTTGAAAGCCATTATGGGATTCATTATATGATGTAGATAAACAATTGATTGATCCACCCTGGTGTCAATAATCAGCAACAAACCAAGTCCCAGATCAAACATAGCCTTTGGGTTACTCATATCTAACCAGCAGTCTGTGATGCTGTTGTTTGTGCCTTCTGCCATATGCCACCCATCTCCCTTGTCTGTGTCTTTTTCTCACTCCTGTTTTATCTCTTCCTTTTCTCTCTCTGGTCATTCTCTGCCTTGCTCCGTGCCTCCACACACATAAAATGGAGGGCAGCGGTGAGGTTCCAATTCAGAACTCATTTGTGGTGCTGCCGGCCCCCTACCCGCTCAGCAGTTGCCGAGGGGACCCAGGGGAGCCCTATCACAGCTCTATATGCAAATGTCCTTGCACCTGGGCAACAGCGTGGGCATGCTGGGACTGGGAGCTTATTTATGCAAATCTCAGGGAGACAGTCACAGCACAACACAGAGCCGGCCACAGACACTGGTGGCCATATCTCCCCGCCAGCACAACAACTAGTGGAAAAACGTGGAAAACATGAAAGATATAGACTGAGTGGCAAAAGGGGGAGTGAGGAGCGAGGGTGTCAAGGAGATTGGGAAAATGTAAAGGCTGTGGTAAATAAAATGTATGCATGCTGCAGATGGATGCTGTATACAGGGATTTGATAGGCTGCTCTTGATAAATTTGAAGGCCATTAAAATATGAGGTCTTGACTGGATATGTGACAACAATGTAACTATTAAAAAAATCTAAACCGTTACCAAGTAAGAAACACTCATAGTACAAAGCTGCATCTTTTTAGTTTATGGTTTTTTGTTTAAACAGGTATAAATGAGCAGACACAGAAACCTTGCACACATACACAAGCAATACAAAGGTGTGTGTTTACTGCCACAACACCACTGACGAGAGGCAATAACGCTGAATGTGTTAAAGCACTCTACGGCGAAAGGAGAACAAAACCAATCTTTGTGTCTCAGCTGGCCCTGCCTCCCGACTGGGCCGCACCACTGTGTGAGACATCACACAGGAAAACGCACCCTCTCCGCACACAACAGGCCAAATTAATGTGCAAATGTATGCACAAAATTTTCAGGAAAGCTGAAATTACTTAGCCAAATGAGGTAGCAACACTCAAATTGTTGGGATTATGAATAATTACCACATGTTTTTCTGGAACTTTTCTCACTTTTCTGGGAAACAATTACTTTATTGTTTTGGCTGAAAAAAAATTCTAAGTTAAGTTACTGTTTTACAGTGGCTGTAGATATGGTGCTACAGTACTAAGGCCTGCTGTCATATGCTGAATCAGTGGATATACAGAAGTTGAAGAAGTTGCAAAACACACCCTTGGATTCATGATCTCACACCTGCAAGCTCTGACAAAAAGACTTGTTGATAACTTTTAACAAGGTCTTTCAAATAAAGGATTGCAGTCAAGCTATAAATCGAAGTAATGCCCCTTACTTCCATAAATGAGGTGTTTATTCATGGTCCTCCAGCCCTAGTTTGTTTGTCCCTACCGTTGTGCAGATTGTTGAAATGACAAATTTTGTTCTGTTGTTGAATTTACGAATGCTGTCTCTTGCAGTGGCCCTAAACAGTCAGAAATGCTTCATTAGAGTTGTGCAAACATAGCAGTTAGGTTTGGGTTAGGTACCTAATAAACAGTGACATTATTAGGTTTTGTGGTTTCCCTTTGTCACAAGATGTACATCACAGGATTCATGTGATGTAGCTTCAAAAAGCAACAGAAAGTTGTCCGCCACACCCACGTCCTGCTAAAAGTTTTCTGCGACTACATACTGCTATGTTCTGCTATGTTCACTACAGCCACTATGCGTCCTGGTAATTTTTCCTGCTCATACAAATGATCTACGTTGTTAGATTTTCAGGAGGACAGTGGACTTGTTTCTCTGCATTTAGTGGTAGGACTGGTTAGGTACTTCTTGATATCCCTGATGTCACCTGATTTCCACAATGTGTTGTTTTAAAGGGCAACCAATTTTCAACTTGCTTTCTATGGCTTTACTTTAGGGTGTAAATATACATTAATGCTTTTAAACGTCCCTCTGGCTTCATTGTATTAAAATTTTTCTCAGCTTCTAGCTAAAAAACTCCAGAATGACATTCTCTGGAGGAATTTTTCATTATTAGGAGTTCAGATGATGCCATCTGGAGGAGCTCTGGAAAAGCAGGCCATTACCATCATTACAACCTCCACAGTACAAGCAACGAGATTTTCTTATCTGAATTGAAGGTTCCTCCGAGTGATGTCATCTGGAGCCATTTATCAGCTAGCAAAATAGGGTCTGAGGTTCGCGCCCCGCTCTTCCCGACCACTTGTTGGAGTGTCCCCGCGCAAAACACAAATTAGGGCATCCGCCGTAAATCAACGAGCAGACAAATGATCCGCTGTGGCGACGCTGAACTCACAGGATAAGCTGAAAGGACAAAAAAAAAGTTTACATATACAACTCAAACTAGATCCAAAAGAAGCAAGTTCAATATCATTGAAGGTGTCCTTCAATGTTCTTATTGATGATACCTAACGATAAAGTTACATTCAGTCAGTGATCAGTAAATCCGATAGCTTGTTAGACCATATTAGTAACTTGCCTTATGCTTTTAATGAACAATGAAATCCAAAACACACAAGTTCAAGGGAAGCAGTTGTAAAACATAGCAATCCCCCTTTAATTTGGAGGATTAGAAAGGGCAAACCTGGCAACAGTGGGATGGCTTCATGATAATTATACCAGTGACTGGCATCGTGTGCTTTAAACGGCAGTGGACATGGAGGTAGGGGGGTCTCATAGCAATGTAGTTCTCCCAGAGAAGGATGCACCTGCCTGGGGGCTGACTGGCAGCTTTGATGCTCCAATCACCAGGATGCTGCCTCTCACCTTCTGGTTCAAAACCAGAAAAGTAGGAGAGAAAAAGGACTAGAGACAAGGTGGTTAAGAATGATGGCTTACAACTCTTTGTGGTTTGATTGAGAGCAACAACAACTCGGATATGACGTAAAGTGCATTAAAAAATGTAGATGAGTCCTTCATGAAAAGCAGATGAAAGGAGTCTTTGGTGATGTGGACCAAGAAAAAAAAAATGTCAGAGACGAAAATGACTTAAAGAAAGAGCTAGAAAGGGGAGAGGAGGGGAAGAAGGAGGGCTAGGATGGCTGTTGTTATTGTGTTTGATGTAGTGCTTGACAAGAGAGAGAGTTTAGAAATGCTTGTGTAGTGCGAGGCAGAGGAAGAGAGGGTTCATTTAAATGCATGCTCACTCAGGGCCCGTACGGAGTGGGTGTCTGCTGAGAATTCATCATGGCTTCACTGATAAAGCCTGAGCCTCTTAGCAAGGGGAAAGGAGAGACAGATCACTCTTTTGAGGTGAGATAGTTTCGTGGATGGACACTTGTTATGTAGAAATACATAACACTGACGAATATTACTATGGCACCTTCAGACCAGCTATCCCTCCTTCCTCTATCCATCCCTGCCACCATTTCCCCAGGTTGAATTCAACGAACTCTCTGGGGAACTTAAGATGCAGACTGCATCAGTGATTACAACTACACAACAATTATAGGTGGAAGGACTAAAAGAAATGCATCCATGTTGTCTTTATAAAGAACTGAATTCTTAAAATACATTTTTAAAGATATACACCTGAGAGTACGGCAGGAATAGAAGTCCAGTATGGGCAGGGATGATGTAATGGAAAAAGTAAAACTGTAATCAAACAGTAAACTGCGGGTCAAAATTAGAAAACAATAAGTTAAAGACTGGTAAAAATGCTTTCGAAAATGGGAAACTGCAAACTCAGATTTTAATTCTTTGTGGATTTGTCACTATGACCCATATTAAATTGCACACAGTCATTTGATCCATTGTTATTTCTTAGAGCCGATTTTAACAAATGAAACCATTAGCGAGAAGACTTGCGAAGTCTACTGGCTTTAATTGACACTATGTTTTATATTGTGTGACAACAGCTATTGTTAAAATCTATTTGATTACTTTAATGCACAAAGGGAGAATGATATATAGCACAAAACAGATGCTTACCAGTTCATCTGAGAGTGCACAAATTGAGCTTCTGGTAATCAGACATAAATGTTAGAAATGGGGAAAAAATATCTATATATTTTTCACTTGATGAAACCAAAGCGTTACAGTTTATTTCAAAGCAGTATTGTTAATTGTTGTATATTCAAAAGTCATAATTAGGGGGACATTTTCTTAATATCTGTACAGAATAGTGTACATACATGTACTGGCACACAATGTTTGATTCAGAGTGCATTAATCTGGACCAACATAATTTACCGATCTATCATTCCGCTTTCAATTAGCACTGATTTGCAAACCTATGCAAAAGAACAACGACACTATGTGATAAGTATTGAGTATGTGTGTTATTGGAATGTAAGATTGCATAGGAGTTATATAATGACAAATTCTGGTTTGAATATCCATATTTGAAATATCAGCAAAGGTTTCTCTGATAATACCTACTTTTATTAACATTTAGCATTTAATATAATTTTCTATGAAGTGTAGAAATGGGGACTTGGTGGCTCAGTGGTAGAGCATTGGGTTGGGATGCAGAAGGCTGCGGGCGTATCCAGCATAAAAAAAATATCCATATAAAAACCCATGCCAAATCGACACGTTCTGCTGTGGCAACACCCAGAGCGACAAGCCGAAAGCAGTTGATCATCTATGAAGTGTAGAAATGTATGAAATTTGTATTAAAATTCAGGTTCTTGTGTCAGGGATAATTACAGTGATTTAATACCTGAATTACAATCATGTTTGTTGTAAGCACACCCAAGTTACAACATGTGTAATGGCTTGCAGATTGCCCTCAATAGTAGAAATAAAACTCATCAAGAGTTGAAACTGAGAATTTGTTAAAAACCTATTTGGTGTTGGGCAATGAACTTAGGGACTCAGGAAAACTAAGTATGCAGTGACAAAATTTGTCAGTGCATATTCAAATGAAATTTAAACATCTATTATGCAAAAAAAACAACATTTAGAAAGAACATCAAGAAATGCAGCCTTCTTTTTGAGCCTGAGCACATTTAGAATGGACTAAGGCAAAATGGAATAGTGTCCTGTGGTGTCATGAGCCCAGCAGATGTTTCAAAAGTATCTGTGATGGTGTGAGGATGCATTAATGCACCTGACATGGGTAACTTACACATCTGTGAAGGCTTTATTTAATGCTGAAACAGGGTTTCGTCCAGATTTTTTTTTCTCTGTCTTGCTTATTGTTGGTAAAGGCAGTCGTCCACGGACCACAGGGTGAGTGGTTCGATCCCTGGCCCTGGCTATATGTCGAAGTGTCCCTGGGCAAGACATTGAACCCCTAACAGCCCATTCCCCTCCCCACCTGTTCAGTGCCGGTCCAAGCCCGGTAGAAATTGGGGAGGGTTGTGTCCAGCATGAAAAAAAACTGTGCATGCGGACAATGATCCGCTGTGGTGACCCTGAACTCACGGGATAAGCTGAAAAAAAAAAAAAACAGCAGGGCAGCTTTGTAGTAAAACTGTCTGGCCTGCCTGCAGCCTTGGTTTGGACCACTATGAACTGATACAACAAAGGAGACCCTGAACTACTGAGCAGCTGAAATCCTATATCAAGTAAGAATATGAAAGAAAATTGACTTTCAACACTAAGCTAACTGCTCTCTTCAGTTTCCAGACCCATACAAGTGTTGTTAAAATAGGTGTGACACAGTGGTTAACATGCTTCTGCCCAAACTTTTTGAAATGTCAATCCAGCATCAAATTCATACATTTTTCATAAAAACAATACAATTCCTCACTTTTAAAATGTGATATATTATACAACTTTCAGTCAAATATGGCTTTCAAATGATTTGCAAATTATTGTATTTTGTTTTCATTTACATTTTACACTGTGCCTCAATTCTTTTGCAAAAGGAAATACTGCTGTCTTTTTCTTATATCACATATTTTATGTGTTTCTATAAATGGATGTTTTTCCACGCACACATAATTTGTTGTAAAGTGTAAACAATAGATTGTGGTGTCTGTGGTGATGCAGAGCACGCAGACAAGGTTTTTAAGCAAGGATGCTTTGTTTTATCTTGTTTGCCTGTTTTTGCAATTAGCTTTTGAACTTCCATCATGTCCTTGGACAGAACTATGTACCGAAATGCATCTGGTCCTCTTTGCAGAAGGCTCCTGCCGCTGATCCCAGTGACATTTCACCACCAAAACAGTTCTTCCTTTCCTGTGTTTCTTTCCCCTTTTGTCATACAGACTAAAATAAGTCAAAACTAATCCAAAACCAATCTTCCATCTGCTTCCACTCCAATCTCCCAAAAAGGTTACTGATTTTTATGTTTTTTTTTTTTTTCCATCTCTAATGTGATAGACGGAAAAACTTTTGTAAAGTGCATGGGGTTTGGGGGCTGGCGTGGTGGTGGTGATGGTGAAGTAGGCAGCAATTAGTGTGGTGCTAATGAACTCCCTCTCATTATCAGTGAATCAACAGGCCCGTGCTAATTACGGTTAGCAGGACAGACTCCTCTCTCCCACTGCGACGGGCTTCAAGGTCCCTCCGGAGCTGCAACACACCGGATGGTCTGCCAGCAGCCACAGGTGCAAAACGCTCACTGCCAATGTGACAGAACATAACGCATACACACACAAACATGGGACCTAACAAATGCATACACGCAGACACCAGGGCTCTCTCTGTCATGTTGTGGTCATCTCATGCAGATGGCCCCACCACACAGCCTTTTTTTAAATATTTGTTCGAAAAGAAACCGCTGATAGCCCTTTATGATCCAATCATAACCAAATGAGAGAGGGACGACACAAACCTCCTAGGTGTTTTTACCTGTTTTTCCTTAAGTGAACCCGTTTTTCCTATATTTATGGTACTTTTAAAGTTTAGTAAAGCTTATTTACATTTTATAGCTATGATTAAATGCCGAAGGGACTACATACGGGAGGTTATGGGGCTCCATTAATCAAACATTTCATGTTATTACAATGTGTTGTGTGTCACAGATAATGACACAGAAGTACCCCCACATCTGCAAGAAGGACTTGGCTGCAGACAGTTGCATGTCAAGATGGACGACTTTTAATCTCAGCGAGAAGTTGTCGAATCTTTCCAGAAATTTGTCGTATCATTATCGCCTGGATCAATTGCTTTCCCTAACCTTAATCACTTGTCCTGATTTCCTAACCCATCTTCATCGCAAAGGTCCATCTTCTGCTGAAATTAGAAACTAATTCAGATACCAATATTGTATCTACTAGATTCTGTCGTGGTTTTTAGTCTGCCATCTTTGTCTTCAACCAGATACTCCAGCGTATTCCTTTCATAATTACTGGGCAGCTTAGCATCTTTAAGCTCATTGATTTGACATTATGATACATACTTTTAAAGTTTAGCTTTAACTTAACCACTCTCCTCAAGTAGGTTTGTAGCGCTATAAACATAGAGTACTTTTTTGGTTCAATATGGGTAATCCATTTAAATGAAACTCTGAAACTCTGATTATTTATATTTATAACACTGAGCAAATATAACATTAACACCGGTGGTCTTAAAAAGCTCAGTGTGGTCACTCTGAGCAGTCTGCAGCTACACAGCCCCACACACAGCAAAATGTGTAGAATTACACAAATCTTTTACTCAAGTAAAAGTATTAACCAGATTATCTACATTTTAGCTAAAGTACAAAAGTAAAAGTACCCCAGTAACAAAACGGATGTATTTTAAACAATACTGATTAGTAATTATGGTAAAACATGTACAGTAATAAATACAAAATAAGGGTCAAAGATCATCATAACCCATAATGGTACATTAGCATTTATTAGTTCATAATATTTTATTTATTACAAAAACCATATCATATTTTTATATTAGAACAAGGACGTGGTTTTAATGTTGTGGCTGATCTGTGTATACTAATGTTTCCCACATCTTAAAAATTACTTGCACTTGCAAGTCAATCATAACTGCTGAAATGTACATCCAAAACTGGAAAAACAAAAAGTTATAATAAACTGGCATCATCCTTCAGGCAGTACAGGTACTGCTCTGGACCTTTTAACTGGCATATTACAACAAATTCTGTCATCCTTCTTGCAACAGCGTCCCTACATTCTCTTGCTCTGAAAACAAGTGTTTTACAATAGACACAGCAAGATCCATTAATCAAATGCCACTTGTAAGCCAGCAGTGGCCCTCGCCTATCAAACGCTCTACTTACTGAAAAGCAGTTCTAACTGCAGTTCTAACTCCATTGATAAAGGGAGTAAACGCTTTTCAGTGAAAAGGCGAGCAAATACTAAAAAGATTCTTGGTGTCAGCCCACAGCATGAGCCATAAGATGGGACCTGGGCATGTAAAATAGACCCCCCCCCCTCCCTTTCCATCCATAACTTAAGCAGAGATCAGTGGCTAACACTCTTAATCCCAAGGGGGTGCTTTCTGAGCTGTAATTTAAAAATAGCGTTTTAATAACACACCACTGCTACAGTACATTAATCTCAGAATTAATTATCTACCCCACCCCCAGCCTATTTGCTTGAAAGAGGTTCTTTGCTGCATTTCTTGTGTTTTAGTTCTATTTATTCCATGAGTGAGCGGATAAAGAGATGCATGTGGAGCGTCTTGTGAAGAGTGCAGTAATTATGCTGTAGCTAGTATATTACCAGTACGTATATGAAAACAGCTGAATGAGTTAGAGCTGCAGGGTGTCATCGGCGTAAATGGTCAGTAAGGTGAGATATTCTTATGCAGCGCACACAATCTAACTCAAACATAAAGGAGAAACAATTCAATTAAGGAGTGCATTAAATCAAAATGTGAGTGTAATCTAAAGTTATTGTAGCAAACAGCTGCAGTATGTAGAATAACTTAATGTTCGTTTACATTTTTATGTGAGAAAGGGTTTTTAATCAAACGTCACTTCTAGCAATAGAGAATCAATTCCAAAGAGAAATTAAAAAGCATAACATGACTGGAAGCCAGGCCTAAAGGCACTGCAAATATTCAAAAACAATATTAAACTGTGATAAATAAAATATGAGCTTTCTTTGGCAATATAGCATTCAAGCGTCAGGGGACGTGGGCACTTAATGCAAGTTAATGAAACACAAGAATCATGTTTAAAGGCACAGCAATCAGTCTTTGTCGAAGGTGATGATCATGTTGCTGAGCCCTCTGGCAGAAGTTGCAGACTGACAAGAGATCAAGTTGAGCACTGACAGTGATTATTAGTATATGATTTGGGGATGTTAATAAAAACAAGACAAGTCCTTCTTGTTCTCTTCCCCTTTTGCTTCCTGTTTCGCTGATTGACTGACTGACTGACCTCTGTTGTCATAGCTTCACAGCTGACAGCGATCTCCGTGCATACATCACTTTGAACGTTCTCGGCTTAACAGCGGCAACGGGCGTGAACTCTGCAAGAGGCAGGTGCCCCCTGGTCTGTGTATCACAGATAACCTTTACGGCCCCTGCACCTTCCTGCTATCGCATCAGAGGATCGGAATGTGGTTAAATTCAGACACTGGAGAGACAGTCGGGGCTTGGCATACATGATTGATGTGGAGTTTGTAACATTAGGTATCATAAGGTGTAATATAGGAGATAGCGTGAAGTGTAAGATTGCGTTTGAGTGTGTTGAGGGAAATGGGAAACTGTTTGACACCTCTGGGTGTTTTATGGTTTCCTGCCAGTCTTTTTCTGCTCTGGATATCGGACCGTAGCTATAAAAACGAAGACCCGCTGTTAGTTTGTGTTATGCAATGTGTTAATTCAGTCCTCCTCTGTATCTACTGTATCTGTCTGCTGCACCTTTTGTCTGTGTGCTTTGTCTTCTCTGCTCTTAAAGAAATTCACACATGGAGAGTCCCTCTCAGACTTTCATGTTTCAATTAAGGTTTGATTGAGTTGGGAAATATACATGTCTTAGAACCAAACCATGACAACATGACATACATTTTTGTTGTTTGTGACATGACTCTACTAAGATTTCTGTGTCTCCTACATGACATCCTATTAATTTTGTTTATATCAAGGCAGGTGGTTGTCAGTAAAAGTCATTTCGTCAATCAATTTTTTTCGGACTGACTATTTTTCAAATGAAAAAATAAGTTGCTAATTTTGTCAGTGCTCTTTCTAGACACTGCAGGTTTAATTGCTAATTGTTAACTGGGAATGAATGCATTTGCATATTAATTAGTTAGCCCATTTGCATTTTTAATTTGCTGCCTTCAAAGGGGGTGAGATAAAAGGTCGCACAATTCTGAATAATTTAAATAATTTATGCTCCATTGGTGAAAAGAAGCTGAACAGAAGTGTTCTGCGGATATTAACCCCTGAGAGCTTTTACCGAATAAAGCACTCCAAAAATTGTTTTAACAAATCTAATTAAACGGAAAAAGGTCTGAATACACAACCACCCAGAGCACTAGGAGCTAGAGTGTGTCCTCGGGAACCAAAAACGCTCAGGAGAGAATGATGGAGGGTGTATGGATATGGAGGACGAGACTTCCAGCCCTCCATCCTGATATGAAGGCCTCTCATAGTCTTTTCATCATTCAGATTGATCAAATACCCCTACAGGAATGCTGATGGAGTCAGTGCTTGGTAATAGTAATTCTCTCTCTGAAGTTAAGCTGCTCTTTGCAACGTGTCCTACTCTATAAGCAATCAAAGAGATGCATGTACTGTGGTGGGCCCTTGAAAGTTAGACTAATTTTAACTGCGCATCCAAGTTGTCATTTTAATGAATGGACGTCAGCAGCACAAGTGCATTTATCAGATCATCACAGGGAACAACAAATAGACAGTATTTGTAGCCGCGCGTCTCTAACTTTAACTTTCTTTTTCTTATCTAATTGCTCAGGTGTCCATTGGAAAAAAAAAAAAATCTTTCCATTTTTGGGTCTAAGGAGCTGATATTTTTGCTCTTTCTTCTTCAACCAGGTCCCGACTGTATTGTGAGACTGTCTCCTCTCTTTTGTCCCAGTGATCTTAATTACAGGCCCTGGGCCCTGAGCAGAGAAGCCCATTTAAATCAGAACACATCCAGCTTCCATTATGGGCTTGGCATTTGGTCTTTGTGCCCATGCTCTTAAATTACATGCTGCCAATCCTAGTGGGCACGGGCAAGATGAGGAGCGGAGGATGGGTGAGAGATGAGGTGAAAGGGGGACGAGAGAAAGGAGAGAGGGGGCTGAGAGTAATAGCGGTGGGGGCCACAGGCTGCACTTGTCAACAGAAGACCCCCCCCCCATCACCACCGCATCCCTCACCACCATCCTCCCCTCTTCTTCTGCCTTCTTTATCACCAGATAACTTATGTAAAGTAGCAGATGAAACCCATTCCCATTCACGTCGGCCTGATTGTCAGAATAAGCTTGCATTCCTTTGAAAAGTGATTGACCGCCTGAAAGGGTACAAATTAGGGGCCTGTTCGTCTTTTCTTCTCCGGTCGTGGGGTTTATTTGCGGCAGATTCACCCAGGCCCAAAATTAAGTGAACTCAGGCAGGGATGAATGGGAGAGTTCTGATTGAATAATTGATTTCCTTTGTGTGGCCTGTGTTTAAGAGGGATAACTAGACATCCTTTGGAGTGTAATGATTGTAATTACTGCGATGACTGGTCATGTCAAATATGACACAGGAAAGGACTGTTATTAACCTTTATTCTCCACATTGAAAAAAAAAAAATAACCCGATATCCTCTTGTCTCTCCCATCTGCATATGGGTTTCACCTCTGGTGGAGGCATGGCTGCCGTAGGTTGAATGCATGGATGAACTCATTCCCTGTCATCTACTCCTGGTCCATGAAAGGTAGATGGGTAATTGACTGTGCAGTCAGAGTCACTGGTGTGTCGATGACTCACATGGCTAGTGAGCCTTGGGGTAACTCTCACAGTACAGCGCATTATGTTCCCAGAATTTAAGTGTAAAAGACAGGAGTTATAGCCATGTTCATGATATCTGTCAGATTCCCATATGCCTTGACCTCTCAAGCAGCACAGCCCGGATTGTGCTTTAAAGCACTTGACACATTTGAGGGACTCAGCGGAACAGACATTCATCACATAGTGATAAGACACAGTCTGCTGAAGTTACTGGACATGTGGTGGGGTCCATATGAATCATAAACCCCACCACTCATCTAGTGTCATTTTGCAACAGTGAGGGCTAAAGCCCAGCTTTACAGCTGCACACGCAAACTATACTGGTAGCAGATATTCTCACCTCCAAGCCTAAGGTTCGATGCAAACACTCTCAGTCTATCTGTCATTTGTAAAAATCAATCTTGTATATAGACGCTGTATTCAAAGATGATTTTCCTTCCCACTATCACATTTAAAGCCGAGGTAATTGATATTTTCTTGGCTACCACGTGCACGGGAATAAGATGTAAACACAACTTTGCCTATTAATGCACCTCCACATGCTTGCTGCCAAGGGTTGACCTATCTTCACATTAAGCAGCCATGAAACAACATCATCATTCAGTTTCGGTGAGTTGAAGATGTCTGTGGTAACTGACAACTAGCTGAGATAGTTCTCTCTATGGGTCCCGCAGTACAAGTGACCCCTTTCACGTTACACATTGTCATTTGAGGGATTGTTCATATATGAGCATGTAATTGTGCAGCTTCAAATTGGTTCTGGTCATCTGGTTGAGAGAGTTAAGAGTAAAAGGGAAACCCTACTTCAAAATTTAACTTGCAAGCAACTTGCTTGTTTAATTATATAGTGCAGCTCATTTTAAATTAGTAATTAAAAAGAAGTTTTTGTTTAATCTTAACTGCAGAGAGTCAATGTTTTACTTTTGATGTCACGTCAAGATAAATCCTGCTCTACAGATTATTGAACAAACTACTGAACTTTACTGAATGAACTAAAAGGCCCCTGTGGCAGCACCAGTTGTAATTCACAGGATCGAAGCCTAAATTCAAATAAAACCTATCTGGAAGTAAAAGCTCAAATGTTTAGAGTCTAGAGACATTGGAGTTTTTAGTTCCTAAGCAGTCACAGGCCTTAGTGCCCTGCTGTTGAACCTTTTGAATCAGCGCCGCCAGCATTGCCAGCTGTGGAGACGACTAAAAAACTTCATTTGCAACTTCATTTGAAGCTTTTAATTAGGTACCACAAGCACTACAGGGAAGTGTGACCAGTGAGTACCAGACAGATGGTAGCAGGGAAAGAGTAATACATTCTCCACATGACTGGGGTAGGGCATGCCATATCTATGTGTGGCTCTAATAGTTCATTTTAATAAACTGAAATCATTATTAACAGTATGGTTTTAGGGATGGTGATGTCACTCTGTGTGTCAGTCAGCTGGTTCACCACTTTGGTCCAGAACATAGGAGGTGTATCTCCTCAGGGAGGGGCACAGGAGAGCTGAAAGTGGGGGGAGAGACGTACAGTGGAGACGTGAGGCTAATGCTGTGCATCAGCTGAAAGGGACAGGTGCATGCTGATGTGTTCACTGCAGATGTTATGGCTTGTCAATAAAGGAAAAGCACAGATGAAACCCTTCCCATCAAGCATCCCAGTAAGCCACGCACAGGCTGTGCAACCTACATGGAAAGCAGTCGTTTGTAATGATATCAAATACACCTGTGCTTTACTGAAGCTGCCTTTTTAAATTTAAAATGGAATTTGCCCAGTTGTTTTGGTTTATGGCTGTAAAACAAATAGTATTTCTTTCAGTCTCATTGTACTATGTGATTAGTGCTAATTAGCAAAGTTGGCTTGCTAAGATGCTGGACTAAGAAGGTGATGGGGTTACATATTAAACACGTTGGTCCTCAGGCAATGTGTAGCTCAATGTGCCCCCTAAGTACAGCTCAACAGAAATTGTTCTTTAATTTAATATAATCATTAAAAATGCGATCCACCAATCACTAAAAGCCTAATCCCGTCAGAGAACTTTTAAATATGATTTGCAAATACAATCAATAATGAGCAAAAAAAGTTTGCCTTTTCCCCTCTTCACTCTGTAAATTAAGACACAAATTTAGTCTTGAGTTTGTTGCAACTGTGCCATCCTGCTGTTTGTGTTCCTTAATGACTTTCTAATTCCTCATCTGTGGGTAGCAACCCTCCACAGCAGACAGACAGAGAGCAATGGCAGGGTGCCATCCAGGAACAGGTGCTCCTCCATGTTGTGCTTATGGTGTCCGTAGGCCTCAATTACATCCTTTAGGTTGCTCTTAAATTGGGAGTGTTTCGGTGGCTTCAACGCTTCACTTCTGAGCTTAACTTTTTCTGCTCACAAACATGAGTAATGATTTACTTTGACAGATTTGGGCCAGATTTCTTTTTAACATGTTGGCAAAGTTAACTGTTTGCAACAATAGCAGGAAAGAGCAGCTGTGGGGAAGCTGGGGCTCAGGGGTTAAAGAAGGTTTCAGTTTAATCCCCAGCTCATCCTGCCTGTATGTTGAAGTGTCGTTAAAGGTCTTCCTGTGTGTCCCTCTTTTGATAAAAGCATCAGATAAATGACTAATTATAAATAGATCACATTTACCTGAAACCACTAACAGACTGTAATACTTGGACACTTGACCTTTCAAAAGTATTATGATTGATCTTCAGTCTACTGGAGACTATATAAGCAGCTTATGAGTTGCTTTCACAAGGTGTAATTATTTTGTTGGGCTTGTGATTAAAACTCAGTGATCTCAACCAGTTTTAGGTGACAACATCACCTCGTGTTGGTGGGTGTTTTACTCTATGAGCTGTGAAAGAGCATAGCACTGAATTTTAATTAGGTTGGTATTATTATATGATGGTGTTAAGGTTCCAAGAAAAAAAAAAAATATGTGTGTGTTTGTGTTTTGTGTCAGGATTTCTCTCCACTATAACTCTATAACTTCCTCCTGTATGTTCTCACAAAAGTAGTACATTTTCAGCTATTGACATATATCAGTCGAAACTAAGTGACTTCTTTAACCGTTAACATATCTTCATTTAAAGTTATATCAAGTACTTATCAAATGAAATGTACTCTTCACTGACATATCAAGCCAAAGCTAGTTACTATACAAATTCTCTCAATGTCGGCCTGTCATATAGCAGACCGCACTTGCAGTTAAGTAACAGTGACATTTTTATTTGTCAAATAATGTAGTTTTTTTTTTTTTTTTTTATCTTTTGCCCTGATTCATCACAGGCTATTTTGCAAGAAATGTTCTTGTGCATTGGCTACTCTCACCACTGGCCCCAGTGACCGTGTCTGTAACTGACAGACATATTTTTTCTAAGCAGGATTTTAAGGAGGTTTGGTGGATGCCTTAAATAGAGATGTTTTTCTTGCTATGTTGTCATAAAAGCTCTTGGGTTATTAACTGAATATTACATGTAATATTGTAGAGGCATTGAACAAAAAAAATTGCATTATCCATGTTCCACAAAAGTATAGTTTTACCAAAATGTAAATCTAGCAACTCTTATTGAAAGCCTGCTTGGTGGATTTCACATTTTAAAGTTGTATTTAAAAACTAGTTCATTTTTTCCGTCATGATGATATCCTCTGCCATCTCTCCTCGAATCAATCCCTGACCAGCTGAAATATGGCAACACAATAACTGAACAGTAGCAATGTTTGCAAATTTATTCACAGACAAAACACAACAAAGATTTTAAAAATACACAATGCACACAATAATCGAGGTTATGGAGTTTTTCCCTTGGTCAGCAGAAAGAAAGGGACAGGGTTGTCTTCAGGCTCATAAATCAATCAGGGTTACCTGCTGTAAGTGAAACATGGTTGTAAGAACTAATGTGACATTTACCAGAAGTGCCTTCAAAAAAGCAAGTCGAAAAGATACTGCATTTTCTATACAGTGCTAGATTTTAAAAAGAATTACTTTAAGGCATGTGCAGCCTGAAAACTAACTTCTCTACCACATGTCACATCTTCATTGTTAACATTGATTGTGTTGCTGTTTTTCAGAAATGTTACCAGGAATTAAAAGTAATTTATATCACAACTGTTTGATTTTTGCAAAAGTCACATGAAGGAAGAAAAAAAAAACAACCAAAATAAACTGACAACTGGAAGCCTTTTCCAAATGGATTATGCCAAGTTCCTGCAAGAAAGAACTGACACAGACACCCATCCCAGTAGCCACGCTGGTCAGATCACTCAGAGCAACATAACAGTACACATCCACTAGGCCTCCTCTGATCTCACCCGGGAAGAAGACAACACTTTCGTATCAATACCCTGTCATCATACAATGTGGCATCTTCCCCTTTGAAGGTACTGTATGAATTCTTGCAGTTGCTCAGATGTGAAACTCTAGCTTTTATCATCCTGTTTTGGGCAAGGAAGAGAAGAGTGGGAGATGAAGGAAGCGATTTCTTTTTAACTTGGACCCACCAAAGTGGAAAGAAACAGCGTGTTGACAGGTGTGTGAAAGGAGCACTGCTGGGTCAACTGGGGAACTTCAGAGACCAGTTTAAAAGGCTTCATAAAATCTCTGAGAAGGGAAGAGTAATAGGTTCCCAGGCAGCACAGCAACTATCAACACTTTTACAAATCAGAAGTTAGCTCCGAAGGCCAGTTTCTATGGATGCCTGCACATGCTTTTACCATTTATTAGTGTTTGCTGAGATTCAGTTACATAGTGTAAGGCTTGCTAATGTGCACCGGTGCCAAGTCTCCACCATAGAGTCTGAAGACAGAAGCCAGAGAGATTTGCTCCTTGTCCTAAATTACAAGCCAGCAGGAAACTACAAGTCCAATTCCACAGCAGGTGAATCACTCCTCCCATTAGCGTTGGCATAGTGCCGACTACAAATGCAAGATCTGTGGTCGTCAGGAGGCCCAGTTGGGACGAGACCCTCTGTCACTCACCGCGACACATGTCATAAACTCATTGTCTTGCCATCAATCCAGGGACCTAACCACATCCACAGCAGATGGAGGCCCAGCAGGAAGACAGAGGGCCATGCCCTGAGCCCCTGCCCACACAGAGTGCATGCAGTGGGAGTGCGATGGGCCACAACTAGAGGGGAGCCCCATACCCTATACCAGACCTCCTATTGATACACCTCTGGATGGAGTCCCAGTGTTATCTATGATTAATTAGAGACAAATGTACTCGTTTTGTACAGCGTTGCTGCCCTGTGAATGCAGACATTTAACCCACTGAATATCTATTTATCAGTTTCAAATCACAGGCTGCCTCCCAATACAGCCTCAGCATTATGTCAGCAATTACTCTGCATCACAACCGCATTGATCAGTCACGATGTAACATCTAAAACCACAGTGGGCAAAAACATTTCTCCCAAATTTAGCAGGGAAAATAGCAGTAAACATGGTCTACAAGGGGTAAAGATGTCTTGCCTTCCCTGAATGGGGATATATAATAATATTCATAAAGAGACCACCTACTGGGGGCACAGGAAAAACTGTTCCTTAGCAACAACATACACGCTCTTACAAGCTACATCTTGGGAAATTTTGACCGGATTGGGATGCAAACAACAGAAAAGCTTTAACTAGGCCATGTTATCAGGCTGCTCCCTATGGCTGAGTATCTGGGTGTCTCGTCTGGCACAAATCCCCCCTCCCAACTAATGACACATACTGCATTTTAACACAATAAAGAGAAATACAAATACGCTTGTATGCTAAAGCAAATCTCAATCCCTTTCACTTTAGGTGGTGAATGAGAGTTGTGTGAGTCATATAACGGATGCTCTAAACTCTATCAAGGCTAAAGGTCACATCTCATTTTCACACAAAGGTACCTTCTAAGATATTTAAAAAATCACGACAGTTGTACAAGTTACTGTAAAATAGATAGTGTGTATTCTTCAAAGGTCATAAATTGGTCAACCCTGCAATTTAATTCCTGTTTTCCCTCCAGTATTCAGAAACCATTTCTCATTAATGGCTGATGAGAAACATCTGATAGCTCAGGTGCATTAAAGAGGTCTTACACCTTTTTAATGTGATTTATTGCAAGGTCCTGTCTCTGACAATGCATTACTAAATGCCAGACATGTTACTTTAGAAAAAGATCGCAAAGTCAATGATGCAGGCAGAAGTCTATTTGAAACAAAGGAATTATGTTATATGTTAGCCTGACAATGTTATCTACTCTATCATGGATGATTTTTTTGATGCAGAGCTATATTACAGACACTAATGCATGAGGTCCCCATGGCAGTTGATGTTGTTAGAACGGTGCTGAAATCTAAAGCATAGTTGCTACTATCTTCTTCATCCAAAAAGCCCTAAAACAAATGCGTATGTGTAATGAGGAATGTTTGCTTCTCTATGTCATTAATTATGGTTAATCAAAGACAGCAGAAGACTTAAAAGAATGTTTCTTGCAGACGTCAATGGACGGGACATTATCTTGTGCAGTTCAGGGGAATTACTGACAAAAAACTAGTCATGTTTGAATTTTAAAGCTCAACATGATAGATCAACCTCACGAATCACACAAAATTATTATCCAGCACCTCACTGCTATTTTTTTTACCTTCAAACTAACATATTAAGGTAAAAACTGCAACCATTCAAAACGGTTATTTTCTTTTTTTAAACACCCAGCCATTTGTAAAGAGATTACAGAAAGTGAAGATGTTCCCTTTACCCCAATCTGCACCAGGGTTTGCTGTCACCAAGCGACTACTCTTTGAACAGTGTTGTCTAGAATGTGTATCTGTTGCTTTGCCACGGTCGTGGAAAAGGCCAACAGAATGGCTTCATTGCCCTCTTGTGGTGAAAAATGATGAAATTCCTCTAACTCTCGCAGTCTACCTTGCAACAAGTTTTTTTGTGGAATGTGTGTTGCAATTCTTCACTGTTTACCTGACAAGTTTAAGTGTGATGTGCTGTTTTACAGTATACACATGCTTGGTGGGGCCAGGAGGCATGTCAGACAGTTCAACAGTGGGCTTGTCCTGAAAAAGAAGGAACAGGCAGTGAGGTAAGTAACATTATACAAGTACTACATCTTTAAGCGTGACTGTTTTACTCTAACCGCAAGCTCAAAAGGTTGATAGTGAATGTGAAGTAAATAGAACACCTTAAAGCATAGTGTGGCATACCAGATCATATTTGACTTTCTTGGTCTGTGTCTCAGCCTCAAAAGTGCCAGGTCTGTTGGTGCTTGCAACGGGAGACTGACGTTTAATGAGTGAGACACCAGTAGAGGACTCTTCAGAGCAGGTGTGTTTTGGGTCTGGAGTTAGACTCTCATTGGCTTTGAACCTCTTAGATGATGTTTCTGGATGGGAAGAACCAGGTCTCTTTGTAGCCATTAGAATTATGGAGGGTGAAGCAGGATTGCTGGGTGCAGACACTTGAACAGATGAGCTGTTTGTCACAGGAACTAATTTCTGAAGAGAACAAAGAAAATGTGTTTTTATGTTGTGACTTTCTCTGCAAGGATTCAGTAGTTGCAATTCCTTTTGCACATAACACGTAGACCACATGTAGACATGTTATGTAGTTTTGGAAAATATACTGTGCTATTGTAGATTTTTCTGTGCATATGACACAAACAATAGCTAAAAATAGATAATAAAGTTAAACCAATCAGCAAGCAGGTCGTAGCATTAGATGCAAAAAATTGCTGTTATTTCTTCAGAAAAATTTTACAATTACAACTTGTTTTTCTGTCATTTTACAAAGTTGAGCTGTATATTGCAATGCATGAATAATGCGTCCAGTCCAACCTGCAGACACCAGCTAGAGATTCGAGTCCACCACAACCATCTATGGCAAACCTTTTTAACATTTACCAGGTAAATAGGATTTACATTATAGATAATTACACTATATTTATGATTAGTCAAAACTATAATTTAAGCTATTTATAATTACATTTTGACTAGTTAGAATGTCCCATTGACTTAAATGGGGAAACGTATTTAGGAAATCTATTATTCAGTTCTGACTATCTGTAATTTTAATTTCAGATATCTTTAATTACATTATGACTAGTCAACATTTAAATTTCAATTACAAGATATCATTTTTATGTTTTTGGATGTCTCAAACTAAGATATTATATAATTAAATTGTAGATCTTTAATGACAGTTTTAACTATTCAAAATTGTATTTAAGATATATTGCATTTATGTACTGCAGGGTCCAAATTCCTAAGATATGTACAAGCACATTACAGATATCTTATGAAGGTATTTATTGACGGTGTTTTAACATAAAACATGAAGAGTGACTATCAATAATTGCATTCTAGATATCTCAAATGGCATTTTATTTACTTAAAACTACAATTGTCTGTGAAAGAATTACCTTTAAAAATATTTAAAATTACATTTTGACTAATCAAAATTTCTCTGTCAGTGATGTCATGTGGGAAATCCAGATGACATCACTATTGTCATTGCGCCGTTGGAGCGTTATTGGGAGCATTAATTGGATTAATTGGAATTAAAATGGCAGATATCTGTAATTTTAATTCCAATTAATCTAATTAATGCTGTATATATGACTAGTCAAAACTGTGATTTAGGTTAAGACTCCGGCCTGTGTGTCGAAAGTAATTTTTATTTCATTTGCAGTTAAACCGTTTAGTGTCACACTGCTGCTGCTTTAGTTAACATGACAGTGACTCCACTGCAGGTTAAAGTGCAACATTATGCCCTGTCATATATTTAAAAGAGGCATTTCATAACATGATCTCAGCATGAAAAGAGGAGACAGGAAAAAAATCTAAATCTAAATCCCATTCTATAATGAATCCAGCTATAAAAATATTTAACAGATATTTTAAAATGGAGATAAAAAGTAAATCTCTACTGATTTGCGGAGTCAAAATCTCTACTGTGATTTTCCAAAGGGTAAGTTAGCAATTACTCACCCAAATGCTCTGTTTATCCCACTGCAGAACTACTTCCTTGTATTAGAATGGCCTGGCAGAACTCTTGGAAGTAGTTCTGCAGAAACACAGGTCAATCTAAGCAATTAGATTAATTAACAAAAATACTTTGAAGTGAATGGGCCTGAAATTGACTTTTGTATAAGGTTTGCACTAATATTTGTTTATGGGTTTGGGGAGTTCATCAGGATATTAAGAAGAGTTAGAGCAGTTTTAAAGTAATTATGTTAGAGAATTCCCAACATCTCCACATCAACAAAAAAGCGGCACCAAACAAGGTCAACTGCTGAAGAAAAAAGTTGGAACAGGGTGATGTTTACCATTGTGAAGCATCCCCCTTTTTTTTAACAACTGTCTGTAAACATCTGGGAACTGAAGAGACCACTCCCATTGTGCCGTTCTTGTTTGACGCAGGATTCTAGCTGCTCAACCGTCCTGGGCTTTTGTTGTCAGATTTTTCATAGTATGATGCACCAAATGTTCTCTATTGGCGAAAGGTCTGGACCGCAGGCAGGCCAGTTCAGCACCCAGACTCTTCTGCGAAGCCATGGATGCAGTATGTGGTTTAACATTGTCGTGCTGAAATAAGCAGGGTCTGCTCTGAAAGAGACGTTGTCTGGATGGGAGCATATGTTGCTCTAAAACCTCTATGTACTTTTCAGCATTGATTGTGCCCACACCATAGGCACTAAAGCACCCGGACACCGTCAGAGATACAGGCTTTTTTTAATTGTCCGCTGATAACAAGCTGGATGGTCCCTCTCCTCTTTAGTCCACAGGACAAGGCGTTCCTTTGTTTCCTAAAACAATGTCAAATTTTGATTCATCTGATCACAGAACAGTTTTCCATTTTGCCTCAGACCATTTTAAACGAGCTTCCAGAGAACACGGCGGCGTTTCTTGATCATGCACAGTGAGCTGTGTTCACAAAGCGTGTTTTCTGGAAGTGTTCCTGAGCCCATGGAGTGATGTCATGTAGAGAATCATGGCTGTTTTTAACGCGGTGCTGACTGACGGCCCAGAGATCATGGGCATCCAGTTTTGACCTTCGGCCTTGTGCCTTGCGCGCAGATTCCTCCCGATTCTCTAAATCTTTTGATGATATTATATCCTGTAGATGGTGGAATCTTTCTGAAATTGTTCAAAAAATTGTTGGTGCAATTTGTCCCAGATTTGTGAACCTCTGTCTGTCTTTACATTTAAGAAGCTGTGCATCTTTGAAATGCTCCTTCAATGCCCAGTCTTGTTACTGACCTGTTGCCAATTAACCTAATAAGTTGTCAAATGCTCCTCCATTTGTTTGTGATTTGTGGCAAATACTGTATTTTTCCAACCTTTTGTTGCCCCTGTTCCAACTTTTTTGATATGTGTTGCTGGCATCAAATACAAAATGAGCTAATATTTTCCATGAAATGGTAAAATGTCTCAGTTACAACATCTGATATGTGGTTTATGTTCTATTGTGAATAAAATATGGGTTGAATCATTGAATTCTGCTTTTATTTACATTTTACACATCGTCCCGACTTCTTTGGAGATGGGGTTGTAGAATAGCTGTGATCAGTTTTGTCAGTAACTTTCTCTTTATGTAATTTTGGAATTGTCAGATATTTCCTCGGAACAAATGCAACCAGTGGCTCCAAGACAGCAAAGGAAGTGGGAAAGCGCATAAGAGGAAAACAACAGTCAATCTTTATGTCTCTTTTCTCTCAGATAAGTGGACTTGAATGGCTTTAAACATGTCATATACTGTATGACTCTTTCATTTCAGGTTTTCAAAGCTATGTAAAACTATTCACTTTTATTAAAAGGTATTTTCTTGCAGTTATGACTCCTGTTTTATTTAGCAGGTGAAGAGAAACTAATGCAGCTTTGATTTTGGATTACTTCTGCACTAAGGGCTCATTTAAAACACTTCTTATTTTTTAAAAACAAAAATTACCTGTAAAAACATTTTATAACAACACATTGTTTTGTGAACTATTAACAGCTATTTCCTGGAAGCTTTAGTTGCCAGGTAATTTCTGTAATTTTAACAGAATGCAAGATAAAGTTGTACACTAGATTACGATTATGTTTTTCCTGTCAGAAAACAATACATTGCTAATGTTTTAAATACAATAAAACTCTGTAAAATATATCCAGCTTTATACTGTTATTCTTTTTACAGTAATTAAGTGAAAATTTTACAAGACTTTATTGGCAACTGTTTTGCCATGTACTGTAAACTCTACAGGCAATTCATTACAGTAAGACATTTTAACATAATAATATAATTTAGTTATGAACAAAGCATGAAATAATTTGGCAAACCTTGTCAGCTATATGTGATTTAGGCCAGCCTTTTCTCTGTGAGTCTGCTTGACCAGTGCTGACAGGTTGTGTGTGACAAGGTGGCACTGAGACAGAGACATGGCCATTCGACGCAGGCTTCAGATTTTCATTGAAAACCTTTTTGTGTTCACCATGAGACAGGACCGAGCTGAGGTTTTTCCTCTTCACAAATGTGGCTGATATGTTCATCCCTTCTTCATATATCTCACAACTCTGTGCCAGGCTGTAAACTGCAAATCAGACCAAAATTACAAGTATATGTGTATGTGTATTTTGTTTTATGTCATTAGATATTTATATATTTTGAAATCATATTGCTCCATTTCTAGCAAATTAAAGGGTGTGAAAGGGTAAATAAAACATACTTTTATGAGTAATCCAACTGAGCTCAGAGGTCAAGTCTATTTTGTGTTGTTTAAAAGCCTCTTTATTGAAGAGAAGTCCAATGAGCCAAATTGTGCTCAGTCCCTCTCTAAAACATATATATACAGGGCAATGAGTTGACCGAATGCAATGCACACAACTACTAAATAAGAATTAAGTTTCTATGTTCAGGAAGAAAAACAAAGCTGAATTTAAATGTAACCATGGCCTTGTCTGTCCTTACTTGTTATTGGCCTTATTGGGTCCAGTGAAGAGCTGCAGATTAACATGGGCCAGGGAAATGTTCACATTTGTCTCTAGAATTCCTACCAAGTGTCTGATTTTAGACTCCAACAGGCCAACCCTGATGGGATGGACAAAATAGCATTTTCAGAAAGGGGAAAACAGTGCAATAAAATGTGAATGTTTTATTCGTTCCAGTTTTACTTGAACTTGGCTTCTACTTTTCTTTTATCTGTGCACTCACCATTGCAGATGCTGTTCCTCTGTAGCTGACGTTGCTTGCAGTAAAACATAATCCCTTGAAACAGACCGATGGAATGGAATGGAATTCGTTTTTATTAACAATTAAGGAAAAATCACTACTAACAGTAGGCAACGGGGGGGATACTAGTTTGCATTATACAAGTCTTTTTTTTTTTTAATTTAAGCTTTATTTAACCTGGCAAAATAAATCCACACACAACCAAACCGACTATTCACTTGCTCTAAACAACAAACAGCAAACACAGGATGAAAGGGTCAGAATCCATCAAAATTACAGATGGTGATCTACTTATTAAATTATCTGACCAGGCTTCAGGCTATTTTCAATTAATATATTGTGCACATGAATTATTCAACTCCTAATTAACAATTCAGGGCCAAAAGATGGTCAATGTAAAATCATATAAATCCATTAGTGTCCCTTTGTCCAACATACTGCTTTAGGGAATCAACCACAAAATAGACTTAAATACAAATTAACACTAGAAAGCACAATGTGAAGCAGCAAATATTATTCAAACCCACATAAATCAACAAAATCATCTGAGTTTGAGCATGATACAATATTCAGACACAATAACATTACATTGTTGTTTTTTTACAATCATGCACATACATATCTCTATTAAGAAAATGACATCTCATATGATTCATATATATATATATATCTCAGCTTTCTTTGAAGGCACAATTGAACAGTTACAAATGGCTTAAGCATTGATACTGAGCCAGAGGACAAGTCTTACAGTTTTATCAGAAAAAACAAGGTACATGAGATAAATGTCCAAAAAAAACAACATCACAATCAACAATAAATTACAAAATTTGGAAGAAATATCTGATATATGTACATTGATTTTTATATTGTCATCTTTAGGTAGCTTAATACATACTTGTACTTCTCAAAAAAGTTTGGTGTTTCAAACAGTTTGGACCAGTTCGCATTATTCTTTTTTATTTCTTCAGCAATGACATGGCCTGTGTAAGAGGAAGGGAGAACGTAAAGTCAAACAAAGACCCATCATTTTGCTTGCAAATTTTAAATCCCTGAAGTTACGAGTTGGCTAAACTGTGCTAAGGTAATTCAAGATTACAAAGCAGTAGCTGAAATTAAAATCCCTAAACTTGATCAATTAGTTCAGCATTAGATAAACCAATAAGGTTTGCAGATTGTGTTATACCAACTTTGTTAGAGCAACACTTGGTCATTTAGGCGAATAAATACCTCGGTCAATCTCCTCTTGTAAAATGGCAAAAGTGGAGGGAGACACGTTGAATGAGGTGTTCTGCTGGGGATACACTGGGGTTATGATTGGCATTAAGTGGCGGCGATCACTTAGATTGACCTGGAAATGTAGAGCAACAGTTTTACAGCGTACTGTACCTGTGTTTGAAATTGGCTAATGGGCAAACCAAGATGAATCCAACGCTTGAGGATTAAATGCCTAATACAAGGTGAAGTTTCTTACCTTCGGATCCCAAAATGGAAGGTTGTATTGGCAGTCCTCTACAACCCTCAAGCGAATTGGAATTGGCCACTCCCTGACATAAAACACAGGTTTTCTAAACCAACTTATGCACAACATTTACAAAACATTACTTATTAGTTTAGGTATTTATTTTTTCAGGGAAAATACAATTAAACAACATTACAACTAAGCAGCCAATGTCATGTATTTAAGGCATATACTGTAGCACAAAGACTATTTGCAGCCCACAATTTTTTTTACACAGCCAATCAGCGGGGCAAAGTACCAAGAATGCAGAGATTATATAGAAAAAAAATCCAACAGAACTTATATATTTTAACAACACCTGGAGTTGATCTTGGCGTTGAACTCGGTCATTGCAGTGAGGGTAAACTTTATTATATAAGTGCTGCCCATAAACAACAAGAGATACAATGAGAGGGGGAGGGGCAACCAGACATTTATTAGACCTAATCATGGTCATGTACAATGACTCTGTCTACAGTGGATCTCAGTCCCACGTGATTATTAGTTAGCCCAAGGACACCAGAAGTGCTGGGCCAACTCACCACATTGAGTAGATCTTGAAGAATTTGATCACCAGGGTGGAAGCTGTAGCATTTGGATACGCCTGACAAATTCTGGCTACCAGTATGGCCCATGATACACCACCTAAGAAGCCCAGCATGTTGGAATAGATTTTGCGCCCTAAAGAGAAATAAAAAGGATGAGAAAAAAAGATTACGATTTCCAGTGTATACTGCCTCCTTGATAAGGGTTGGTTTGGCCTAATTACCCAGTGCCTGCTGAGTGTTTTCCACATAAATGTAAAGTAACTGCATCTACAAACGACTCGTAAACTGTCCATAGATTTGAACAAAAATTTAGTTATCGATATAGTAATTTTTGTACATGTGGAGTCACAGTAATGTAAAAAGTAATTTCAGTAATGGCTGAAATAAGCTCAGAATGCAGTTAAAGACCCACAGAAACTTTAATAGGAGGAAAACATGAGGGTAAAAGTCGGTGGTTATGTTGTAGCATTATCAAGTTATTTGCACCTAATTTAATACAAACAAACGTAGTGAATGGTCGTGAAAAATCCAACAGCGCGCTTGCGTGTGTGGCTGCCTTCCATCAGAAGGAGAACAAAATAAATTGCCTCAGTCAATAAATCCTATTAATGTATGAACCAGCAGGGTCCACTCTGTCGCATTTCTCAGCACCGTAACACAAGAACCGGCTTTGCACTGTTTTACATCTCTGCATCCATGGCAGAGAGAGAATGATCGGCAAAGTGAATTTGACACTTCATTCAATGATCCCCAAATTGAAAGTACATTTTACCACAAATTCAGTTGCTTTAGGTCTAAAAATAGACCATTAGTTCCGGGTTTCCGCTTTAGCTGTGTGCGCCCCTGCACTGTGAACACAGATCTCGGCAGACAGGCCAAACTCAGCACATCACGCCAAGGAGTAAAATTACTGCATACTGGCTCGGATTGAGCTGTGCAAATGTCTTTTAAATAAGGCTGTAAAAAGAGGAACTGACATTATACCTGCCCCTGGTTTAGTGAACCAAATCTTACTATTGATTAGTTTTCACTGAAAAAAAACTGAAAAAGTTATAGATTATAAAATGTGTAAAGTAATGTGATTGCACATGTAACGCTTTGATTAGAGATGTAGTGGAGTTTAAAAAGTATAGATATTTGCTCTTGGATGTATTAAAGCAGAAGTCAACGCAGCCATAATAAGATGTTATAAAGTACAGATGAAACGAAGTACTTGTACTTTGTTCCTTTCCACCACTGATTAAAAACATGAAAATATGAAATATTTGGAATGACGGCAGAGCACAGGGCAGTCAGGCATTTGAGTAAATGAGTAATTTTTGTGTAGGTCATAGTCCCTTTAGTTACAATCAAGCTTAGCTAGTTCTGCATGATGTACTTACGTTTGGCCCACAGCTTAATGAATCTCAAAGTGAGCCTGAAGTTAAACACATTAGGCACAAGACAGAGGATCTCCTCCGTAACTCTGTAGCCTACAAACACAGAATGAAAACAAGGTTTAAAATAGAAACAGTCAAACCACAAACCAGAAATGTTGAGCAGTTGTCCACTTTAATCTGATGGTTACCATTGAAACTCCTGGCACAGTGAATATCTATGTTTTTCAGCACCTTGTCATCCAGAAGGTCTAGGTTTTGGGGGATGCGCTTCAGTTGCACCCGGGCAAATATTAAGTCAATCTTGAAAATTACAGACACCACAAAACAATGATTAGAACATGTGCAAAGTGAACTTACAGCAAAGTGGAGTTTTTAACTTATTTCTCTACAAAAATTACCTCGATGCCATCATAGGACAGTTTGATAACAGGGACAAATGCTTGTTTGATGGCCTAAAAACAACAACACTGTCAGTCAACTGTACTGGGGAGAGAAATGGTAATGTGCAATGTGAATCACTTATGTGACCAACCCGTATTTTTTTAACCTCCTCTTGAGCTTTTAGTTTCTCATAGAAGGAGGTGAAGAAATCATTTCTCTGAAGATACCCGGGTCCAACACAGAGGACATCAATGTCAGAACCTGTCAAAAAAGCACACATTAATACCGCAATCTGTTCTAGACCTTTGTCTTCAACATTTATTCTAAAAAGTGTCATTTGTAAAAGCGATTGCTAGTATATGTATCCCAAAACAACTTCACACATATTAAAATACTGATTGCTTTTTAAGAATCACATTAATTAAGGTCATGAAGCACTATAAATACAAGTTTCCACAATTCTAGCAGGCACAATACTAAGAGATGAGCAAAATAAAAATCTCTTTATACCCTTTAATTGAACTCCAAGGTGGTAGGAGCCAAAGGGGATGATTCTGCCACCAATGTTTTCACTCACAAATTCAGGTACGTTCTGAAAATCCAAACAAGCATGAAAGGAAAAACGTGTCATCCACGTGATATTATCCTTTCAAATAACTGCTTTTCAAACAGCAGAAAGTGAGATTTCCTACCATCTCTTCAGATATTTCTTTGAGCCACTCCTTATAAAGTAACTCCAGTTTTTTCAAAGTCTTCTCTCTGCAAATAGGACATAAACCTTTTCTAACACTTCTGAAGCAAAGCATGCTGTGGTTGCTTTTACTTGCTGTCAATCATTTGTATTATGCCCATTCATCACTGTTTAACTGATTACTGTTTTTACTGTCTGAAAAGGTGGAACAACAGCTATGATATTATGTTGCAAAAAACACACAAACATACATGAATATTTTTTTCAGTTTTAGTTAAACAAGAAACATATCTGTAAGACCTGTTCTGCAGCTCCAGTTCATCCTCAAATATGTTGTAGGATTTCAGGGTTTCAGTCAGTGTTTTTGTCCTATTCAAGTCAGCTTCTTCAGGCAGATCTTCACTGATAGGACTAGTGATGCCGTATTTCTTTGGCATATCTGGTGCAGCCTCTGCCTCTACTGGACTGAAAAAAAGCATATTGGTGCAATGTTCATGCAAACGATTATGCTATGTGATGTTATGTGTGCGCCGTGAAAGTGTTTGAGTTGACTTACCGACACATACACTGATACACACTTATAAATGCGAATGAGTTTGTATTCATTTAAAATATTTTGTTTTTCAAATAATACATTTTTACCAGTGGTTTAGTCGACAATTTGTTTCTCTCCTCTGTAGAAATCAAACCACTTCTGGATTTTCTTAAAGATTAAATCTTCTTCTGTTTACTTTATTTCATACCAAACGTTCCTATTGAAGCACCGCCAAAGTCTTATCCAAGTCTAAAGCACTGTCACTTTACTTTTGTATTTTAAGTAACATGCAAATAAACTCCTTAGTACATATTTGGTTTGAGTAAAAGTTAAGTTCATTTATAAGGAACTGTGTACAAGTAGAAGAGATGTATTGCAGCAGATTTAGATAGTAGTTTATTTCCATCTGCAGTCTTTGGGCAGGTAGGCACAATAATCACCAGACAACTAGTACACAGCTACATTTCATAAATATGACTTCAAACTGCAGAATGCTAAATACTCAAAATGAAAATGTTTTCCATAGTAGAAAATGAATTCATCGTACCAACAACTGGACAGAGACATAATATGTAACTGTGTCCAAACATCTACACAAAAATCATTTAGTGCCATTAGCTCTGGTTTCTTGAAAACCTAGATGTAATGCGATATGTCTTGGGCCTGGAGTTACTGCCACACAGACTGAGACACACTCACCCAGCTTTCCCATGTGTTTTCAAATAAAATCTTTACATGTACCAATATGCAGCCAAAACATTTCCAAACGTTACAATAACTCCAAGGAGAACAGAGACATGGAAAACGCAGGCTACTGCTGAATTATCTTTAAACCACTTACTTACCAGGCCATGGGTGCAACGATTAAGCACTGTTTCGTTTATTTAAAAAATTCAAAACTATTTTGTTTTCACTCAGTAAGAAAGAAAGAAATCACTCTTAACTGCCGTGCAGCTCTCGCACACGCTCGGTTGCGAAGTGAAGAGTGGATTACAGAACATGCGCTTTGATCATAGAACGTGTGCGTAACCATGGAAATTTGCTGACGCACATCATTCATTTAAAACAATTGAATTTTCAAATAATTAATTTTTACCACTGGTTTAGTCGAAAATGTGTTGTTCTCCTCTGTAGAAATCCAACCAGTTCTGGATTTTCTTAAATATTAAACTGGCTCCACACATAAGTGTTTAAGCGTATGATCTTATCAGCAAAGGAAAATATATGTCAGCTTATGCGTTCCATAATTAAGGGATATGATTGGCATATCTGCTTCTGTTTACTTTATTTCATACCAAACGTTCCTATTACACCGCCGCCAGTCTTATCCAAGTCCAAAGCACTGTCACAAGTCTGCCAGCAGGTGGACCACTTGTTATGTCAATTCAGGTTTCCCAAACAATTAAAATCAAGTAACTGTAACTCACATTTTCTACTAAATATTATAATATATTGTTTAGAAAATGATGAATCATCGATTCCAGCCATTAAACTATTGCAGCCAGCAAACGTGTATCACTGTTTTCTTTGAGGTAAATACATACATTTCTCTTAAGAGACAGTGAAAATGTCAAGCTGCACTGGATAGATGTTAAAGTGGTTCTGACTATTAGCTGCACACGTTCAATAGGTCAAATGACAAGTGGAAAGATACTGATCACATGACTCAACTCTACAAAGACCCCATAAAGCTGTCTGAAACATCATTCGGTTTATTGTTTGACAGGCAACAACTTAACCATTTAGTTTCAGACTGATTGTTCTCATCAGTTAATTCCAGCCACAGCAGGCTGTTTAAAAAAAAGTTTGATGGTATCACTACAAGTTACCTGTAGCTGACAGACAACATATGTGACTGGTTGGGAAACACAGGGCTGTTTTGACACCTCAAGAGCCAGAAACAGTTTGCAAACTAAGAGCAAAACACAACATATTAGACAGTGAATATTAGATTCACAGCCATCTCCACAAACATTAATACCACCTTTTATTAATACAAATATTATTGTTTTAAATAATGAATTAATAAATTCTGATGTATCATTATGAGTTGGTCACATGTCAGCACATAGAGTGGTTAAAATCAGATCCACATTTACCAACCGTGCTCTTTGACTTATTTTTGACTTAAGTTACATGTTTTACTATAATTGTTTAACATGCCTTGTGTTCTTAGTGCAGTACTTTTACTTTTGTATTTTAAGTAACATGCAAATAAACTCCTTAGCACTTATTTTGTTTGAGTAATAGTTAAGTTCATTTATAAGGAACTGTGTACAAGTAGAAGAGATGTATTGCAGCAGATTTAGATAGTAGTTTATTTCCATCTGCAGCCTTTGGGCAGGTAGGCACAATAATCAACAACAACTAGTAAACAGCTACATTTCATAAATATGACTTCAAACTGCAGTATGCTAAATATTCAAAATGATAATGTCTTCCATAGTAGAAAATGATTTCATTGTACCAACAATGGACAGAGACATAATATTTATGTATCTGTGTCCAAACATCCACAGAAAACTCATTAAGTGCCATTAGCTCTGGTTTCTTGAAAACCTAGATGTAATGCGATATGTCTTGGGCCTGGAGTTACTGCCACACAGACTGATACACACTCACCCAGCTTTCCCATGTGTTTTCAAATAAAATCTTTACATGTACCAATATGCAGCCAAAACATTTCCAAACGTTACAATAACTCCAAGGAGAACAGAGACATGGAAAACGCAGACTATTGCTGAATTATCTTACTTACCAGGCCATGGGTGCAACGATTAAGCACTATTTCGTTTATATAAAAAAAAAAAATCTAAACTATTTTGTTTTTAATTAGTAAGAATGAAGGAAATACGTGCAGCTCTCGCACACGCTCGGTTGCGAAGTGAAGAGTGGATTGCAGAACATGCGCTTTAATCATAGAACGTGTGCGTAACCATGGCAATTTGCTGACGCACATCATTCATTTAAAACAATTGGTTTTTCAAATAATTAATTTTTACCACTGGTTTAGTCGAAAATGTGTTGCTCTCCTCTGTAGAAATCAAACCAGTTCTGGATTTTCTTAAATATTAAACTGGCTGCACACATAAGTGTTTAAGCATAAGATCTTATCAGCTAAGGTAAATATATGTCAGCCTATGCGTTCCATAATTAAGGGATATGATTGGCATATCTTATTCTGTTTACTTTATTTCATACCAAAAGTTCCTATTAAACCGCCGCCAGTCTTATCCAAGTCCAAAGCACTGTCACAAGTCTGCCAGCAGGTGGACCACTTGTTATGTCAATTCAGGTTTCCCAAACAATTAAAATCAAGTAACTGTAACTCACATTTTCTACTAAATATTATAATATATTGTTTAGAAAATGATGAATCATCGATTCCAGCCATTAAACTATTGCAGCCAGCAAACCTACATCACTGTTTTCTTTGTGTTAAATACAGATGTTTATTTTTAGACACAGTGAAAATGTTGGAATGACTGTAGGAGCCTAAATGCACTTTATGCTTAGTTTATTAGACCAATTTAAGTTCATAGGTAAAACTGTCATTTACATAATCCACTTTCTTAAAATAAGTGGAAGAAATATTTACTATATTTAGTTAATATAAAGATATTTTTTTGATTTCTTGAATGGAAAATATATTTGGATGATTTCAAATTCCTTTATACTAAGAAGAGACTATTATCGTTATTTTGTACTAAAGTACTTTCATTGCGATAGACTTGGAAGAGGGCAAGTCAGGTGACGAGTCACGGAAGTGAAGGACTGTGGGGCCACACAGTGTTTTGACCTCTGTCTCTCTTTTTCTCTCACATTTTCTCTTTGTGTCACATTCGAATGATGTTCTGCTGAGAATCCCGGATCATGATGTCTGTTCTGTACAAATTTGGCGTGTGTCTAAGCAAACATTTAAAATTTTATCAAGTGGGCCTGTGGATGTGTGGATGTGCAAAGAGTGACATGAGAGCATCCAGTCTACATTTTTGGAAATGAAGGACCTATGGCTTCAGCCAGGCTGCACTGAGTAGATTTTAAAGCTGTTCTGATCATTGCCTGCAAATGTTCAATTGGTCAGATGACCAGTCAAAAAATAATGATCACATAACTCAACTCTATAAAGTTTTTTCAAAAATCTTTCAGTTTATTGTTTTGGTTTGACTGGCCACAAACTGCTTAGTACTTATTTTGTTTGAGTAAAAGAGTTTAATTGAAGTGAATATAGTTATATATAGTTTTTTTTTTTTTTTACCTTATATTGATAATGACACATAAATTATAACAGTTAGATATTATGCACATAAAACATTAAATGTTTTACTACCTGTACATATACATAAATATACACAGTATTTGGCTGAATGTCCCTTAGCAAGTTTTACCTTTAATAGATGCTTTTGGTAGACACAAACAAGCTTCTGGCAAAACTCCTGTTGGATATTTGACCAGTTTTCATGGCAGAATTGGTGGAGTTCATATAAATTTGTTTGTGGCACAGACTGGACTGTTAAGTATGGTCCACGTATTTGTTATAGGTTTGAGGTCAGGTCTTTGCTAAAGCCATGCCAAATAAAACTTGCTTTATCTAGTCCATAAGATGCTTTGATAGTGTTTGGAGTCATTGTCCAGTTAGAACATGTAAGTATGTCCAAGTTTTATCGCTCTAGCTGATAGTTTGAGGTTATGTTGAAGAATTCTGAGGTAATCTAATTCCTTAATTACTCCATCCAATCTGTGTGATGCACTAGGTCCACTGCCAGCAAAACAGCCTCAGAGACTATTGCTTTACAGTAACTGCAGTGCTCTTGGGGTTAAATTCCGCACCCTTACTCTATTAAACACCTTGGATACACAATGTCTCTTGTACAATCATTCAGAAAGAAATGAAAGCCCAATATTGACATAATTCAAAATGCGGACAATGAACCGCTGTGCCAACCCTGTACTCACGGGATAAGACAAAAGGACAAAAAATAAATGAATAAATAAAATACATGTATGTGAATTACTGTTTTGAGATTAAAATTTTGTTATTATTGTTATTATTTTGTTATTATTAGAATTTTTGTCGCTTAATGGTTCCATGATGATCAATAGATACAATAACATGTTCCTTTCTGCTTCAGCCATTAAAGCCTTCGTCCACCCTGTCACCATCACGTTTTATGAAAAGAAACAAATTAATTTCACAAGTTAGAAAAACCTATTTTGTGAACTCTTAATAAATACAAGAGATCCAAATATGTTTTAAACTTTGACAATAATTAGTTGTGGTTATATTTTAATAAGGAAAGTGAGTGCAACAATGACAGATTCCTCAGGTAAACGAATGTTTTGCACTAATTTATTTATTATTTAAAAAAAACTAATTATTAAGAGAAATGAACAAAAATGCAAATGCAATTTGCTCATACATTGTCTGCTTACCGCTAATCTTTAAATAGTGCAGGATGTTGACAACATGCATGTTTCGGAGGTTTTTTTTAGATAAAATTCATATAAATTTAAATTGATATAAAGGTAAATCTCCCCCAATTCTGAAGTCTCAAAAGCATCTCATAGTGATATTGACCTGCTTGTTACTGTAATCTTTTTACGTCTGTGTGTAAATGTAACTTAAATGAGTGATAATGATGGTAATTACTTTCACAATGTGTTTCTCGCCATTTTTCTTGCCTGACAGAGTTTGTAACAAGCAACAAACACTCTACTTGTTACTGCAGTAACAACGATGAGCTACAAGGGATTGTTCAGGCAGCACTCATTTCTACGGAGAACCCTGAATGCAGCATATTCAGCAATGAACTGAGGGTTGAGACGGACGGTGAAACAAACCAAAAATAATGGACATCGATGGAAAATAGCCCGGTAAGACTAATAATTGATCTCTTTGCATAAAATAGTAGGTGAAGCAAAACTGGAGTGATCACGTAAAGGCCAAATATCAGTGAATTCGCTAAAAAAAAAAAAAAAAAGACGACTAACCACTGCTAGTCTGGTGGCTAAGTTAGCGTTAGCTTAAGTAGCGTGAGAACGCATGCTAGCCTTCTTAGACGCAGACGTTAATATTGTTGCCACTGACCGTTAAGTTAGCCTAGCAACAAAGATTAGGTATCGTTTGGACATTTAATGGTTTTAAAGGAATTAGCCTTCTGAGCTGAATGCTACGCTTGCAGTGGTCTCTCCACACCCCCTTCTCTGCTGGATTTATCGGTCAGCTGTTGTTGTTATTGCACGGGAACAGAAAGCCATTGTGTTTTCTGACAGTATAGAGGCGCAGTCGATGTTGTAATAAATGCTCAGCAGCAAAACCCTGCATCACTATATCGACGAAAGGTTTACAGCAAATCCAAACATCTAGCCAACGTTAGGATGTTACTGTAGAAAATGCTGCGTTGACTTTGGCCATAGGTGCACGTTCTTTAGAGGCCTTAGGTTGTCGCTATTAAGTCATGTGTTGACTTGCATCTTTGTTTATGGCATCTTTGATCACATGTTGACATTTATGCACCCCGAGATAAATGTATTAACACTTAAGATTTGATTATGTGTAATGTGAGTGTGTAAGTAACTTTTGTATGGATTTTATGTCTTATCTGACATCAAGCGATTCCACAATTATGTATTTAGATATATACAATAAATATATGTGTATATTACTATAATAACGATGTTATATCAAGCACATTTCAGATAGTATGAACTATCTATAGAATTTGTCAAAAGAATGACATATTTTGGACATATTTGAAGGGAAATTTACCAGTCACAGTACCTTAAGATATTCACTGTGACCAGTCATGCATATCTGTCTGCAGGTCATCTGCTAAACATCCAATTTTGACAGGCGGGGCACAAAAGTAAATTTGTGACCCCCATCAGTTTGTTTAGGAGGCACAAAGGTTTTTGCGTGGCACATGGTCATTCCTTGTTCATAGAATAGGGATTATAAAACCAGTTTAGAAGTTTCATTCAAGTTCTATTGTTATCCTAGCAACATCTTTCTTTCGTTCTTTCCTTTTGTCTTTGCAATACAAAGGTGTGCTATTTTGGGTTTGTTTCAACAACCCGTCACTAGTTCTTCTGTTTTTATATATATACTAGAAGCCGCTCTTCTTTTTTATTATTTTTATGAGTCTAAATATAAGTGTGTTTATCAAATTTTATAACAGGCTGCCTATGTGAGATGTCTGACTTGAAGTTCAAAGAGAACGAGAAGGGAGAAAAGTGAAAGAAGCCAGAGTTGAGAACAATGGAGGCTCGCATTGGTAATATTGTGTTCAGCTCGAAGTTTGACTCAGGGAACCTGGCACGTGTGGAAAAGGTGGAGAAGGGCAACTTCAGCCCTTCCTCTGACGCAGCTTCCAGTGGGAGTGTCCCCTTAGGGTCAAACCTGGCCCCAGACTATGAGTTCAATGTGTGGACGCAGCCGGACTGTGCTGGAACCGAGCACGAGAATGGAAACAGGTAACAAAACCCCAGCTTTTGTACCAAGTATGTCCAGACGAAGACATAAAATGGCAAAACGTCTCTGTATATGTTTTATGTGTTGCACATAACTGTTACACTGAACTACAATACATATAGCTTTCCAAATCATCAATTTTTTTTAAATTTCAGGTCATGGTTTCACTTCAGTGTGCGGGGTCCAGCACCTGGGAAAATACTGAAGATAAATGTCATGAATATGAACAACCAGAGGAAGCTCTACAGCCAGGGCATGGCTCCTCTTGTTCGCACTCTACCTGGCAAGAACCGGTGGGAGAGGATACGAGACAGACCCACGACTGAAGTATATCTACAGACATTCTGACTTTGTCTGGCAGAGGATGTGGGCAACAGGAGCTAATAAAGCAGAATACTTTCAGTGTGACTTTAAAATCTTTCTAATAATATGCCTCTCTACTTTTTTTTTTTTGCTGCCTTACAGATTGTAGATAACCAGTTCATTCTCTCATTCACTCACCGGCTGTTGGAGGTTCGAGGGGCAACCACCTACTTCTCCTTCTGCTACCCCTTCTCCTACAGTGAGTGTCAGGAGATGCTGCAGCAGTTGGATGAGAGCTACCCCAGTGCTCAACTCAGTCCAAGCAGGTAGAACTCAACACAAACCTGCCACACACATACAACTTCTATGTGATTAAAATGATCTGTGACATATTTGGGTTGCTTATTGTGACCCTCTCTTTTCTATCAACCTTTTCTCCTTTACTGCTGCCAGTGCACCAGACAGTGTGTATTACCATAGAGAGTTGCTGTGCCACTCTTTAGATGGCAATAGGGTGGACCTGCTCACTGTGACCAACTGCAGCGGGATGCTAGAGGAGAGAGAATCCCGTCTGCCTAAGCTGTTTCCTGACACTACCACTCCAAGACCGCACCGTTTTTCTGGCAAAAGGGTATCACCACATCACACCTATACACCATCTGCATTTTCTTTGATAATGTGAGACCATCAGTGGCTTTTAATAGCAGTTATGAAGGCTGAGGCTGATGTGGAATACCCTGTCAAAGTGAGCAAGCTGATGCTTGGCCCCATGTGTCTCTGTCTGCCTACAGGTCTTTTTCCTCAGCAGTCGGGTGCACCCTGGGGAAACCCCCTCGTCATTTGTATTTAACGGTTTCCTAAACTTTATTCTACGAAGCAATGACCCCCGTGCTCATGCGCTTCGCAACATGTTTGTGTTCAAGCTCATTCCTATGCTCAACCCAGACGGTGTCGTCCGTGGCCACTATAGGTAAGATATGTACGTCCACTCACTGACCTCACAACAGCAATATTAGCTAAAGTCTTGTTTTGTAGTTACATAGTTTAAGAATGTTCCTTAGTTACAGTGGGACATTGACTAAATTATTTTGAATATGATCAGTGGTATTCTGTTCTGGTATTTTTTTCACTTAATGTTTTGTTGTCATAGCTGTCCTGTTATTGTCTATGTTCTGGTCTCACATACATTTTATAAGCACATTACAAACCAGAATATGCATGTGAAAATCTGCTTTTTTGTTTTGTTTTGTTTGTTATTGGAAAAATCAGTTTTCCCATTTCACAAAAGCTGGTTTTCTCATATACATGTCAGGACATTTAAGAACTTATTTTATTACTGAAAGGCAAGTATTACCTAGTTACGTAAGTGCATGTAGACAGCGTTTGTGCTTGTGTTTTGCAGGACTGATTCTAGGGGAGTGAACCTGAACAGACAATACCTTAACCCCAGCCCTGAGCTGCACCCATCTATCTATGCAGCCAAAACACTGTTACTCTACCACCACACACACAACCGCCTGCACAACACACAGTCTAGCGCTCAATGTAACAGTCCAACAAGCACTCAGAGCCCGCCCCTTCACACCAAGCCCACTAATCAACCACAAGCTCCTCCCCTTACCGCTCTTGAAGTGAGCTTGAATCAGCGTAATGCAGAGAAGGACGCAAATCCTGCCAAGCCAGTTCCCATGGTGATGGAAGAAAATGTCTGGGTCACCACAGAGATGGAGAAGGGTAACCAAAACAGCTCATCAAGCTCCTCAGAGACAGTAGCTTCTGTTACTGTAGAGGTAACAGTCCCACAGATGGAAGAACAGGAATCCATTCCACCCCTGGAGGGAGGTGTGGCTTATTATGTGGACTTACATGGCCATGCCTCCAAACGTGGATGCTTCATGTACGGAAATAGCCTTCCTGATGAGAGCCAGCAGGTAAAAACGGTTACATTTACTTAGCGTCTTTTTTTAAGTGTTTTGGGAAAAGACATTTAGCTCTTTAGCTATGAGCTTCTTTATGTTTGGTAACACACTATTACATTTGTTGTGTGTATTTTTGATTTTCTGCATATAGCAGCCACAGCAGATGGGATTCTCCCTCAATCATTACCAACATCTCAGCTGCTGTGCTTTGTGTTTCTTCTCTCTGCAGGTAGAGAACATGCTCTATCCAAGGCTGATCGCTGTGAACTCTGCCCACTTTGATTTCCAGGGATGTAACTTTTCTGAGAAAAACATGTATGCACGAGACAAGAGAGATGGCCAGTCTAAGGAAGGCAGTGGGCGGGTGGCCATTTACAAGGCTATAGGGCTGCTTCACAGGTCAGTTTCAGTGGATGCACCCCACATCAACTGTTTGCAGGAAATTTTGAGTTTTGAGTTTGAATGTAAAAAAAAACAGTTTACGTGGGCGGATATTTAATAAATATTTGCAGAAAGCAACAGCTGTAGCAACAGTTAGTGATGTTCCTGTTATCATCTCCAAAACAGCTACACTTTAGAGTGCAACTACAACACGGGGAAAAGCATGAACACCATCCCACCTGCCTGCCATGACAACGGACGGGCCACACCCCCTCCACCGCCTTCATTCCCTCCCAAATACACTCCAGAAATATTTGAACAGGTAGGACAACACAGGTGATTTCTTCGCGATTTCATGTCATTCAGACAGGAACTAGTTTATTATGTATTGCAGATGTCATGGGTGCAGCAATGAGCAACATTCATTACAAATGAATGAATTACAAATTACATCCCAATTTATTTACTCCCTGTCATCAGCTATTTCAAAGCTGCTTATTGCTGCCTGAATGTTTTCTGCATTGTGGTTTTATTTTTATTTTTTTGTTTGTTTTACTGCACAAGCTGTGTATATGCCATAATGTACCAATCTAGTTATTAAGATAAGTCACTTCTGAAGTAAGTTATTGTGCATCAGGTGGGGCGTGCTGTGGCTGTCTCAGCCCTGGACATGGCAGAGTGTAACCCGTGGCCCCGGCTGGTGCTGTCCGAACACAGCTGCTTGACAAATCTCCGAGCCTGGATCCTGAAGCACGTCCGCAACACCAGAGGCCTGAACACACACATACATGCACACCATCTGCCAAAAATACACCATAATGGCAGCAAGGCATCACCTCCAAAGAGCTTCAACAGGTGAGTTTACATACACATCACTTCACTGAACCCAAAAAGACAACACACTTCCAAAACCTTGGTCACGTGTCTCTGTGTTTTATCACCTGAGCAGCTGTCTGTCTGGCTCGGCATCAGAGAACACCCTCAGTCGTGTTCGCTGCAACAGCCACAGTAGCAGTAGCCAGACGCCCTCTCCAAAGATGCACAGCTCTCCAAGCTTTACTTTTGGCTGCCCCCCGACCCGAGGTCACGCACAGCACAACAGCACGCACACTGGCGGACGTGGAGGCAACAAGACACTCGGTCCAGTCAGGGGTAAGTTGATCTATTCACCATCTGCCTCCATTGCTGGTTGCTGTTATCTGTCACTCTCTCTCTGTGTTCATGCTGTTGTTTCCTTTATCTCTTAGAATCACATATTCTGCCTCTTAATGCCTCTCTTGCTGTCAACCTCTTTCTGCTGATTGTGACACTCCCCCATCATCAAAAACCTTGTCCTAGTTATTTAAGGCAGAGTTGCCTGATGTGGGAGGGTCGTCAGCTGATGATTTTCACCTAAGCCTTTCTGGCTATAAAAACTTGCCCATGTCATTTGTTCTCTGCTTTCCTACAGCTGACATACATCTGGCATCTTCTTCTTTTACTTTGTAGTTTACTTTGTGTTGATTTCAGTTTAATAAGTTAGTCTTATTTTATGATAACGTTTACGTGGACTCCTCCTTGTCACTTTACCTGAACCAGTTTGTGACACTGGAGTTGGTACAGGTCAGTGTCTGAGTTACAGGTTAGCTTTGGGTGGTGGTGGTGGTGTTGGTGGTGATGGAAAATTAGTCCCAGCCTTATGATTAGCTTGATTTTCGAAACCTTAACAAATAGTTTAATGTCCTGCATGGCCATGCCCTGTGTACTACATGTATGACCCCTGCATGATCTTAGCATGACACCACCCATTGCTGAGGATGAAACCACATGAAGCTGTTTCAGAGCACTAAGGTCTAATTGGATATTTGGGTAAAACAATCATTTCAACCTAACTCAAATGCAGATAGTTTCATATTATTGATTTGTATCTCATCAGGAGGCTTACGAATAACATGTGGTTTGTCTTAGTAAATTATTCTCAAGGTGAAAGGCATTTTAAAAACATAACCAATTTGTGTGTGTGACACAATCCCCGCATGTCTTTGAGCCGGTGAATGCATGTGTTTGTCTCCCTTTCTATAGAAGCTAAGCCTCAGGAGAAGAGACGCCCCCCTCACCACCGCTCCATCCTACGGTCCCCAAGCAACAGCCACACATCCTCCTGCCCCCCACTCTCACCCCCTTCCTCGTCCTCTTCCTCGTCTTCCTCAGTGTGTGCACCAGGCTCTTGTCCCCTCCCAGCCTCCGTCAGCATGACAGGTCTGTACTCCCTCCAGCCTCCCAGCCTCTCCACCTTGCTCCCTTCTCTACAGGCTCTGCCCCGTACTGGGCTGCTCTCCAAACTGAGCCCCTTGCTCCTTCAGAGCCTACCACCAGCCACCAATGCTCCAACTGGGCCCACCCAAGACTGAATTTAACGAAACCTGTGTGTTTGTGTGTGTGCGTTTGTGCTGGTGGGTGGTGTAGGTGAGTGTAAGCTCTTAAAATTGTGTTAAGTATCAGACAAGAGGTGCATTAAATGATATCAAGAGACTGTCTTTATAGTCATTTGCACCAGCCTGGTACTCCATGTATGCTAAAACCAGTGCAAATCACTCTGGTGTGTGTATGTGTCTGAGTGAAACATCATTGGTGCTAGCTCTTCTGACTTTTCCCAAGTTTCACTTTTTCCTTCTGCACATTATTACATCCATCTACAATATTAGCACCTTAGAACAAATAATACACTCAAGTGTTTCTCATGACTAAATGTGATAAAAATGTTTTGTCTCTTATTACTACTGGGTAACACACAATGCCATGACCTATACCTTGTGGATTATCTTCACCAAACAATGCAGAGTGGTTAGTGTGTGAACGTTATTAGCAAAGAATGGCATTTTCTTAGCTGCATACAGTAATGTCAATTGTACTCTACGACAGAATATATAAGTAGAAATTAGCATTAAGTAATACTATTGGAAAAATTTAATAATGGATTCAGTACATGAATAAATATCTCCTAAGTATGTATACAAGTAACAAGTTCCGAAGAATTTCCATTTTACTGTGCTGATAACTGAGAAAAAGCCAAAGCTGTTCAATTTTAGATTGTGTTCTTCTCACAGAGTTACTGTTAAAGGGTAACTTCAACTTGCTTTCCATTGCTCAGTTATGGCATGTAAATACAGACATAGATGTAATTGTTTGTACCCTTCTACCAAAAAAGAAAAAAAAACCTATAATTTTCTCAGGAAATATCTTGAAAACTACCAAAGTAATGTAAGAAAAAACAATTCAATCAGTCATGATTTTATTGAACAAATCTTTCTAGGCCATTTTCATTTGTTGTATTATTTAAAAGATTTTGTTGAATCAAAAATATAAGTAAAGTCTGATTATTTAAGTCAATTTCAAGCAGAGAAAATTGTGGGTTTGTGTTTTTTTGGGTAAGGTTATTAACAATTTTGTCCATGTCTATACAGTTAAGTGATAAAGTTAGTACCTCCTTGCGGTGAATTTGCCAAAAGAGTAATACAAAGAATGATGAAAAGTGTGTAAAAATTCAGTTCATCTTTTTAATAATGTGGTCATAAACACAGACAAACACACTACTATTACTATTATTTGCCTTCATTATGTTATGTTTCTCTGCTTCTATTGGAGAAACTTAAGCTACTGTACAATAGGAATAAGATTTTTATACCTTGTTGCACTTTATTTTATTTTATTGTCATTATTTATCACGTTCATTTAATTTTATTAGAAATGGGATTTGCTCAATTAGACTCAACAGAGTGTGGATTGTATTTCTGTAAATATTTGTGATTTACTAATCTTATCTCATTCAGTGTATTTGTGTTTTACTCTGTAAAACAGTTCAGCTGGCAGGTTCATCACCTGTTCTGTTACCTTTTGGTGTTAGCTCAAAGTAGGACAGAACATTTTAAACGGTCTGTTATTTCATTTTTGTCTGTTGGGTCACTGACTGATTTCTGTAGTAGTTATGACACCTGTATCATTCCAGTGTCAGACCTTGGTCCTGACATGAGACTCACAGAGTAGCCTACTGCCAGAAGGCTCTGTTAACCTTTACTGGCATAAATCCTTATCAATGGTGGATTAAGGGTTATTCCATTAAATCGTTTACCAGCAAGCAATATCACATAAAATGTTTTTTTCCAGCTGTGTAATTAAGTCAAACTTGGCGTTGTGGCGAGTGGAATAAGATTCCTTTATCAGTTTTGGTGTAAATTATGTGTATGTTTTAATTACATTTCATCAAATGGGTGAAGAAAATATTCACTATTTATTCAAGTACATGTGTGTATTTCCTTGTGGAAATTAAATTTCACATGTGTGTAGTAGGCTTTTGGAGGTTTAGAGCTATGTTTTGTGGTTAGAGGTGAGAAGTGACCTTGTAGATTTGGTCTATGTTTATGCGTAATAGATCCGTTGTAGAATTATAGTGAAGGCATCTGTAATTCAGTCCTTTGTTCTGTCATCTAGGTACTTGATGGTGGTCTGTGTTATAGATGCACTGAAGATGCAGAGGTGGAATTTCTGTGACCTGGAAAGGTTTTATGCACAGCAGAAAAACCAGTCCATTGATCTGTAAGATCAAAATAGCTTTCAGAGTATCTGGCCTTGCCTCGCTGTATCTGTTGTCTGTTGCAGTGCTGTTTCACTGTAGTTATAGTCTGCCTTGCTCTGTTTAAACAGTCAATCTAAGAGTCTCTGCTTATGTTTCTTTGTTTAGTTTTTTTTACCAGAAAAAATAAAAACTATATATATACACATGCATATCTATATACGTATGTATATAGATACATTCATATCTATATACATACGCATATAGATAAATATATGCGTGTGTATATATATATATATATATATATATATATATATATATATATATATATAAAATTTGTTTGTTTTTTTGTTTTTGTTTTTCAGTGAAAGAGAGGAGAAATTCTTTTGTAATGAAGTGGCTTTTTAAATATACAGGTCTAAGACACTTTACTACTAAACAAAAAAATAGATCTCAAGAGATAATGTTAGGATATTAAATAGACATATTAGGGATTTAATGGCTATTTGTGCTGTGGAGATATAAAAGTGTTACTCCTTTCATGGTATCAGTATAATGATGATTTTCATGTAGCCTATGCCCGCTGCCTTTCGCACACAGTGAAGGATGTATTCCATTTTAAATCAGTGCCCTAATAAAACAATGGGAGAGCGTACTGTAGTTTTATTCTGCTTTTTCACTGTGAACTTTGATGTCCTGTTTCCAAGTTGTTTCCACCCTAAAGTGTATATATATTCATTCAAAATGACTGAAAGAAGCTTTAGGTGGAAACAACGTATGCATAGTCACATTCTCACTAGGTCTTTCTGCTTTATGAGAATTGTGCTGTTTCCTCCAAAGTGGTGCTAACTTTCTCTACCAGACTACAGTTTAGTGTTTGTCTGTGCAACATCATTAGGAATATCACCTTCTTGAATGTGCTGCTGTCTTTTATCACCTATCGGTTTAACCTCTGGAATAAAAACTATCCCTTTGTGAAACAACTACTGTGTATGAGTCCTCTGCTCTCTGTGTGTATGTGTACTCTTTATTATAGGGTGACAAAGTATAAAGTGCTTGAAAGAAAGACCCACTGTTGGTCCCTTCTCTCTATTCCTTGTATTCATGTGTTTTCATCTGGTTAACAGGCCTCAGCTGTCCAGACTTTCAGGCTAGTGGATCCAGTTCGACAGGTTGGTCCAGAATGCCTTTCCCCACGCGTCAGCCGCGTGTGGGGAGAGGTGGTCGCCCTCTTGCGAACACTCATCAGCCCATGGAGGTTAGCTGACCCTGCTGGTTTCTCATAAGAGAGCAAAGTCTTCTTATCTCCTTTAATATGAGTTTGTTATGTTTTGTATACAATATACAATATACTCTTGACTTATTAAGTCTCACTGTCTCGATGTCTCCATCTGTCACAGACAGCTAAAGAGTTGGAGTCTGAACACATCCTTTCATCCATCAAATTTAGCAAGTGAGTCCATTCTTACATAAATCTTGGAGCAGGTTGTATGTCACATTGAGCATTATAAAGCCAAACAATGGCTAGAATTGTTGTTTGGAAAAAACAACTCTGAACAATAATGAAGAAAATGATGAAAAGTAATGCTTCCGCATTGTTACTTTTTTTTTTTTTTTCTCATGAGTAATAAAAATTACAACCATTTATTACTTGCCCAGGTGTGACCTGCAGCCTCATATAAGCCGCATCCCTATTCGGAGGGTGGGGTCAACTGATGCCCCACCCACACATGACAGTAAAGCATCCCCTATTAGCAAGAGTTCATCCTCATTTGGGAAAAAAGAGGAGTCGGCTACCATGAAGGTCTGGAAGTTGATCAGACCTGGTCTTCACCGGCACCTGTCACTGTCAGGCATGTATACATCATTGTGCATCCATGTTGCCATGACCTTTAAAGCTGCACTAATCAACTTTTTTATATTAGAAGTTGATCATACAAAGAGCATAATCGTCCCGGTGTCTTTGAGTCTTTTAATTTTGCTTTACAGCTTTAGTGTTTTGGTTTTCTGCAATGTAGGAATTTCACAGTTGTGCTTTCACCCCTGAGTTTGGCTTCAGCAATGACTTCCATGCAGTAATCTGTTATAGTAGATATTTTTTATCTTAACGCTTTTTGAAATCTGCAAGACGTTGCTGTTTGGCTTCCCTCTTTCAGTTATGTAAACTGCACTACATAGTCAACATTACTGTTTTATTTTACTGTATAGGTGTGTCGGGGAAAGAGGGTGCCACACAGCTGGCCCCTCAGGCTTTAGTGAAGAAGAGCACAGACAGACGTTTACACTACAAAGGAAATGCTGTCTTAGAAACCTTCCCAAAGAGGAATGAGACACTGCAGCAGGTGAAACCAGCTTTGCGTTGTATCAAATAGCACTACATAACATTTCAGTTAGACAATTAAATGAAAATTAATAAATCAAATGACTCAACCAGGCTGTACCATATTGTCTTCAAAGGTGGAGGAAACTTCAGGGATGCCTCCGCCTGAACCTGTGAACATGTATGAAACAGCGACCCTGTGTGGAGAAGCCTAGGAACTGCATGGAAGGGGGTGCGGTCCTCTATGTCTGTATTGACTTAATATGATTGACTAGTTTACCATATTGTAAACAAAACTTTTGAAATCTTGAGGAAAGGAGTGGACGTCACTCATCACTGCAGGTTTATTGGAGGCATATTTATGTGCAATATATTTTAACAATATTCAGATTTTCTATTACTTGCACTGTGAATTCAGCAATGCTATTCAACACAATTATATGTAGGAGCTGTCCAGTACTGTCAGTGAGCAGCTAAGCAGCTTTACTGGAGCAGCCAGGGGTTAAGTGCCTTGCTCAGTGAAACCACAACTTTGGCTGAAGTAGGGAAGAGGCACACTTTCCCCATCCAAGATTTCAAACAGACCAAGACTTAAACTATATTTTAAAATGTTAAATATTAATAACCCTTGTAATTTAAGTCCTCTACATGTCCCTTACACCAAAATGTTACTTGTACTCTGACCAATACTGTTTTGCTCTTATCCGTATACTGTATGATTTTACAGTCAGCCACTTGTAATATTACAGGGTTGATTTTATTATGAGCACAAGCATCTTTACAATCTTATTTTCCTTTTTGGATCTAGAAACCTTTGTGAGAGAACTGTAACTGAATTTTTCCAGAAGTTGTATGTGCTTTGTCCATGCTTTGTGTACGATACCCATAAAATGTTTTCAACCCAGCCGATTATTGGTCGAGTGGTTACTTCAAATCTTCCTGCCTTTTTTAGTTTAGTTTGCATGTCTTCCCTATGCCTACAAAGGCGACCTGTTCAGAGTTTAACCTGCCTCTCTACCAGTGACAGCTGGGATTGGCTCCAGCGCCTGTGACCCAAACAGGACAAGCAGTTAAGATAAGGGATACATGGTATTCAACCCCTGTTAGGCTTCTTTACCAAACTCAACTGGTCAAAAATTACACGTTAAAGTGTATAATCCTAATCTTAAATTTACTAATCTAAGTAGTAGAAATATTAAGTTAACTCCATATGTTTTTAACTTTTAAATACACTCAAATTGTCTCTGGTACCATTATGATTCCATAATAAATACATCTGTAATCTCCTCATTAGAACTTGCTAAGAAACTCATGACATGTTGTGAAATGCTTCTGCACCTTGCTCCAAAAGACTTGTAGAGTTACAAACTCTTTAACATACACCTGCAAACACAGACCGACCCTGAATCATTACCTATAATAGACATGACTTTGAATACTTGAGTATCAAAAAAGTTTTATATTTTTATTCTAATGCTTTGATTCATGTAATTATTTCTTGTTACTGTTGAGTCACCCACTGTGATTGAGCCTAACATGACTGAGACCTATAGTGGGTTGGTACTTTTAGAGGCACTACAGTTTTTGTACTGAATGCTCCACAGTCCACTTTTGATTTGTTTATATAATCAAGTCAAATTAGTTTATGTATGGCAACTGCTCTTGTCTTACATTTTTAAATGCAGCGAGCAAATTTATATTCAGTGACAAATTGACTGGTTTTCCAAAATAAATATTTCATTGTTGAAACTTTGAATTATTAATCTAGTATGCATGAATAGGTTAAAGATTTTTCCTGAAACAGTGATACAAATAGAATTCAAACATTTTTATTAGAAAAAAAAACACCCAAACTGTGCAATCTTAGTGACACAAATTCATCTCTGAAAAATGGAGAGGAGCGGAACCGTTGGTTCCAAGGTGACTTGACTCCCACCGCACCTGTTGATGGGGGAAATTATTCACAAGGGTTAAACCTTGAAAATAAATCTTACAATACAGTTAGCAACTTTTTAGTCTTTCTGCTATCAAACCTTTACATTTTTTTAATTGATTTATTTTGACTTTTTGTTTTTCAATCTGCACAGAAATGCTTGCGGCACGTTAGCTGCTACAGTAACATGGAAATTTCCCCACTGTGGGACAAATTAAAGGGTTATCTTAACTTTTAATTCTGTTTCACACAATAAAACACTATATTTGCCGCTGTTAGTCATTAGTATTACCGTAATAAATGAACATGACTAAATGCGATAAAGCAGCTTAGGCAAACAGAGATTGCACTCACCTTTCCAGACATCTTAGTTGTCTCTACTCCTGTTTCTTGGGGTTATTGACGGCGACGTAGTGATACAACACAACCAATAAGAACAACGACACGCCAAGCATGTTGGCAAATATGGCCAGCTGCACGTCTGTCACCATTCTGCAAAGGATAACGAAATTTAATCAAAAAGTGTGAAGAGCCGAGGAGAAAAAGAAGTGGTGCGCAAATAGATTATGACACTATGTTATAAATAGTCTAAGATTTGCTAAAATAACTAAAGGCGTGTTTACTTGTATTCATCTGTACATTTTCAAAAATGTAATACTGGTTTTCACACATCTTAATATATTTTATTAACTTTGATTCTCAATACTAATTTCTGTTTTGACATTACATCACGATGCTTATTATAAAAAACGTGTTTTTGAAGTTATACACTTAAAAGGATATTCGTGTTCATTCATGGTGGCAAACAGTGATACGTCGTTATTATTTACTTATAGCTTTTGCAGATAAAACTGAATTTTTGAAAACATAACAAGCAACATAATGTATAAGAATTAGAGGATGGTTTGACTAAAATAACCCTGATAAATCAGGTTTAATAATTGTACTTAACATTAATGTTATGAAGACCGTCAATCTGTGTAACGTTAACTTAGCTAACACTATAGCTAAGGTTAATGTTAGCTAACGCTAAAAGAACTGCCATTGGCTGAGCTAACTGTTACTGAAAATGCTACAAACAAAGCATTAACAATATTGCTAAATTAAAACTATTTCTATGTGCTTTACCTAATGTTGGTACTCACATTAAGCGCTGAATTATCTTTTTACTCTCAGTTCAATCAGCCCTTCAGGTCCACAGCAGCAAACAGGTTAATCTGTCGCTCACTTCCGGCTGTAGAGGAAAGCCACGTCACAAATAAAGAGCAGTAACAGAGCAGACATCTACGGTAGCATATTGCTGCGACCGTGAGTTTTTTTTTAATCCGTAAAAAACGACAAAGATGCTTTTCTCGTTAAAACGAGGACTTTTCTCGTTTTAACGAAAACATGTCGTTATACGAGATACTTTTCTCTCAAAGTCCTCCACGCCATTAGTGGCAGTAGTGAGCTGCAGGTAGCTGCTTGTTCGAAGCCCGTGGGAGTGGCCCAAATGTTTCGACATCGCCTCACCCGGCGTGAACGACAGCGGCTAAATTAGATGATACTCACTCGACTCGGCAGCTAGCGTTGGGCATTTGTATTTCAAAGGAGGGATATTTGTTTATCTCATCGTTGAGCCAGACTGTACAACTATGGTTCTTTACGAATATGTCACTCAGGAGCAGCTTGCGGGCTTCGATAAATACAAGGTATGAATTATAGACTGTAATAACATGCTAGCGGGTAGAAATGACAGTGTGTGTGTGTGTGTGTGTGTGTGTGTGTGTGTGTGTGTGTGTGTGTGTGTGTGTGTGTGTGTGTGTGTGTGTGTGTGTGTGTGTGTGTGTGTGTGTGTGTGTGTGTGTGTGCTAGCTGTCACGACCTGCTGGGCGCTTCTCTGGTGATAAAAAGGGATGTGAAGACAGACAGATTTAGATTAAATCATACAGGCCAAGGGCGAAAAATACCCCTATAAAATAAAAGCTTTAAAGTCGTCCAAAACGGCTTTGTGTTTATGTGGTTATGCCTGCATGATCTCTTTAGGGTCATTTGATGATGGTGATGAACATATACTAATATGTACACCATATAAAGCTTGGTAGAACGAAACAAATTATCTAATCTTTTAATATTGACGTGTGCATAATTTCGCTGAAAGGTCTAAGGCACAGTGTTGGTGCGTGGTACTGTTATTTTGAAAGTGACGGCCGGAAATGTCCTGCAGTTCTTATAGACTGGTGCTCGACATTGGCGCAAATGCGCTAATAGCTAGCTAATGGTTCCTAGTGTCCGTCCGTGTTGGGCTATTAAATAAGGTATTAATTAATAAGTGCATACAGTTCTGTGAACTCCCCTGGTGCTCCCTATTTGTAGAGATGGCCTGTTATTGAATGTTTGCTCTTGTAGAAACCAAAGAAGTGATAGAAAGATAAGTAGCTGCTTTAGTGGACAAGTAGGTGGGAAACCCCTCAACTTGAAGCAGTAACTTGCACAGATGGGGAGGGGGGCAGAGACAAGTGGAATCACTCTTAAAAACACTCGTGAGCATAACGTTATGTGTTATCCCCTGTTTTTGTAGGACATTCAATAGTATTTAGCACTCACTTAGCATCAGTGTGTCTATACAAGAATATTATGGAGGACTGAAAAAAGGAGTGGCAGTAATTTCAAGAATTTCATGAGACAATAAAGTATTGATGAGAAGATCATTTGATTTGGGCATCCTACATGTATTTGCATCAGTATGACTTGGAATGTGTCATTGTCCCTGAAGTATATAGACAAGTAAAGTACAAGCTGATTCTGAGAATTTAAAAATTTTGTGCATTTTCATTTCTTGCTATATTTTGCATTTGCTCTGTCATGTTTTTTGTCCCTAAAAGATTTAAAGGTCATTCAGGCTCACTCTATAATACCCTCAGTCTTTAGTTGATTACCATAGGAACTGACAATCAATCCCTTTAGCTGTTCACCATGAGATGCTTTTTTCATGTGGGAGGAAGCCAGTGGCTGGCTTCATCCCCCACATGCTCCCACATGTTTTGGCTACTATGCCTCCAGCAAGTAGTGCTGGAGAGGGATTGATCACATCCATTGTTTTAGATTATTTTAAGAACAAACCCTTTGACATTGCACAATATCGTGTCTACAATATCAGCCCTAGAGACCATTTATAGTGTATTAGCTCCAGTAAAGATGCATTATGTTGTTGCATTCTAACACGATCATCAGGTCTGACTCAAGTTACAGAGTCTGGAGTGAGGTTTGCTTTGATCTGCATGACAGATCAAATACCAAATGATCCAGCAAAGATCTTAGATGAAATTTGTTTACACGTCCTAGTTTACTTGCAATGAGAAGATGAGGATTAAATATAAAACAGTATGTCAATTACATTCTGATTGACTAAATCATGTGTTTGTTTGTTTTTAGTACAGTGCAGTGGACACCAATCCCCTGTCCATCTATGTTATGCACCCTTTTTGGAACTTTGTGGTGAAGGTGAGAAAGAGCTGTTCATTCTGTTTGTGTGTCTGCATGTCCTACATCATTAATGATGTTTCCTATTACCCGCTGTGATACAGTAACATTACAGCCTTACATGTCGCCACTATCTTTTTCTTTACTCAATGTCAAAACAAATTAGTCTCTGATTGATTGTTTTGAATAGAGCCATCAAGTACTCGATAACACGCACAGAATGTTTATCTCGTAGATCGATAAAAACAGTTTGCTAAGACAAGGGAACATCTATCTACTTATTTAAGTTAAGCTTTTATCTATTTTACAATAATCTCTGATTAACAGCAGCCAGATATAAAATAAGAAATTCACATCATTGTCTTCAAAGTCCTCTTAACAGATAGGTAATGTTCAAGAACTGCGATAATAAACACAGCCTGATAATTGAACCTGTTTTTATTATTATGAGAAGATAATGTGCTAATTTATTGTTATCCACTGTCTTTTTTTTAATTTATTTTTGTTCTCTCCCTCAACAGTTTCTGCCAACATGGTTGGCCCCAAACCTCATTACATTCACAGGCTTCATGTTCCTTGTGTTGAACTTTGTTATGTTGGCTTACTTCGACTTTGACTTTACTGCATCTGGTAGGTCCCCTGCTTATTCTCCCCTGCCTGTGTTGTTCTAGGCCTCAGTGGATCGCTGTTTACTTTATTTTGTCCTAAAACCTGCTAAAAAGTGCCCCATCTCTTTAGAGCAAAGAGAGAACCAGCGACGTGTACGTTTTGTTTTTTATAAAGGGCAAAGTCCATCACTTACTGAAACGTGACTGTCTGTGTTGGCACAGGATAAGTGAGTCATGACATACTCCATACTTACACACACACACACACATATATACACAATGAACTACTATTGGAACACAAATATTTACACTGGGCTTTATAATGTATTTCACTTATATCAGTTGCCAATAATTAGTTTTTCTATCTATAGGCACTTACAAACAAGAGCAAACACATAACTTGTATTGTAACCTCTATGAACATTATGAAAGTGGGTCAAAGAGATTGACTTGCCTTTTATGAGTAAACAAAATATTCTATAAACACGTTAAATATTCACCTAAACTATACTTCTTTCGTTATATTCCAGTTTGAATAATCGTCTTAGTTTTAAATTAAACTAGCTTTATTTGCTGTTCCTTTTTGATTTTGTCTCTGTGTGGTGTGATGTATTTTTGCATTATTTGTGTCTCAGCAGCAAGACATGAACATGTGCCTAGTTGGGTCTGGGTTGCTGCAGCGATCTTCAACTTTTTGGCCTATACACTTGGTGAGTTGTAACCCCTGTAACACATGTGTGTTTTTTTTCTCCCCCCACCCTCCCTGCTTGTCCCCATCAGACTTGGGGAAGATGTAATAGTCTGTACAGTGCTTAAAATCCTGGAGGTACAGAGATTGTTTTTTTTTTTCAAACACTATTTAGGTGCTTTCAAGGGTGTTTTGGTTTTTAGCATTGCTTTCCAAATATGAAACTTTCTAAAATTATCAGCATAAATGTAAAAGTGCTCACTTCAGTGATGTATTCATTCATATTCATATATTCATATATTCACGGGCAGTTAGTAAGTGAATGTAACTACAGTCAAATACGCACTGATTTATTTTACTGTCATATTCCTTCTCTGTTGGTGTGTTCAGTCATGTATAGACATGTAGTCTGTGAACCAGACTGAAGTCAGTTTAAAATCTCGATGACCATTTTGTAATGCTTTAAAATAAAACCTCTTTCTATATGGCTTTTCTTATGAGGATGTGTGTTGCAGGTGACTTTCTTATGTGGACGAAGTGCGTGTAGTCCATCTAACAGGTTGCAACAGTGAATTCAGTGGTCAGAAGTAGAATTGTGATTGTTTTTAATGACAGTGTTGTGAGAGTGGGCAGCTGCTTGGGGTGCGTGGAAATGTGAATCATTTAAACAAAGAAACTCTTTAGTGTATGTGTATGTAATGACAGATCTGTGGTTCTGTCCTGTATAGATGGTGTCGATGGTAAACAGGCGCGACGCACCAACTCTTCAACACCACTGGGGGAACTGTTTGACCATGGACTGGATAGCTGGGCCTGCATCTTTTTCGTGGCAACCGTTTACTCCATTTTTGGGCGTGGAGAGAGCGGAGTGGGTGTTGCCACACTGTATTACATCCTGTGGGTGGTGCTGTTCTCCTTCATCTTGTCTCACTGGGAGAAATACAACACTGGCATCTTGTTTCTGCCCTGGGGATATGACATGAGCCAAGTGGTGAGGACACATGCTAACACCGTTTACAGCATTTTTTTTTTTTTTTTTAGAAGTAGAAACGAGCTGCATCATTTTCTAGAAGGCTAATAGCGATTTGTTAGCTACACCGTTAAGTGCCGTTAGCAGATATTTCGCAGCTTTAGCTAGTGAGCCAAAAGAGCTCACTTTAGTTCAGTTGGTGCTAAGTGCTTAAACGTGTCTTTTGTTGATTATAAAATAAGAAACTGAACATGCACTTGATTACTATGTATGTGACATCATGTCGTACATAAAAGATTAGTCTGCTAACCACTGAATGATCCATGTAGGCACACAAAAATTGTTCTTATTTTGTAAAGCTATAACGAAGCTGCTTAGCTACACATTTATGGACGAACCCTGCAAGTGTGATAGTCATGTTGTGTTGCATTAAACTGGAAATAAGTTGGCTAGAAGGGAAACTGCACCAACCCCAAAAGATGGAGAAATCCACTAATGTTAGCCTAGACTAGTGGCATATGGGCATCACAGATAGGAAATACAAGATAAGGGATTTGCAAGTCATGACCTGTGCTTTTTTTAATGTCACGTGTAACCTTACAAAATAACAGGGCATTAACTTTGGAAGTAACTTGGTCACTGTAGGCAGTAAGCTAGTTAGGTCAACATGTCAACTTGTGTATTAAGAGCCGTCAAAAATGCTGTTTAATTAATTCTTGACATTTCTTTCTAGTCTTTTTCATGTAAAAGACGATTTAAACAAGAAGGCACCATCAAAACTCTTGAAACTGTTTTGTTTTTACTATAGCTACATTCACATCTGCACTTGGATGCAACTAAAGCCTGCTGTCAGTTACATTAGATTATATATGACTGAACAAAAGCTATTTTGAGAGTCCTTTAGAGAATTGTCCGTGTGACATAGCAGCCTTTTAAGGACTTAATGTCTTGGGTTTCATCTCCTACCAGACGATCTCCCTTGTTTACTTGGTCACTGCTGTGGTTGGTGTGGAAACTTGGTACCAGCCAATCCTGTTTCACTTTCTCTATAGAGACCTTTTCACCTTCATGATCATTGGTGAGCCGTGTGTGTGTGGTCTTGAATACCCTAATACATTTATTCACTTTTTCTAAGCAGCTAACTTCATTAAATTTTGTTGATTTTCAGCCTGTTCCTTTACTGTGACATTACCCATGAGCCTCCGAAATGTCCTGAAGTAAGCACAGCTTTTATTAACATTTTGTTAATTTGTGGAATGATGTCTACAGCTCAGAATGTTTTACCTTACACTTTGGTTTTGCAGGGCTTATCGCAACGACTCTCTAAAGCACAGCAGCCTGTATGAAGCTTTCCTGCCCTTCCTTTCTCCCGTTCTCCTCTTTATCTTGTCCACCACTTGGGTTGTGTACTCTCCATCTGACATTCTTGAGCTACAACCCAGGATTTTCTACCTCATGGTGGGGACAGCATTTGCTAATGTTACGGTGAGTGTGTTGACACACACAAAGACAGATACATTTGCTAATGTTACGGTGAGTGTGTTGACACACACAAAGACAGATACATTTACTTTTGACAAATGCAAGACAAACTCACATTTCTGTATTTATTTGTCTTTATTTGCATTTGTCTTGCAGTGCAAGCTAATTGTGTGTCAGATGAGTAACACACGTTGCCAGGCACTTAGCTGGCTGTTGCTGCCCATGTTGGTCGTGGTTGCATTAGCAGTCACCGGGGTGGTCGCCAATGAGACGCTACTGCTATATCTTTGGACAGCTGCTGTCATTCTAGCACACATACACTATGGTGTATCAGTGGTAAGAGTACACACAAAAAATTCACTTTTTGGATATGTTTTAAACAGCCTGGGCACCATTCAGAGGCCCTCCGTGCCAGCAGGCAAGGCAGGCAACTGCGTGGGGCCCCAGGCCAGTAGGGGCACCCGAGGACTGACAAACGTTAACTATGTACAGCAATGACTGTGTGCAAAGTTTGCAACAACACTACCTGTCGCAGACCTCCCTAAGAGGACCCTGACTGACAGTCCGTTGCAAGTAGCCCATGATTCGGTTTAAACAAACCAGTCTAATGAAACAACAAGAGGAGTTATAATTCTGGGAGCAAAAAAAGAAGAACAGGAGAAAAAAGTAGGATAGTGGTAAGTGGAGCATCAGAGGTCGATTTGTTAGTAGAGCTAACAGGCTGCAAATAATCAGCTAACTTGGGCAATACTTTTTCTGTGGTAAACTGATGAAAGCTGTGTCCAACTAAGCTATCTGTAAAGCTAAGAATCCTAAGTTTTCCTAAGAAATTTGGACAAATGTACTATAAATCACTATGATGTATTACTGTGAGTTATTGTGCTATGTGCAGTGCGGTGCAGTGTTGTATTTTATTGTATTTTCCATATCTTAAGCATAGCGGTTTTATGATGCATACATTACATACATAGTGCCCCGCCAGACTTTACAATTTCCACTAGTTCCTCTACCAGTGTTTTAGTCTTCATTTGTTAAGTGTTTTAAAATCTAATTTTGTATATTACACTTCCACACACCTGAATTAGAATTAGGTGCGAGATAATGATGCTTTTTCATTGCTAGGTGCAGCAACTCAGCAACCACTTTAAAATCTTCGCCTTCTCCCTGAAGAAGCCCAGCAGTGACTGACAGGAGGAGGAACGAATCGGCTTGACAGGAGCAGAAGTGTAGACTCCTTCCCTCCTCTAATTACCGGCACTTCACTCTCATCACCGCAGATAACCCCCTCCCCCCCCCAATTCCATGAGGACACTGCAAGTGGAATGGACCTTGGCCCTCTTGTTCACTCTTTGATCGCACACATATTGGCACACTAGATACTCACATACACATATTCCTTGCTAACCAACTCAACTCTGGTGTCGGCGATGGGGCGGGCCCAGGGGCTCTTGCTTCCGTTATTGATGATTGGCTAAATTAGTTGAGCCAATGAAGTGCAACTGTTTCCTACGGAAATATGCTTCAGTCATGAGGACAGGAGCCCAGATGAGCCTTGCAAACACACACACATATATACATACACACACACACACATAAATACTGCATTTGTGCAACTTATTTATATCTTGTGGTAGGTATCTCAATACAAACACAGCCACGCACAAAAACACACCCAAACAGTTGCACTCATATAGTATTATGAATGTATATGCCTTGGGGAAATGGCATTTCAGTTTTACTCTATTAACATTAATGCCTCAGTAAGTGTTGTTTCAAACTTGACCAAATGCTTAAACTCTGGCCACATGTGGTTCGCACACCAACAACTGTGTCCAAAATTTAAATGTCAGGTCAGCATTTTTTTTTTTTTAAATCATTGGATGATTTTTAGTTGGAAATCTCATTTATGACATATGTTAATATTTGTAAACACACTGTATGTTTTAAGGGGTTTGGGGCATTTCATTTTCAAACTGAAGTGAATCTTTAAAAAGTTATGATTTACTCCTGTAAAACATTGTATTGAATTGAATTTCCCTCTAATTAATTCCACATTGAGCTCTAGAATGACAACAGTCATTCAAAAGAAAAAAGAATTGACCAGGGTAACGTCTGACCTTTTTTAAACTCGATTAACCATCCACCTTGACCTCTGTCTGAGCACTGGGCTCTTAGCTCCCCCTGTCTTCTGAGGTGTCGTGTCTTTATGCTGATTCGTTCTTTGTTTGTGTTTTTTTTTTTATTTGCATACATTTATTTGGTATCATTTTATGTAAATGTTGTATTGGCAATAGTGTGTGGTTTAGTTTCGCAGCGCTTGAATGAAGAGTGTGTCCAAAAACCACTAATGGAGCGGACTCACTCTGAGGAAACAAGCCGTGACACAGGACGCCTCAAACGCCGCTACACCGCCTGGTGTCACACTGCAAACACACACAATGTCGTCACACATTTTATGTTTTTTTTTTTTTGTTTGTTTTTTTTCATTTGTTTAGTTTTTTCAGTCTGTTAAACACTGTGATTTAACCTGTGTTTCGATGGTGAAGACAGTAGTGGCTGGAGATGGGACGTGGTCTTCACTGCAGGGCCAAAAAAAGATGAGAATCTGCCATTATCTTCAAGCCTTTACTCATTTTTCCTCCTTTCTCCAGCACGTCATAAACCGTTTTTCATTTTGTAATTTAGAGGAAATATGGTTTACTGTATTCAGACTCTGTCAAATCCCATTTGGCCTCAGTGAGAAGTGGCCAGTCTTGTTTACATGTACAAACTTTTCCTGTTTCAGATCCCCTGTATCTGTTGACATAAAATAGAAGAAGGTCCCAGGTACAGTCAAGATTCATTTCAATTTTGGCTCGGTGGAAACCTAAGTGAAATATATTATGAGTCTTCACTAATAGTTTCAAACCTTAATTTGAGTGTGCTGGGGTGATGCTCATTACAGGTGTCCCTGTCAGCCATAACGCATCCGTCTGATATCTGCTTCTCTCTGTTTATGAAGAATACATGTTGAAATACAAGCCCTGTACTTGCCTTGTGCAAGTTCATTTTGATGTTGTCAGTCTGTACATGAAGTGTGCATGTGAATAACCAGTCATAGTGGTAATATAGTCTCATACAGAATAGTTTGCTGCAGACACTGTAAGTGTCTCCATGCATCATCATTAAAAGGTAAAAGAGATAATGACACTGGGGCACAGATCCAACTCTGCCATACTGCCATAATACCCAGCATTATAGCCCATGTTGGTTCAGCACTGCAACTGTGGCTTGTACAGACAAGCATGTGACAGGGGTTTAGTTTAACGCGTTCTTAAAGAACACAGCATCACTGACTTTCGAGACTGAGGATTATAGTGACTGTGACTTTTGCCACCAGCTCAGTTTTTCTGGTGGGTACATGCACTGTCTGTGCAGATCCATGTGTACTGTTAATGTATGACTGTATATTAGTCTATCTATGTAAATACATTTATTATTTCTTCATTTAATTTTTTAAACTGCAAATGTTGTTATACAGCAGGTTGTTTTTTTTTTGTTTCCCCAAACATAGGACAGATACCTTGTTAACCAGAGGGATGATGCCAGTCAGCAATTTTTCTTCTGTTCTAATTGTAATCTCCAAAACCTCAGACTACACAAAACTGGAGTAGCCTCTTTTTTTCCCCCAAGTTTGCTGCTTATTTGCTGATTGGATCATGTTTCAGTTCTTTTCTCTGGGATAGTTTGGAGATCAGCTCTGACTCTCAGTACGTCCACCCCAGGCTCCAGCACTACACACAACTATAAATGCAACAAGGAATTTGACAACATATTAAAATCATCAGTCAGCTGGTTGAGGGGAAATGATGGTGCCATTCATTCAAACCAAAACAAACAGGCCGAAATATGGGAGACAATTAAACGCAGGTCTTTCATCAAGTTGGCAGGTGTTTGTCTTTGTTTTTGTTTTTTAAGAAGTAGTGTGCTTTTCAGTTTCAGACTACTTTCTAAGTAATAATTTTTTATTTCCCCCCTGAGTCAAAAAACTAAGCTGTTTAAATTGTTACTAAGTTGATGTATAATGCTGCTCTGGCAAACACTCCGGGGCTTCAGTGTGGTATTTGTTCTGTTGTATTTAACCCACAAAAGGAAGGACTGTCCAGAAACAAATAAAAGTAAATTTTCTTTAAACATGTTTTTGTGTCAAAGACTGAAACTTGAGTGTTTGTGATTAGATAATTAAAGGCTGAGTAAAGTTAAAGTTCATTTAATTTCATTAGAGACCAGCATAGAGCATTTTGGAATCTTCTCTATCCTGCAGTACCAGTACTGACTGGTTAAAGTACTTACTGTATGTCTAACAATTTACAACTAATAAGTAATTTTATTTCTCCACTTATGGCACAACGTGGCATAGTTGTGTATGACCGCGACCTCTTCTTGTGCTTGTGGTCCCACGTTCTATGTTGGTGCAATTAGCTTTTTGATTCCGTTTTTCTCAATACACAAATAATCTATAATTTATATGCATGTATTTGCATTTCTTAAAAGTTAAGTGTATTAACATGTTTCCCTAAACACGTCCGTATTTACCAAACTAACACATTACCACTAAAACTGGCATCATTATTCACATCCCAGAGAATTAAGACACTTCTTCCCCCCAAAAACATCTACCTCACACATGTACTGCAACCTAACACACCTTTACCACCAAATGAAGGCACATACAGCAGCACATACTTTAAACACAATCCTAAATTACTAAAAATGTTTAATTCAGATTTTAGCTTTAGGACTATTTACATGTTGCTACATCATCTTTAACCAGTGATCAGAGCGAAGTTATTAAAAGCTGCAAAGTTCCATTAACATACGATAGTAAGTTAATCTTCTACTTAGGTTTGTGATAGATGTGGACTTAGCACAAGTACCACATAGTTCTCCTAACATCTATAATCAAATAAAGTTGTTGATAATGGATTTGGCTGGTGTTTATAATTTATCCAAGTAGTATTGTACTGGAATACAGTTCTGAGGTGTTTCTGCTTTACTTAAGTTTTTGCACCTTCTTGAAATTCTGTGGTTTAGAAAGTGGCTGTATAATAAATACATGCAATGTTTCGGCCACCTCATTAATTTAAACTTAAAAACGTACCTTTTAAAAATAATAACCTTGTAAAAGTAGAATTCATGTCAGAACTGCTGTACTGCATTGTGTTAGATTGTACAGGTGTGCCTAATGAATTGGCCTGTGATTGTACATATTTACTGTTTATGACATTAGATGGAGATTAATAATATAAAATACAGATTAATTCTAAGTGTTTTTATCTGATTTGAATTCACAAACTATCCAGAATCATGTATCGTAATAATTCTTAGAGTCAAAACAGTCTGTAATCTTGTAAAAATCACTTCCAACGTTACCAGCTGCAGATTAAGTGCACATAAATATTTATATATAATATAAATCAGTCCAAAAACATGTATCATGTATAATGAGTACTTTCACCTTTGTATTTCAAGTGCCTTTGTAATTTTCTTGCAGGACAGTATCAGTTTTAGGACTGTGGTAATGATACTTTTAAGTAACTAATCTGCATAAAAATCCAGACTACAAAATCTGTATGCAATACAAGTCTTTATAAATATTAAAAACAAGTAATATAATATCCAACTATCCACCCTTTTCACATTTGGAAAGAAAATGCATATTTTCTGATCTCTGGCACAGTGTGTGGTTTTAAAACCAACTTAAAAATGGAAAGATACTGTTTAGTGTCAAGCTAAATCACATGAATCTCATTCCCATAGACTTACAGCCAATAACAACAGAAACCATCCACTGTATGTATAACAAACATTAGGTTAAATCTTACAATCATACAAATGTAAAATATAACATAAAGCGTAAAATTTAATGTTAATTTTATTTTGAATTTTTTTTAATTAAATGTATTATTAAAACCAATGCAGCGCTATGTCTTCCAACAACTTCAATACAAAAACAACCTGCACTACAGAAAGTCTTCAGCAGATGGGGTTGTAGATCAAGACATGGTGTAGCTAAATGCTTTTACTGTGTGTATTCTGCATGTTGTATTTGAGGCTTTAGGAGTACAGAATTAAAAAATTGTGTCGCTTCAGGTCACATTTTTTTGCCCAAAATGAGTTTCACAGGTTACACAGCAGTTATGATTTTTACAGTCCTCATCATAGTGAGAATGTTCGTTGAACTTAACACCTCTGACTCATGAGGTTCTGCTTTCTGTTACAGACTTCATTAGTAATTGATTGTCTCCTTGGCCACAAGTTTGTCTGGCAGAAAATCCTAATGAGTGTGTGTTTGTTTTTATCATCTTCTCACTCACCGCAGCTCTTAACCAAAAAAACCCATGGGGATCATATGTCAGGCACTTAAGAAGAAGTAAGTGAAAACGTTCACAGAGAAATCCAAAATCCTCAAGGAGAAAGAGACAGAGATCATCAAAGCGAGAAACTATGGAGGGTTTGTCTTTAATAAACTTTGTATATCAAAGAGTCAGTATGTTTGGAAGTGGGAGGCCAGGCATGTAAGTCTTGGATCTGCCCTCTGTTGTGAATGTGTAGGTGCTGAGTTGTGCCTGTCAAAACACCTGGCAGCAGATCGTGTGCGCTTATCTTGACAGCATCAGTTTCATGTAGAAATATGACTCTGCTTGAGCAATGATTCATACAAACAATGTGCTGTGAGCAAGCCAGAGGGTTGCTCATCCATTAAATATGTGAGCCACCTTTTATTCTGGGATCAGCCTAATGAGGTCCACAATATTTTAAACAGTTGTGTGACTTAAGGCTGACGTCAAAACATGCATAGGTTTGGTTTACTGGACTGGTTTTCAGATTCAGAAAATTCAGATTCCATGTGCTGCATAGTCAAACAAGTTTCATACTGTAGAAACCCTGGAGAAATATCTTTGCTGGGGAGAATCAGTAACATTTGTTAATGGTTTTCTTAAAAAAGATTAAAAGACAGAAAGTGTCTGTGGTTGATTCTGCAGCATTGTGAACTTCCCCGTCGGTTGAGCCATTTGTCATTGTGCCCAAAACAAACTTTTCAAAGAAGTGAGCACCAGACTTTTGTGAGTTTATGATACTGACAGCATACGTTTGAATTACTCTTTAAAAGTTGGCACAGCCTTCAGTTAACCAGCTAAACATTATACGTTAATGAATGATTTACTAATGTTTTATGGAAGAATTATAAGTCAATATAATAGTGCATATGTGTGTTAATCTTGTTTTGTATGTTAAACTGCAGAGCTTCTGGACCTCAGCTTTTTTGTTAATTTGTTTTAAATTGTTTTTTTTTTTTTATTTACAATTTTATACCCTTTATCAGTGCAAAGGTCACATACTAACACTTGGTCCCCGGTTCGACTCCCAGCCCACTGTTGCCTTTCTGTGTGAAGTTTTCCCCGAGCTTGCATGTGTTTCTTCCAGGTACTCTAGTTTCTTCCCACGGTCCAAAGACATAAATGAAAGGTTAATTAGTGACTCTCAATTGCCTGTAGGTGTGAGTCTCTCTGTGTTGACCCTGACATAGACTGGTGACCTGTCCAGGGTACCGTTGCTCTGACCCAGTGACAGCTGGGATATGCTCCAGTCCCTATAAAAACCTATTTGTTACAACCTATAGACTCTTTTTGAAGTGTTACCAAAGTCCTTTTAATAAGGCCTCGGCTAACTACTCAAACTCAATACAATATGTAGTACAAAAAAAAAACACAGTGTGCTGTAACAATTGCTCCTGCTTATTAAGAAAGCAGATCCACAGTCCTGATTCAGTGCAAAAATGCTTTCCAAGGTGTATTTACAGCGAGGCTTCAACAGTCGGAGTTATCAGGAGGTTATCTTCCAAACTTTCCAGTCTTTTTAGTATCAAGTTCTTTTTTATGTTTTCATGATCCCCACAGACACTGCATGCTGAGCTGAGGAAAAACAGCAACACAAAGACTGAACTTTGCACTAAAAAGACTAACTCTGGACACTACTTGGACATGTTAGTTATCTTCAAAGTCCTCGAGTTTGAAATGTTTGAACTGTGGAATGCTTTATGAAGGGACCCATTCAGGCTCAGTATGAACAGGAAAATGATGACAGCCAGCAAAAGTTGTTTCAATGTCCCCGTAGGCATCAGACTATTCTGTCTAGTACAGATTTGGAAAAGTGTAAATCTATCTTTTAAAAATACACTGAAAACAAAACAATTGTTCGATTACGTAAGAATTATACACAGTGGCATATAACAAAGTTCACCAAACCCAGTTTCAACAATGTGACTGTGCCCTCAAGGACACATTTATCAAATCCTTTCAGTAATGGGCCAAATAAATTTCATTTTGTGCAATAACTGATCATGACCCTGAGAGAAGCTCCAGCTTTTACTGCCAAGATTGACCTTGATGATTTTGTTCACCTTGGCTTTTTCTTTTTCTTCTTCATTTTAAAGTGACACATCTTTGAGTGAATTAGCTGGTGTTGATCCTGAACTGACAGTTAATCAGAGGAAGCATCAATTAAACAGTGTTTGGCTCGGGTTGCTGCCCTGTGGTGCTGGGCATTTTGTGTGCCGATGACCCTCATGACACACGTACACACAATGTGGGGTCGAGAACCTGGAGGCTAGCTCGCCACCACACCGCCCTGGCCCGCACCCCCCGCGACGTGCACTTAATTATGGATGACCATCATTAGAAACCAGACACGCCGGAACACACACATACACAAACACTTTGATGGGCACGGCGATTATTCTCACAGACACCCAAGACTATTGAAGTGCTAATGGGGTAACACCATCCATTTATTGCATAACCACTGCACCGCTAACCCTGTGGCCTCGAGGTGACCACGAGGGCGCGTTTTCTATGACAATACCGATATTAGCCAATTCAATTTTCAGATGATGATATCTGATAAATGATACAATATCTCACATGAAATTAAAATTGATTGAAGTGTACAATAACAACTTGTTATCTACTGTATCTGAAAATGAACGGAGGGGGCAGCTGCTGTTGTGCCATCTCTTAATCCTTTGACTGTTCTATGAAAGAACAAACACAGAAGACATCGCTCACCATGGATAAAAGTACTATACACTTTGAAATGATTGTATCCACAATGTCCCATACACACACACACACACGCACACACACATACAGAAACTGAAGGTTTTACTTTTCACGAGCATAATTTTTGTACATCAGTTTGGAAGTGTGTGTCATGTCCTCATCTCCATCTCCATCTTTTGTCTTTTTTGTCCTCTTTTTCGATTTTGTGGTAGTGTTATCAGTTGTCTCACTGCTTTGGTCCAAGCTGAAACATGTGGACATCAAATGCATGGGTTGCCTTAACACTCTGTACACATTTCTGAATCCCAAAGGATTTTTATGAATCTCGGACCCATCATGACATTGACATTGTGGCTTAGGTAAAAATCCTCAGCTATTGGACTGACTGCAATGAACAAGCATTTAGTGAATTTAATTTGGCAATCAGAGAATTGATGACCTAAAGGGGAAGTAGGAGAAACTTAACAAAAAGAAGTGGGGCATTTAAATCAAACAGTCCAGTAGTCAAATCCATGTAATTAACAAAAGGCAAAAATTAGCTTGAACTAACTGGACTTTGCTGAACTTTGTAAACAGCTGTTAACCACTGCAAATTCATACTTAACTGGACTGAAGACCACGCAGATTTACAACCTCACAGGTGAAATAAGAAAGACAAAGATGATTTAACTCATCTTTCGTTGGATTTAAACAATCTTTGTGTTTAAGGCTTCTCTAATAATTAACTAGCTCAGCCCTAAAACAATAAACATTAGATGAAGCATTTGCCAAGAAGCCAAGTCCAGGCATGTTTTATGTCTTTTATGCCAGTAGCAAACTCATTCAATCATACAAATGACTAACTCTCACTGACCACAACTGCTCGTCTCTATAGCATCTTCCCTAACTGGGCGTGAAACTTTGATGCAACTCAATGTACATTCTGTCCTATCAGCAAGTGAAAGTGGAAGAATCTGAACCAACTTTAACTGGAGGCAATATGTCTCTGTAATCAATGATCAAAGGTGAGAATACACCTCAAGAAAAGAGAGGAGAAAGTATCTCTATCTGTAGAGTTCTCCAAGCTTGGCCCTAAGGTCCTAATTGTGCTGCTGTACACTGCTGCAAAATCAACACTCAATCAGGGCGAGAATATGATTTCTGAGATTTCTGAGAAGTACTGAGATGCAAGCTATGAGTGGACTTTGACTTTTCTTTTTTAACTGATAACCAGCTGTAATCACATGAAAATATATTTGAAGTCGCCTTTTCATGTCACGCTCACATGTAAAAGCATTGTTCCAGTAGCCATGGATCCATCCTTACTGTATGTGAAACGTGCATTATTAATTGTTTTTCCATACCTTGTTTTTCCACTTCTTTGGTACATCACATGCACCATTCACATCCAGTTCTCTCACACAGTGGACAGGATGGTGTGTTTAACCCAGCAAACTGGCTGTTTCCCTCCTTTCCTTTATTGTTTTTTGTTTGTTTGTTTTGTTTATTTGGGGGGTTTCGACCCACAGCATCGTTGCAAATATTTGTTCAGATCACTTAAGTGACATGATTACACAGAAATGAACCCAAGTGGGTTCTGGATTATCGTTTTAACATTAACGCCCTTGTATTTCTTAAGGCTTACTTACCTTGGCAAGTAGACAGTTGCCCAGCTGTTCTTGTTCAGTGCATTACCATTGTGCAATGTGAACGTGTATGTCTGATACAGCATCAGAGCTTAGTGGTTCATATCACTGTTAAGTAGCCAGAGAGGTAACTGGAGTGGGGGACGTATCCACATCAGTGGGTTCAATCTGTCCTCATTGGGCACACGCAGAACATGCACATCACCAACATACGCACACAGAAAAACAGAGGATCAGGTAACAGCCTCTGAATTATTTAGCAGTCATGAAGAGTGGCATGAAGCAGCAACCAGATTCTTCCACATCTTTTCAGTTCACCTGAATATTAATAATCAAGAGAGTGAAGAGACAAATGGGATATTAGGAAGATGTTTGTTAAGACGACTGAGATCAAAGTGTTCAGGCTTGAAGTTTTAAGGACTCCGGATACCATCACAGCGCTAAGGAATTGTCTTTGTATATATATGTAATTGTATGTTAAGATTCTCATGTTTGTTTTGGTCCTTGTTCATATGCACCACTACACCACCACTACACCACTACAAACTGTAATGCTGCTCATCAGTTTGCCCGGATCATCATAACTCTGAATCCAAAACATTACAAAAACTGCTAGATAGGGATTGATTAATGGTCTGTGTGTATTTGTGGATATCTGTGGATCTGCATGTGGAACCTGATTAAATTTAGCTGCTGTTTGATATTATAATGTTAAACATGTGCATTTTATGAGGTAGCACTTTAAAAATGAAAGTCACACTTAACAAAAAGTTAAGGTAGAAATGAGGATTGAGTTTTACTTCCTTTTAATGTTAGTACAAAATGCATTTAAGTAACCGTAAAAACTAATAAAGTAGAACCATAAAGGTGTGTGTATGCTTGCACTTCACATTGTGATGACTAGAAAGTAAAAATTCAGGAGGAAAATGGCTCCTAATAGTGACCACAAGTAAACTGGTTTTGGCACTGCAGCATATATAAAATATTGGAGTTTTGTGAAAGAGCAATGCATAAATAAAACAGTAAACGTAGAGACAAACACAGCTTTACAGTCTATTAATAGCTGACATTTGCATATTTCTGCAAATGTCAATGCACAGTTCAGTATTACTGTATATCTCAGTGGTCCATGGTGCAATTTTCTTCCTTTCTTCTATCTACTGTCCCACTTGTACATGTGCAGGTCACCACTTCTAAACTGCAGCTGGTCTCTAACATAATTTCTCTCTTCTCTCTTTCATCTATCCACTTCCTGCCATGTGTGTGTTAATAGTCCATGTTGTGTAGCTGGTTCTTCTTTTCTACTTTCCCCTGCAACACTGATGGAAGCAGTGGCAGATTCAGGTCTCCCACCTGACGCTGGAGAGATGACCGTATCTGAACTGTGTTCCTCTTGGCTCCGTTCATCCCTCCTCCTGCCATCCCTCTCTCTCCTCCCGCTACAGACAGGTCTCTTCTCTTCCCCCTCTCCTGCCTCAAGCTCTTGATGACTAAAGTATGCTGTCTCTGCGGGGGGAAGGCAGGAGGTTTAGCCCCGTTCACCAGGAGTCCTGGGGGCCCAGGTCGGGTCAACCCTACCCATGTCATTTTCCTGCCTCGTGCATCTTTTAGCCCCACGTTGTGCAGGCGTGGTAGTAATGGAGAGGGTGATGTCTTTGTTGTCTCCACGGTGCCCACGTGGTCTCTGTCTGACAAGTGTTTATTGTGTGAGTCAGCCTCCAGGAGCATCCCAGGAGAGATGCTGTTCTTCTCAGAGGAGTAAAACATCTGCAGCTTCTCCAGTCGCTCATTGATGCTCAGACAATCAGAATGCTCATCTTGGTGGCGGTTGTTATGGAAGCAGTCTGACCCAGTGTCTGCCACCCCATCTGATTGTGTTGTCCTGAGTAGGTGTGTGTATCTTTTTGGTCTCAATGTGCTACTGTCTCGGACTGGCTCAATGGGTACAATGACTTGGCAGGGGGCGGAGTCACAGAGTTGAGACGCAGAGCTTTTAGGGGGAGAAAGATGGACGAGTTCCCTGTCCCCAAATACTGACACTGGAACACACAAACACACAAATCGATAAGTCACACTGTCCAGTAGGTGTGCACAGCTTTGTTTAAACTGGCGTAATAAATTCTTACCGTCAGGAAAGAGCGCCTCTCTCTCGAAGGTTATGGCAATCTTCTCATCAGTGCCTCCATCCTCGGGTGACGGAGGGGCAGGGGAGGGTGAAGGAAGGTGAGGTAGAGAAGGGGAGGCAGAGTGTAGAAGCTGGGGTAGTGATGGAGAGAGTGGTCGGTTTTCATCGTCCTGTTTGTGTCCCTTTCTGTACACGTACCCAGACCTCTTCCTACTGCCCTGACATTCAGGTGTCTGTGGAGTCCTCAAAGATGCACCGGTCTGCTTGGAGCTCTTTGCACTGGTCTGTTCGTTCTAAAAAAATGAGCAGTGATCAGTTGCTAGAAAGCCCCAACTGATTTTGTTATAGGCGTAACAAAAACTGTTTGCATCATATCACCTTAATCAATAGGCTGTAACATATAATTTCACTCAAAACCAAAAGGGTCAACCTCATGATGTGGCACTAGAGGATCACAAGTCACTATGATCTATCCTTTGGGGACCATGAATGTCAGTACCAAATTTCATGTTGACGCATTAAATACAATGCTGAGATATTTTCATCTGGGTTACAATAGTGGATCAACCACTCTCATGCTGCTACTGTAGCACGGCTATGGAAGCACCCAAACCTTTACTGTTATTATTGTATTTATTATATTTGTTATGATATTTGTGATGCTGCTGAAAGTGTCACCATTACCTGTTGCTGAGTCTTTGACTCCGTGTTATTGCTCTCTTTAGTATTTCTCCCAGGAAGACTCCAGTCAGTACTCTCCAGCTTCTGCCAAATTAAGTTTGAAAATTAAATGACTTTTAACATTCCAAAGAAGAAGCATACACACCTATTCTATACTGACCCACTAATATTTCAGTACATGTATGTATGTGTATGTATGTGTGTGAGTGTGTGCGCGCGTGAATGAGATGTGAACCTTGCTGGCCTTGGCTCCTTTCTGGCTTCTGTTAAGCTTGTTGTGCAGCAGGTGATAGTGGGCCATGATGGCAGAGGGTCGGTTAGTGGTGAGCGTGTGCAGGATTTCAGAAAGGGAGTAGTCCAGTGTGTCTGTGATGTGTGCCAGCACAGAAGAGTTCAGATCTTCTGGACCCAACCTGTAAAATAAACAACAAAAGAGAAGGGATGGAAAAACATTTACAAATGCAAAGTGGAGAAACTGAGGCTGAGAAAATCAAGTGCGCTTTTAAAGATCTCTCTCTAATAAGAAATGAATAGCAGCTGAAACATTTTGGTTGTGAGCAGACCGAGCTGGAATAGGATTTACCCAAGAGGAGCCATGCATAATTCATTTCCAAACCTCATTAAGTGATAAAATATACAAAACTGTTACTCTACTGACCATAAAACATCTCATTTTGTTTGAAAACTTGCAGTTATTTCCTTTTTGGTTGTTTTGTCTGCATTGTAATGTTTTCTGCAGAACTTTCCCTGAGAACAGTCTTTGTGTCTGTAAACTCTAAAGAATGCATTATTAAAAATGTGTCAATTTATTGCCTGTGCATAGAAAGAAACTGTATTTCTGTTGCTATTAGGTGTGTTTTCAGGCACCGTGGTAAAGTGGAGCAACCCAGTGGATCTGTACCTGTTTTTATGAGAGAGTGTGTGTAGTGGTTTCTTGGCATATCCCTCATTGATCCATCTCTCCTCCATTGCCGCTCTGACACTGGGCCTTTTAGCTGGGTCCGGCTCCAGGAGAGACAACACAAAAGACACTGCACCTACAACAGTAACGCAGACAAAGCAATGCAACATGTGTTTTATTAACTTTCAGAGTTTCTCGTCCCTCGGTTTTAATAAAAGTTGCACATGTTAACAAGCAGAAAATGTATTAGTGTGTTTCTGAGTAGTAAACTTGATTCATTCTCCGTGTACAACTGAGCATGATGCATGCTCCTCTAGCGTTCAGACTGTTGTCAGTCATTGTGCCTTGACTGATGGCAACACTGAAAGAGACAGGATTTCTCATTAGGAGGAACAAGTTAGTCTGTCAGCCTGTGACTGCCAAGTGGGGTTTAGAGTTTGACCCCAGATTGGGATTCCTGATAAGCTCCACAGAGTGGAGCAGCAGATAACCCTCAAACGGGAGGACATATAAGTCAGGACTGTCCCATTGCATTTGCTGCTAGCAGTTGCACTGCTTTCAGTGGCAAATCCAAACCAAATTGTCAATTTGCACATGAATGTCACGAATGCATGCAATACGAGATGCAGAGACAGACAGAGTAAAAGAGCTTAAACTGGTAAGATAGAGGAAACAGACTGTTGTGTCAGGTTGGTTAAATTCATGGGTCCCGATCTATTCTCACATCAAATCCAAGAAAAAATGAGTAATTCTAGATATATTACGCATGTGCCCCATGTTCTTAAATGTCACTTGAGAATTGTATTTCAAAAGATGGATTTTATTTGCATGCCCTCAAGGTCATTAATTAGACTACTACTCTCCTTTCGGCTTATCCCGTGAGTTCGGGGTCGCCACAGCGGATCATTGTCCGCATGTTGATTTGGCACAGTTTTTACGCCGGATGCCCTTCCTGACGCAACCCTCCCCAATTTCTACCGGGCTTGGACCAGCACTGCATCGCTGGGGAGGGGGAATGGGCTGTTAGGGGTTCAGGGTCTTGCCCAGGGACACTTCGACATATAGCCAGGGCCAGGGATTGAACCACTCACCCTGTGGTAAGGTCATTAATTAGACTATACTGTATATATTAACAAGCAAAGCTATTGTCAGTGGGTTTCACATTAACTGCCAATTTGCCTCAAGAAAAAAGTTGAAAAACTGCAGAAAGATGGAGGCATCATTTTTATAATTCTTTTACTATATTCAAAAAAGTAGACTACAAGCACTGAGGGCAAGTAAAAATTGAGAATACTCCTAAGTCTGGTGGCTGTCTATTACTTTAAGCCCTACTGCTATTCATATTAAAGGGAGATTAATCTTCCTGTTTGCTTTAAAGGTAAAGTGAAACACAAGGAAATCAGGGACGACCAGCAAGGGCAGACTTGATACTAAACTGGCACAGAAAGTTCATCCTCTGAGCATGAGGTGATGCTGCAGATTTTATTGCAAGTTAATAAATATCAAGTGTGAATTGTGTCTTCCCGTGTTTCTCTCTCTCTCTCATACACACACACACACACACACACACACACACACACACACACACACACACACATATACAATACATCCACACTTCAGTGCATAATTTCACACATACACTGTAATTACATATATTTTGTGGGGAATATTTGCTAGCGATGTTATCAGACTGCTGCTGCCGACAGAGGGACTGCTTCAGTTATTAAGGCCTAGGTATGTGTTGCATGATGCAATAAGCTGCTCTCTCACTCATATCTTACTATCATCACCTCAGTTTCAATAGATTGGTTGTGAAAGAGCAGTACGTTGATAGCTGGATGAATCTCCTGTTCTGACCTTGTATAAATAATATAAACAAATGTTATCTTGTTTATTTTGACTAAGAATACTTGATTGATTTTAATAATATTCCCAGGATAACTAACATAACTTTGTAACATAAGATTTTTAAAACTGGTGAAAAACATGTCAGTGTAAAAGCAGAATACAGTCTGAAAGTAAACGTGGATGAGCCCCGATGCCCGTCCTTGGCACAGATACAGCTTCTAATCTGATCTTGTCACAGTTTCAGTCCCGTATTAGTTTTTCTCACAGTAACAAGAGCTATGTTTGTTTGTGGTGACATGGTGCCATGACAGAGTGTGGTGGAGTGACATTTTGTGACAGGAAGACCAAAAATCAAGCAACGACAAACGAAGGCCACTGTGCACTGGGTGTTTTGTTGGTTAAGAACAAGAGAAAAAGAAGAGTAATTAAAACAAATTCAGCCGTCAGTCTGAGAATACTGTAGATCTATGGTCTTTACAAAAATTGACTTGATCACAGCTTGCAATGAGGTATTTCTAAAAATGTTTTCATTGTATTTCAAAGCCTTTTGTTCACTCTGAACTTTTCCTTAAAACCAACCAAGATTCCAACACTCAGTGAGGTGAAATGTGGAGCTACCTTTGCTGACATCACCGGGGATAGTATTGATTTCTCCGTTGACCATCTTCTGGTGAAGCTGTTTGATGTTAAAAGGCTCAACAGTGAAGGGCAAAGTCCCTGTCAGCATGGCAAACATGCTCACTCCTCTGCACACAAACACACACAAGGACAAATAGCAGCACAGAAAGTACTAAATAATGACAGAAGAGGCCAAACAGCTCAACAGATTTGATCAACTTTATCACTTACACAGACCAGACATCCACTTTGGGTCCGTACTTCCTGTGAGCGAGCAGCTCAGGGGCTGCGTAGGCAGGACTTCCACACTGGGTGTTGAGAAGCTCTAAGGACAAGGAGTCTGGCTTCAGGGTGTTACTCAGGCCAAAGTCTGTGTGAAACATTACAAGCATTATCTTTTTTTTTTTTTTTCAGTGTTTTACTGCACAACGCTAGATGCAATAATCTGATGTCCCTCAATACAACATCACTGGAGCTGGGAATGGCAACATACCCACAATCTTTATGTTGTTATGCTCGTCCAGGAGGAAATTTTCAATCTTTAAATCTCTACAAAAGAAAAGGGAAGGAGTTGTTAGGTCAGACAGGAAGAGTGTGGCTTACTACAGTGTGTTTATGAGCTTTGTCCTTAATCTTTCAGGGATTTCAAAATTTAGTTTCGCTACAAATGAGTGACTTGGAGCTATTTATTTGCTCAGTTTAAAAAGTTTTGCATTTGTAACTGACGACACAATGATTTTTTCTGATTACACGATGGCATCACTTCAATTCAGTTCAATTCAATTTGTGCTTATATAGCGCTTTAAATACAACCAGGAGTTGACCAAATTGCTTTACAACAGATAAACAGAATATCTAAGCAAGCAATTATAAAAACATAAATGCATGAAAGTAAAATAAAACCATTGATCAAATGATAAAAACAATATGATTAAAGGACAAAATATGTCGTCACTACTAAGAATCGAAAGCCAGCTTGAACAAATGCATCTTCAGCTTGGATTTAAAACACCCCAAATCTGTAATGCAGCGGATGTCAAGTGGTGAGGAGGTCCACAGTTTTGGTGCAACAGCAAGCGCACGATCTCCCCAACTTTTACACCTGGATCTGGGAGCTTCTAAAAGAAGTACTCTCCCATGTTTGCGAAGAACTATTCATTCACTTAAGTAAAACGGGGTTAGACCATTAAGAGCTTTAAAAACAATCAACAACAGTTTCAAATCAATTCTATAATGTACTGGAAGCCAGTGAAGTGAGTAAAGAACCGGAGTTATGTGTTCATGGGCTTGTTGGTTAAAAGTTGAGCATCAGCATTTTGAACCCGTTGGAGGCGAGATAGTGAGACTGGATCATCAGAGGTTTGGGTAGTACTCAAGTTTTAAAAGGATTATTTGGTAAAAATTTTGAGAATTTATTAACTTTGAATTTCTATAGATCAGCACCTAGTCAGATATTCAAGTCAATACAGTCACGCGGAAAAGCTGCTTCATTCAGCTGAAAGTACGCCAGCCTCACCACCAACCATATACCGCCTGCTCTAAAACTACCAAGCTAAATGAAAATCTGCGGTTAGGAAAGTGAGATCCCCTTTAAACCAGAGCCTGGGAATCAGCCATGTTGCTTTCATCTGCCTTCATCGAAACAACAGACACTCCAGGTTCCAAAAATCCAGAGAACAGTGCTCACATAAACCAAGAGAAGTTCAAAGACAGACAGAGGGAAAAAGTGCGAGACAAAGTGAGAGCAGACAATGTCATAAAGGAGAAAATGCATGTGGTGAACCTACTGAATGCGGGTGGCAGGAGCTGTGTTTAAAGTGTAAATTTTCCATTTATTTCCAGCTTAATCATCTCTGTGTGGGACTGTGGTGGAGAGTGTGTGAGTGTGTGCGAGTGTGTGAGCCTGTATCCGTGTGTGTCTGTATGATAGAAAGAGGTGCTGTTGAAGGCTTGAGAGTGACATCGTTGAGGGACTTCATTAGAGAGGAAGTCCATGATGTTGTGATGATGTGTGAATCATGGCACCGGCGTAGGATGATGAGGTCATTGCCTGGTAATCACATTCCCACCTTAATAGGAGCCAAGGTCTTAAAGCAAATCCCAGAGTTGTGTATGTTGTGCGTGCTTGCACCATAAGTGTGTGTGTTTGTGTATAAGTGAGTATTGGCTCTCTAACACCTCTAAAGAAACACTCACGCTGCACTGTGTCGTACAGTACATTGGCTTTTTTGCAGCGTTTCCTTCTCTGTAGGCTGTTAATGCCCTGCAAACTACCTTGTGTTGGTGTGTGTGCTCACAAGTGATTTTGTGTGTATTTAACATTCAACGAGCAACTAATACCTGCTGCTTGTGTGTAGGTACACATCTGAAGGCCTCAGGAAATTTTACAAAAGACTGGTACAGTATTTTTTTCAGACATAAAACAGGTATGAAAATGTATATATTGCTGTAGAGTATGTAGTTATTAATAAATACTCTCGATTGTATGTTTTGTGTTGCATTTTAACAAAAACAAACAAAACAACATGTAGCTTTTCATGTAATGTAAGTACTGCACATAACATTGCAATTACGCTTTTCTAGTGTGTGTGTGTGTGTTTGTGTGTAATCTCACCTGTGCACAATCCCGTGTTTGTGCAGGTGCTCCACTGCAGAGAGGATCTGTCGGGTATAGCGCCTCACCTCCCTCTCCTCCAGCCGGTTCCTCTCACAGATCCTGTCCATTAAGTCTCCTCCAGCACAGAGCTCCATGGCCATGTAGTAGCTGTTTTCTGTCTCCAGAGTCTGAAACACCCGATTATACGTTAACTGTACAAGCTTATTCAACAGCAGAGTGTCCTGACGTTTTAATTTCAGTCTAACATGAACGTACATCATTGGTAATGAGCTCAAATCTGGGCAGAGGTAATACTTCATCATTATGCTATTTCAACTGTACATTATGCGTATTTCTGACTGTTCCTATATGAGTGTGTGCTTTAATTTAATTTCTTACCTCCAACAGGACAACAATGTGAGGATGTCGAACCATCTGATGAATCCGAGGTTCTCTTTTCATGTTTTTCAGCACATATGAGTCCTGCCGTGCTTTCTTCTTGTCGATCACCTTAATGGCTACCTAAACACACATACACACATTTGTCATCATCGGTTGTGAGGACTTTACACTGACATTTCTTGCATTTATTGCACTGACTCTTATGATAACTTATATTATAAAAAGTGAGTTGAAGGAAGCCTGGTTGTTTTCACAGGTATTAGTCTACTTGAATGTGGTCCAGATCCAGACATTGACTTGTGTTTACTAAAGACCTATAAGTGTGGCTTTAGTGTCTTGATCAAAAGTACTAATACCCCCCATAAACAATGATTTCTTAATCACTTCCTTCACCAACATTTTCTCTACTCATTTGAAGATTTTAACCTTTGTCCTTCACTTACTATCAGTGCATACTAAACCCTAAATGTTCATTTAAAAAAAATAAGGAACTAAAACTGCAGCTAGAAAAGAGCAAAGAGCAAAATAAACCCATCCCATGGTTAATGAAAAAGAAAAAAGCATTTTCTCAGAAACTAAAGTCAACTTCTGTTACATATTGCTTTCAGTGCTGGAAGTTTTAAGTCAATGACAGATCACTTTGGCAACTACCCCATTTGGCCAACACAGGAAATATAATTGCTAAAGACTTTATTTATTGAAAATGATTTATCTTATTCAGAAGACTTTTTGTCACAGATCACTAATCAGGTAAACAGTTGGATGTGATGACAGCAAATATTTGGCAGACTGTAGTTTATTTCTATTTCGGTGTGTACTAGCACTGTTATTTCAATCGTATCCGAGAAATATGTAGTGTTCTGTCATTTAATTAAAAATGTTAAAGCAATATTTATAAGATACAAATATACAGTGTGTGTGTGTTTGATATACATTTTCCTTTTTTACAAGCCCAAACATACCTGCCTAAGGCTTCATTAAGGCTACTAAACATTGAAGGCCCTTTAAGAGTCTTGGCTAGAAACAGGGGAATTTGTAGATGACTAAGTGTTTGTATGCATAACAACAGTAATGACAGGCCACCGTCTTCGTCAAATTCAACTACGTGTTATTATCAGGTATAAGGAACAAGTTGTAACCATGTAATCATAATCTCTGTGTAATACTGTCTTCAAATTCTAATTTTCAGATGGTGGAGTAAGCACTGACCTTTTCCCCTGTGCCAATATGCAGCCCCTCCATCACTTTGGCAAATGAGCCCTTGTTGATCATTTTTCCCACCAGGTACGATCCCACACGTTTGGAGTGGGGGAAGCTCCGTAGCAGCTCCCGGGGGACCTTCAGAAAGGGAGGAGGCAGCCGCTCATGTCCCGGCACCGAGGCTTCCCACTGGGACACCCTGCATTCTCCTTCGCCCCCTCCCTCTGCCACCATGTCCTCTGGGGCAGCTTTCACTGCTGCGACTGGCATCCCTGACAGGGTTCAGACTCCATGTGTCCACCTTTCACACGTGGAATCAAGTCCAAGAACCGGTCAGTACACATAGAACACACAAAGTGTACTAACACACACACAGGTGTATAAACACACACACACACACACACCACGCAAACGAAGCAGGATCCAAATCCTTCTTCAGGAACAGGTGCGTTTTCTCAGCCTCAGATTTCTGTTAAGTGTATCCTTGTAAGTATATTCTTCAGTCCAGATGTTTGTTAGGTGACCCTGTCTCTTCTTTGATTTATCGTTTACCGTTTATGTACTTCAGAAGTTCCTCTCTTACAAAGTAACTGTGCTTCACTTAAAACTAGCTTCTCTCTCCTTCTCTCCCTCTGTCTCTCTCTGCTGGTTAGTGGATGATTAACTGTTGTGTTGTTAGGTCAGCTCCAGTGATGACGAGGACATTCTACACCGTAATTACCCCCCTGCTTCTTCTCACACACTAAGGTGCACACAGACACTCACAGTAACACAGTAACCTTTCAAAGTCTCTTTAGCTCCTTTGCTTCTCTTTGAAATTCTTTTTCATATTTCTTTCTTATTTTAATTGGTAACTGATCGAATCATGCAACTTTCTTTAGTTACAATATAATGTGTGTTCGCTAAATATGAAGCTACAGTCAAAAGGTGGTTAGTTTAAGGATTAAAAACAGGGAAAAGCTTAATCTGACTCTCATTAGCACCTCTGTTAGTGCATTCACTTATTAAAAGATAATGTATCTTGTTTGCCTCACAGCTAAAAGGTGTCCAGTCCAAAAACATGTCTGTTAGGTAAAATTGTGTCTCTAAATTGCCCATAGGTGTGATGTGTGTGAATTTAACCTTTGTCCTTCACTTACTATCACCCCTACTAAACCCTAAATGTTCATTTAAAAAAAAAAATAAGGAACTAAAACTGCAGCTAGAAAAGAGCAAAGAGCAAAATAAACCCATCCCATGGTTAATGAAAAAAAAAAGCATTTTCTCAGGAACTAAAGTCAACTTCTGTTACATATTGCTTTCAGTGCTGGAAGTTTTAAGTCAATGACAGATAAGTTTGGCAACTGCCCCATTTGGCCAACACAGGAAGTATAATTGCTAAAGACTTTATTTATTGAAAATGATTTATCTTATTCAGAAGACCTTTTGTCACAGATCACTAATCAGGTAAATATGAAGCCACAGTCAAAAGGTGTTTAGTTTAAGGATTAAAAACAGGGAAAAGCTTAATCTGACTCTCATTAGCACCTCCATTAGTGCATTCACTTATTAAAAGATAATGCATCTTGTTTTGCCTCACAGCTAAAAGGTGTCCAGTCCAAAAACATGTCCGTTCGGTTAAATTGTGTCTCTAAATTGCCCATAGGTGTGTTGTGTGTGAATGGTTGTGTGTCTGTGTTCGTGCTGAGATAGTCTGGTAACCTGTCGAGGGTGTACCCCATCTCTCGCCTAATGACAGCTGGGATAGGCTCCAGGCCCCTGCAAATCAGAATGAAATAACGGATGGATGAATAAATCTTGTATTTTTTAATTGTACGAAAGCCAAATCCTGTCTGCCAGCTAAACTGGTTCCTGGCTGGAGGCAGCGGATTTCCTCTTGAAACTAAAATTGTTATTTCTACATTCGGAATTTTTTAGGGAAAAAGTAAACCAGTTAATTTGTGAGGTTTAAAGGGGCTTATAGCTGTATTTTGTTAAACTTCGACAGAGCAATGCTTGCTGTTTCTCATGTCCAAACTTTATGATAATCCTAAATTGACCCTCTGGTAACTTCTTACCTTTGTGATATCTCAATATTATAACTCTCACAGTACAATGAATACATTTATTGTCCAAACCATTAATTCATTTAAATCTATTATTGCACAAGTGCTTTAAGAATTAAGCATAAATTTCCTGAAAAACGCCATCTTTCCCTCTTTGATGCACAAATGTTTGGTTGGTCTTTAAAGGTCAGAGTCAGCAGCATAGCAGCACTTCTACTGCTGGCTACATGAGTGGAATCTGTTTCGAAGCTGGTTATGGTTTTTATGTTTTTAGTTGAATGGCGAACTTACATGTAAACACTCATCATTTCAAGTAAAAACTAAACTTGAGTTTGAGATTTTCAAGTGATACTGACTGTGTGATACAATACTGGCAAGCAGCATCATAGCCACAGAGGCATGTGTTATGACAGTGGTGATCCATGAAAAGCTGCAGTGAGGTTTTGCGCTGATGAGTGATGGCCAGCAAGTATGTCTGCTTTTCTGCCACTGGGTGTATTAAAGTGCACATGTGTGTTTGTGTACACGCCAGGGTCAGATTGCAGTGTGCTGCTGCTGCTCGATTCTTCCTCACTCAGCTGATGAAAGGAGGGATGGAGGCTTATATCCGCCATGTAACCTAATGCACTCTCAAACACACACGCACACACACAAATTCTTACACAACCTTAACTGAGACACTGCCATTGCCAAGTGAAGCGTCTAGGGTTACTTTAATTTTTTATTAAACGTGTTGATACTGTATAATCTGATTTGGCCTTTGCAGCAAACACTCAAATGCAGCAGCCACGATGGTCTGCTTTCCTTTCCTACTCACTCAGGCGCCGTTAAACTTGGTGTAATCACAATGAAAACATCATCACTTTTCTCCTTTTGGGTCCAACATTTAAAAACTCTCAGAGACAAAATCAGTAAAACTGACCAACCCAGGTCCAAAAAGTCTTAGCCCCAAAGAAAAAAGCATATAAATATTAAACACACCCATTCTGTACAATTGTGTGAACAGGTTTTTCCAGAATATTCCTAAATAGGCTGCAGAACACAGGGGCAGTCTACCATTAGTGGTTTCACATCAGTCTAACTCTCTGTGTAAGCATCAAGCAAGTTTTTGTAAAATAAAAATAATGTATTCAAGTAAAATTTCACATCTTAAAAGTGTGTGTGTGCTCAAACACCAGGAGCGCTGCACTTCATTAACGGGTCTAATTGTGTGTGGGAGGAGGTGTTAACACACCTTCCCTAATGGTGAGGAAGGGTGTCAAACTGTATCTGGTTCTGTGTTGGACCGACGCTGAGAATGAAAGAAAGAGAGAGTGCCATGCCCATGGCCAAAAAACTTGATGGATGAGGGGACAGGAAGTGAGCGAAAAACTGACAAATACAGAGAGGAAGAGGATGAGTGGGGCGGAGAGAAACCATGCTTCACAACTGCAAAACAAATGTGAATTAATAAGACCTCAAGAGGCTTTTTATATAACCTCGGCACTGCCATGCTTAAATGTTTTGCAGAGGTTTTTTGGTGTGTGTGTGTGTGTGTGTGTTAATGTGTATGTTTCCATGGTTCAGGAAAGGTCATTCTCACTGCCAGAGACCGCAGTCTATTTGTGTATGTGTGTGTGTGTGCTTTTATGCACATATTTAAGCACTGTGATATGTACATGTTTTTAAGATTGTGTCTTTGCAGCTACACACGTGTGTACCTTTACTTATGAGACGTACAGTGTAATTATGCTTGTATACAAAGTCTTGTGTAAGTGTGTGTGTGTGTGTGTGTGTGTGTGTGTTGCATTGGTAAAGAGGAATGCTAGCTTGCCTGTAGGACTTGGCAAACTTCTCGGCGGTCACATTAAATGAGAAGAGAAACCCCCTTCTGCTTCCTGCCTGTAATAAATGGATCCCCAGCAACCATTAAGGCATATTTTAACACCAAATAACTCCCCCAAACCGCACTAGCACAGTCAAAGACGACCCCCACCCTCTCACCATCTCTCACTCTCCCTGTCTCCTGCTGTTTTTCTTTTATTTCCCCATCTTTTTGGTTGCTTTTAGACAAAAAAAGAGCGAGCAGCTAAATGTTAAACTGAGATGTGGTGCCACAGCATGATATGCTTTATAGTCATCATTTGTAGCCTGTTAGAGTGTTTAAAGAGAGTTATAACTCTCAACAGTCTCAGTGAAAGAGCAGCACTAATTATGTAAAAAAAAGTTCTTTCCCTTTTGTAACATTTTCAACACATGCATTCAAACAAACTGTGGTTCCATCTTTAGGTAACTGTGGGCCATTTCTGTACTGACAATTTTGTTGTAGAATCGGTTCCTTCTCTGCTTAATTGTCATGTAAAATGATTAATGTTCTGCATTTCTCCATTTCTAAATGATGCAGTTTCTTTAAGTGCATATCCTCTATGGTTCAATATCACTCCACGGCACAGGGAGGACGGGACCACTGCTCCAGTGAGACAGACTTAATATAGCACCTTTTAACATGTTGATCTCATCTCTGAATAAGTACTCAGCTCATTCTCCATAAAAGTCACAATGGTGGTTTTACTTGTCTGTGCCAACACAGCAGGGTGTGAGGACAACTCCTGTCTGTCCTCACTGTTTAAAAGAAGTCAGCTGAAAGCAGGGACTTTTTTTCCTGTCCTGCCCCTTTCTCTGGAATACTTCCCTTCTGACATCAGACAAACATCTGTCCATCCAGATGCTTTTAAGGCCAAACTTAAAACTCATACTCCTTCACTTTCAATTAGTGGCTTCACAACACATTATAACTGGGCTTGTACCTGTTACTAATTTATGGCCAGTGGGTCGTTTTCAGTCTCAATTTATTTATAATCTTGAAAGTCCAGTCCAGTCTAGGTAGTTGTATAATTGTAATTTATTTGAAAACCAATGCATCTTTCAGTCCATCTCTGTTTTCCAGCCTTTGTGCCTTTCTCTCTCTCTCTCTCTCTCTCTCTCTCTTTTCTGGTTGCTGATACTTTATTCCAGTTGTGTTGATCAGGATCTTTGTCCCCAGGAGTCTCAGCCTGTCCTTCTATCTCTATCTGTCTTTCTCGTCTATCTTGTTGCCCTGTGTTGCCCCATCTGTGTGCTTCTTCTCCCCCCAGATGGGTTTCTCTCCCTGTGTGTTTGTGTACTCTGTCCATTTTCCGTGTCAGAGAGGAGCTCATGTGGCAGCTGCCTGAAGTTGCCTGACATCCCCTCTGATCATATTCTTCTGTTTAGAATTTTCGTTAATGCTTTACATTACAGCCCACGACTGTACAGCCCAAAATACAGCGTACTTTCTGTGTACTTATTAGTAACAACGATGTTTCTCCATAGTACCTATGGATACATATGTGTGATTACTTGATAACAATAAGCAAACTTTGGGGAATAACAGAGTAACAAGAGGAAAATAAGAAAAAATACTTACAGTGTACGTATTTTGTAGTTAGGGCTAATTATTAAATAATTACCTAATAGGTGTGAACACTTACTTAACACAGAAGAGGGTAAGAGGCTCCACTTTAAATTCCAGCCCCCCTTTGTTTTACCTACTGTACAACAGGCAGCAAAGGGGTTTAGATATATTTTTTTTATTTTTGAGAAACAAAGCGATAGCACTAACCCACACCTTTCATGTGATATTTAATTATTTTATCAATAAGTTGTTTAGAATACTAAAGTTCAGCTGATTTAAATTGGTTTGCTCTGCTTTGAAGCAAAAATAAAAGCATGATTCCTATTTATTTTTCTGTTCTTTGAAGTGCATTGGTTTGTAAAATTCAAAGAAATTCTCCTTAGTATGTAATTCTGATTTCTTCACTGAATCTTTAGAATCTTTCACATCTTTCTCAAATCTCAGACATTTTTACCTCCTAAAAATGTATCACAGTTCTTACGGCTATTGTCCGATAAGGTTTAAATGTTTAAAACCTCAGACTGACATAAGCTATTTTTCAATCCACAACCTATGTGCATCCTAGAGTTATCAGGTGCCTATTACTGAAACATGCAGCTGCTTGTTGGCTATAATACACTATAACATTGGCCAACACAGACATTGAGTGTGCCCCTCTGGTGTTCACTGTAGTTAGGGTTTCCAGAGCCACTGTCCCTGTCTGCCCTCCAGTGGATGCAGCAGACTGATGCAAGGACAATGCTCTTCCATAACAGCTTAACTACAGGAAGGAATTTATCAGCAGATGGTTAGAAAAGACATCAGTGGCTGCAGATATCTCTTGTTGGGTCTAACACATAAACTGCTCTCTTTGAGAATTACACACCTTTAAAAAAATCACAAAAAAATCAACTCGTGCATCTACACTTGTCTTAACATTACAAAGCTTTGCCAATCTCGAGTCTTCCCGCCTTGCTTTACAAGGCATCACCTTCCCCGCCTGCATACACAACCCACACCTGTGTGGAACAAGTGTGTAACACGTTAACACTCATTTTGTAAAGGTTGTTGTTCTCAGAAGGAATCTGAGGAAACATCGGAAATAATTAACTGGAGTCAACAATGCAGCTTGAGGGAAATTGACTCACTCCATCGCAAAACTCCTGCAATGCAGTAAATAGCAGAGATAGATTACAACGTGAAGAAACTGATAATGACAAAACCGTCAAAACAGCTCATATGCTTTCAATTAACAGATTGGAGAAAAAAAGTGAGTGGTGCTTTTTTCAGAAGACATGCGATGATATAACTATCTGCTACTAAACTATCACTCTCCAAGTTTTGTCATTAGCAAGAGGGGCAGACTGGCTGTAAAATTATGATGACTTCATCTGTAGCTGCAGCCTCGTTGATTCATCATCATCTGTTAGTGACACCCGCCATCACTTCTGCATGCCATAATAGTCAGTATAGCATTCTTAGCGTGTCATCTGTCAGTTTCTGCATGTTGCTGTGGTTTAAACTTCTCATGTTTGTGGTCTCTGCATCAATAATGCTGATTAAAGATGGTTCTCGGTGGTTTCTAAACAGACAAACAAACGTGCTGCACTATAAGACTTCCACAACATATACTGTGAAAGCCGACTACACACCAAACCACTGCTGACCACAAACACATTTCAATGAGATCAGGTTGCTTAAGGGCTGAATGTAACCAGAAATGGTGCTGTATTACCTCTCTAACCAGTTAGGGGAAGTGTGTTTTGTGAAGGCTCGATGTGCCAAGAAAAACTGAAATGAAGAAAGGGCAAAAAAATTTAATAACACTAGCAGTGTGCTTTGATTTAGGTCCTGAATATTTAACTCAAGTGTACACAAAACAGTGTGTGGATATTTAAGTACAAAAGAATAGGCTAAAAGTGTCCACAGCATCACTTTTCTAACATTTCAAATATAAAAGAGTTGTGGTTGAAACCCAAAAGACATATATTTTCATATTTCTGTGTGCATATCTCTTAAATGTAAAGTTTAATTTGCATCAAGTTGCAGTTAAACTGAAAGCTGTAATGATAAATTGTCCTTCTTTTTTGACTACCAGTGTTGAGTTCTTTATAAGTATGCAATTTTTGCTCTGCCGACTGTAAAGTCCTGTTGCACGGTCTTAAAGACTCTCTACAGAATATTGTAGATCAAACACACACATGACACTTGATAAATATCGATAAAAGAAAAAAAAAAAAGTCCATCACATTCTGCTAATTCCACAGAATTCTGACCAACCTGAAATGGGAGTTTGTCTCACGGGTGGCTTAGAGGTTTTCTACTGTCAACAAAACAGTACCAGGAGAGAGAGAAGTAGAGAATGTAAGAGAGAGCAAGAGGTCTGAAAAAATACAGAAAAAAAGGGACGAAGGGAGCCCACCCCTTTGAGCTGAGAAGCTGAAAATGGAGCGTTGTAACAGCAAAAAGTGCACTCCCACTGTCGCTAACGTGGACCGTGTGTGTTTGTGCATGAGCGCAAATGTGCAGATGTGTGCCTTTGTGTGGTTGTGCATGCACGTGGATGTTTGTGCATGTGCATGCAGATGTGCCTGTGTGCTTGTGTGTGTGCTGAAGCTGCCTGCTGCGCCGCTCCCAAATTGAAATGTGAAAGAAACGTGTTGGAAGGTGATGACAAGAGTGAAGTGAACCAGTCGTTTCCTGAAGGCCCAGGCCAGATGTGTCGCACACAGAGCCTCAGAAATCTGCTGCACATTTCTGTTTAATAACCAGGATATTTAACCGGGGGAGGAGGGAAGACAGGGGGCAGGAACTGAGGGCGTGTGTACGGGTGCTTGCTTCTCCTGTGTGTGTGTGTGTGTGTATACCCGTGTGCACAGTTATGTGTGTGATATGTTTGTGTTTTATGAGGAAATGTGTTTGAGTGTGTATCTTGGGGCTAGAAGAGATGTATGGTTCATTACAGTATTGGAGGTTTTCAGACTACAAAACAAGGAGACCAAAAAGAGCAAGAAGCCTGACAGACTGACGACCACACCTCCGATCACCACTCGGGACACACAAACACACACACATTGGGCCTATTCCATACTGTACTCAGCTACTGACCACAATGCCCACCACTTCCTCCAGGAGCAAGCCCTGGCGCCTAGAATAACAAAGAAAATATTCAGCTCCATGCTGTCTGATGTCTTAATATTTCTAACCCTTCTGATCCCATATATTCCCATAAATGCATGATTCATGGATTATAACTTAAAATATAATCAGATCTATTTCCACCGATCCTTATGCCAAACAAATAAAGCTTTTTGAGAACTGACTGCAAGTAGTAATAATGCAGGGACTTCAGGGGCAAAGTAAATACACTGTAGGCCCAAGGACATGGAAAACATACAGCCACATCATTATTTGCTGATGATATGTTGTGATGTTGTTGTCAAGATCAAGGATTAATCAAGGAAAATATGTTGGACCAGCTTTGGCAGCAGATGTGTGAATAAGTACAGTATAAATGTTTTATTTCTTTCAAAATAACCTATTAAACAGCTGCCACTTATACGTGTATCTAACAGTTGTTTGGGATATGATATTAGTTAGGTGAGCTGTACAGAAGATGTAGATACAAGATGTACTGCTGCTGAACAGTGAAGCAGTTTGGCTATAATTTGGCTGTAAAAGAGTGAATACACAAGCCCAAGAATCAACATATAAAAGCATATCAAAATCTTGTTATTCTAAGATTTTGATATGCTGGGCCCAATGATGTTTGTCAATTCTAGAAGAGCCATAGGATTATGTTATTAAATTCCCATTCATGTTTGCAGGAGAGGAGGGGAGGAGGTAGCTAATGTGCATTGGCCCCAAAACAAAGTTATTAGCACATGGATCATCTGGTTAATTTTTGTGGCTGAAATAACAATGTTTTGTGTGTGTGTGTGTGTGTCCCATTGAGCAACTGGGGCACCATGTTTTAATCCATGATCCAACTCTCATAATAGATACATGGCAAGGTACAGATCAAAAAACACTAACTAATAGTAATTAGTGCTGTGTTGTTTGAAATTAATGGTAAGATAATGAACTTTGTACCCGGTCCAGTTTGAGTAATAGACATAATGTTTAAAGGCTTATCTGTTGGCAAAAATCTATTTTACCAATAGACAACATTTTACAAGCAACAATTTTGTCTTTTTTCAGGATGATTGTGGGCTTAACCATATAAATGTTGATGTTTAAAAAGTAATCGAAAATGAATGTAGACTTATATATTTAACCTCAACAGTGCCTTTAAACTCCTACTGCACTGTTTAACTTTCGTGTAAATCAAATGTGCTATTGAATTCCCAGGTTAACCTAGATCAGTAGTTAAGAGATAAAAGCTAACATTGTGATCTTTGACGTGTAAGTACACATTTAAGTCTAGTTCTTGTCGGTGACACTGAACCAAAGCTGGTCTGATTTCTGCTTGCTGAAGCCAATTCTCGATCCACAGCCCCCAAACACCTTTGAATCTGGCTGCCATTTTTGGTCTTTCATTCCCAGAGCACAGCCACGTGTACTAACCAGCACAACATGAGTTGGCTAGTATTATCAGCTGCTGACTGGGAATGTAATATTTTCTAACCTAAGAAATCAGTTCCACAATCAACTCCACTAGAAGAGTGTGAATGGCCTCATTGTGTGTGCTGGAGAAGAAGAGGTGCCGTTTATTTGGGCAGGAGGAAGCTGCTATTTACACAAAAGGTGTTGGACCAGCACACATGTAATTACTTTGGCTTATGCGTGTCTCTGTTAGGGTGTAATGAGAGCGCGTTTAGCTGTGTAAGCTTGTGTGTGTGAACATAATCGCCCATGATATACAACATTATGGCTGTTTCTTAATAGCTGTGTTTTAAGAACAGCCATTAATGCAGCTTGTAAAATATTCCCAAACACCACGCCAAACACCCACTTTCATTTCACCTCCTTTCTTTCTCTCTCACTCACTAGCTCTCTCCACTTCACTCGTCCCCCTCTTTCTTTCCCCTCACCTCATTTGTGGGAGAATTTATTTAACTCGTTAAAAACTATTCTCTGAATATTCCCAGCTGAGTGACACAGCTTCTGATTTTTTTTTCTCCATTTCTTCTAACTGGCTTTGTTTTTTTTCCCCTCTTCTCTTAAACTAACCTGTGTGATGTTGTCAGAACTGCTTGAGAATTAAGTGCTAAGTGTTGCTTTTTATAGCGAGAAAACAGACTAGGACAGCGGGTATGTATTTTCTGATGCCTCATACACACACACACACACAAACACACACTCACTGAAAACCTCAGAGTGATTATGTTATGAATTACAACCTGTTCATTGATGAGATAGCCCTGCAGCCAAGGCTTAGTAGATCATTAGGGTTTGTGAGTATGTTGTATTTTGCTGTGTGTGAGTAAGTGTTTGTGTGTGTTTTTAGGGTTGACAGTTTCATTAAGGCACCTCGGTGAAAATCTGTTCCCAATTGTTGTGGTGATTTCTGCTGTTTTAATTTGGACAGTAAAGGAGCTGCCAGCCCTACCCGCCGCGATGCCGTGACCACTTAGCAATGTTAACTCAATTCCCATGAACACACAAACCCGACGGCATACACGATACTGATACATCAATGATGCACATACTCACGGTTTTTGTTTTATAAACTGTGTCCATAAAAGCTCGGCTCATTATTTGTCTTTCAAAAATGTGAGCCTTTGTTTAAAGGGTGTGAATAATGTGCAGAAAATTACTGAAATGGGCTTTCAAAGCATTGTAAAGCAAAAGCTGATGGCCTGTGTGCTCACTGTTACTGCAGCCAGCCCCCTTTTTTTTTGCACTTAAACTAGAACCAACTAAACATAAAGAGACAACAGAAAGTAGAACTGTCCAAGAAATTGTGTAGCTGTCTAAAGAAAAACGTTTTAAACTATCTAATAATCTTAGTATTGTATCGAAAATAAAACCTTTAATTGTACAAATAATAGAAAATTATCATTATTGAAAAACTAGTTATAAGAGACAGGACACAGAAAGACAATTTATTGCTAAAATGCAACTGCAGAAAAATCCGTTTTTAGGTCAAATATAAATTAGAGATATAAATATTCAAAATTAATTTCAGCAGGAAAGCTGTTTAAAGTTTAGACCAGGCAACTGCTAGCAAGGATTTGTTGCAGGACCTGAAGTTGAGAGTCAGTATTTATGGATGTCTCACATAAGCCAGAGTCATACCAGTGACAGCTTTATATGTGGAGCAAAAACCTAAACTCAATTATAAACTCAACTGAAAGCTAAGAAAAATAGGCAAAAAGAAAACATATACATTTTAGTTTATTAACCTGTGCCCGGTTTTTAAATGTATTATTTATAATGTATCATTTTGATGTTTGTCCAATCTGTACATAAGTCAGGTGCGTTTATTTATTTATTTTTTTTCAAATGTAAATGCATGTAATTTTTTTGCACCCTTCTAGTTTGGCCATTTATTTCATGTTCAAATAAACTCTAAGGGGTGAGGGCTTACATTGAGTCAGTGCCGTTCTTGGATTCACTCTTCTTCCCTGCCTCCTTCCTTCCAGGTCCTCTGCTGTCCCACCTGACAGCTGGCTTTAAGCACCTCTGACTCTGCCTGAGGATGAGATCAGCTAAAATGGGATTGGATGGAACTAAAACAATTCCTGAAGGGAAACTGTGCGGTTGCATGAGAAAAAGAAATGCAATACCACAAAGCAAATATCTGAAAGTTTAGAATACAAGAAATGGCCGTTTCACTTCTGAAACGTATTTAAGCAAATGAAAATGTATTGTCATCAATAAACTGCAAACAGTGCAGTTGTGGTTCCAGCCAAGGATTAAGATGCAGGATGTTTCTTTTCCTTTTGCTTTACTTTTAATTTGATTTCCATGGTCTAAAAAGCTGCTCATACATCATGTTGGAACATTAGTGGAGTGTAACGGTAGTAATTGTAGTGCTGCTCATACTGGGGGAGTGGTGAGGGTTGGGGGATTGAAACGGAAACCAGATGGATGCCTGGATGGCACTGAGTTCTTTCACCTCAACCAACAGGAAATGGAATTATGGCTGATTACTTACACTGCTCCCAGCTTCAAATCTCTTCTTATATGTGTATAATATCTTTTTTTGGCTTGTGTATGTGTGTGTCTGTGTGAACATGATTAGGAATGTGAGCGTTAAAGGAAGCTAATATAATCTGTCCTCTTTCATTGGTGTCTGTTAAAATGACCTGGTATTTTGTTTGTGTGGTGTAGTTGAGTTTGACTGTGACTGTTTTACATAGGTAATATTTTGTGTGTTGAGACAACATAAACTCGATTACCTGTGTGTGTTTGTGTTTGTGTGCACGCATTCATTAAGCATGTGTTACGTTGTTAATAGCACACTTCATTGGTTTGGTAAAATTAGGTTGTTAAAGTGGTGCACAACTGTGCTTGTGTACTGTGAATTAACAAAGAAAGGCTTATATTTCTGAGCATTAGAGTTTAGTATTTATTGGTGTGTGAGCATTGCTTCACCTCCTCACAGCTGTGTTAGCATGTGAAGTAGCTAGAATGACTCTTTGCAAAACCAGGCAAGTAACGCTGGTTAGGATCCACATGTCAAGTTAACAAATCTATTTGATATGAATACTGATTCAGGCAAACGTGTCTCTGCAAAGAATTACACTTGGTGGCAGCACACAGGACAAACACTGACATACTCTCTCGGTACATGGTCACAAACAATCACCAGTTTACCAGTACTCTGTTATTAGTTCTGTTGTGGTTTCCACCAACTCCTGAGGCAAATATCTGACTCCTTAATGTCTGAATGCTGCCCTATGTTAACAAGTTAGTTGCTTATTTTTTCTTAACGTCTCTAACTATTTGCTGTAAAGTGGGTTAATAGAACTTTTCTTGGTGGGAACGTCTGGAAACGATGAGGGCGATGAACCAAAACATTAAAGTTGTGGTTTGTAAAATCAAAACAATTAGCTGGAAGACACTAAACCACAGGGGAGCATCATAGTTTGGTTATTATTCTTTGTAGGTTTGTCACTATCACCGTGCACTTTCACATTACAAATAGTTATCTTATCCATTAATGGCATGAATCAGTAGTAGCGTGTAGTAGCAGGTATTTGAAGGGTGGGACTAGTTTCTGTATCCTGCCTATCACCAGAAGCACAGATGATGATGTGTTCACACAGCTGCAATCTCAGATGTGGCTGTTTTAGCAGCTCTTAACTCCACACCTCGCAACGGGATGCAGTTTATTACAACATGCACACATGCCTGTGCACACACAGTTCCCCTCCCAGTCATGTCTGGCAACTTTGTAGTTTCTCACAGCTCAGTTCTGGAATCATAAAAACAGAGGCCAGAAAAAAAAAAATCTAACCTGGATACCTATCACACGCTTCAATCGTTGCTCTAAACAGAGGGGAGGTGTAAAAATGTCTAGATTACTTTGAGTTAACTAACTCTAATCTGTGTGCTCTTTAACACCTCATTACGTAGGACAATTAACAGACAGAAATAAAGTTAAAGAGAAGGAAAAAAAGCACATCTTAAAGTGTTTAATTAAAAGCTTTATTTAAAAAGAACCGTTTCAATGAGGTTGATGTAAACATTGTGAACATCCAAACACTCGCAGCGTGGGAGATGAAGAAATTGACATCATGAATAGAGACATGGACACACAGAAAGTATTAATTGGACCTTATTTGTTTTTTCAGTTATTTTTAAATAATGTGTGTTCACTGACCTGCCCGGTAGAGAACATTGGAGATTGAACGTATGACCTGGAAAATTCTCATACTCCTTAAAACACCATTGAGGGTCCCAACCAGCCAAGTGCAGGTTCAGAAAAAGTAGTTGACCATTCAGACTGGAGTTCACCATTGGGAAGTGGCCTCTCTACTCCTTTTCAACAAACACCATTTGTTGAAAAGCAAACACCACTGTGGGAAAGTTTTCTAGATGGTACAGATGGGACTGTCAAATGATAAAGAGATAATCTGTACAATATTGCCAGTATTGCCCAATCATACTTATTGAAAATCACTGCAGTGGCGAATGGGTAGCAGGCCACTGTTCACCTTGTTCTCCAGATTAAATGGGTGCAGAATTTGAAATACCTTGGGTCTGCGGTCAAGGAGAAGACAGCAGCATCCCCAGTGGAGATTCTCAGCAATATTAGGCAGATCTTTCTCCTTCAGAAAAAACAACCCAACCCGTGGAGAATACAAAAGACTGTGACCAAAAAAACACAGCCACAAAAAGAACTTGATGAACCTGTAACTTGATCAAAACTAGATTTCCTATTACCACAAGCCTTCCCTAAGCTTTACTGTGTTGTCCCTGTATTGCACAGAAACATGTTTTAATGTGTACCACAAACTCCATTACATCTTGACTGATAATAGTTGCTTTTTTTAAAGGATGTATGTCGAAATGTCACCAGAGGAGAATACATCTGGCTTATTTTGTTTTACAAAACAAAGACAATCTTTTATAGAGGTGGGCTGCATTAAGATATCTTGTGTTCCAAAAAAACCTACAATCACAAGTCTTACCGTCTGTTAACCACTACAGACACATTTTGCCATTAATTTAGTGCAACGTTTACGTCTGCCTTTAATGAGTCAGACACCATGTGCACCAGTGTCATAGTTTCTGCTTTTCCCGTGGTGCCTGCCTATCCCCTTCCAGTGCTAATGTGCTAATCTGCTGTTTAGTCCAACCAGATGGGTTCCTCACACTGCACTGGGGGATGATGGGGTAGAGGGGACATGGGGGAAGAAAGGAAGTTACCTGCAGAGATCTCCCCTCATTAAAACCGCCTTCGCCTAAATTACACAGCCCATACTCAGCCCCTCCCTTCCTTGTTTCTCTTTCCTCCAGCCCCCCCTTTCAAGGATGTCCGAGCCAACCTTTATTGCAAAGACAAGCTCAAAATCTCATGCAGCCTATCTTCCTTCCACACTCTATCTGCGTTTTTTTTTGTTGTTTTTTTTTTACTTCTTTTTAATTATTCATTTAAATCTGTCCAGGACTAGCGACTGACAATAGAGTCGTCATACTTTGGCATCCACATCACAGGGCTGTTGGCATGTGTGCTGATTTCACATAAAACTAACACATTCCTTTCCATAGATGAGAATAATATGAGACCTAGAGATGAAAGAAGGCGAGATCTAAGAGCTAGACTGATATATACTGTCTGTGTAGAAACGCAATATGTAAAAGAATCAGTTGAAAAGCACATGAGACCACACATAGTCATGTCCATCGCGTACATACACGGGCACATACTAATAGGTTTTTAGCCAATGCCCTCTGAACTTCTATCAAGTTCAGACCATCATGCATGAGCGCATTCAACAAGAAAAGGGAGGTGTGGGGCCAAGGGCAAGAAGAAAGAAGGATGGAGGAGAGGAGGTGGAAATATAGAGGGGGGAATAAAAACCTTCCTTGGAGGTCAAATAAGAAAGGGCTGTTTAAAAGCCTGATTGAAATTCTTGCTTGCAGGCTTTATGACTGTCCTGTTTAAGTGGGCTGTTGACAAAAAAGAGAGGAGGAAGGCAAGAAAAGTGCAATGTTGCAGGGCTGATACGGAAAATAGTATTTAACAACGGAAACTCTGCTTAAAGCAAACTTCACCAAGAAATCCACTGCTGAAAACCTTCATATCAAATTTGAACTCACACCATGACCAGGGTTAACAGTGGGAATCACACACACACACACACACACACACACACAAAGGCCTCATCTTTCATCACAATGATTTCTTTTCCTGGACTGTCTACACACTCAAAACCAAAACCGCGGGACTAAAAATGGGTCCTTGTCATAGTCTATTAGGAGTAAATTTGCTGTGTCCACAGAGTTGTTCTTTCTCTTTCCCTTTTTCAGCCCCCTTCACTGTGTTAAGATTGCTCACTGAATTTGTCCTTCTCACAGCCCAAAAAGTTTTTAGCCACATGGCAGACTGATCAACAGGTAACATTAGACAAGGACCTTCAGCTTCTACAAACCAGTATTCTCTTGTCTGTCAGCATATGTAAACTATATTTGTCACGTGGCTTTTTCTTCTTTGCATCCTGGTACCTCCCCTAAAAAAACTATGTTGCATGCATGAAAATAGGTCCAGACGCGATATACGATGTTTACATAAAGGTTCCAAAAAAGCTAAAAATGTAAATTAAATGCAGGTTATATAAAGAGGTTACACTCCTCTTTTGTTATCATTTTGGTTTATAACCAATTCCTGTTTTAGAGCAGGGAAGAAAGTCGCCAGACTGCACATCAGAATTGTGCAAACCTTGAAGACGTTGGACGTTGAACACAAGGTCCACCACTTTAAAGAAATAAATGCATATTATGGAAAATAAGTAAAAATGCATTACCTGTCTCCTCCCTCATCAACACCACTGTGGTTCACCCCAGCCGCTTTAGTGGAGCTGCTCCGTGCTCATGGATCAGACTGTGGTTGTACAGATCGGCTTCCAGAGTGTGTGTAACTGTGTGAATGTTATCAGAGTGACCCTGAAAAAAAAAGGGAAGGCCTCTTTATGTATCAGACACTGATGCATGGCACAATTTATATCCACTGATGTGACCATGCAGTGGATATAAATCGAGCACTGCTGAATAGTCCAACGGTCTGATATAAATTTTATTCCTATAACAAAGGTGGTAGAAGTTTTCCTTTGCCTGCATATCAACTTAATTAAAAATCTACATGGTCAAGCTCTTACATAACAGATTTCTTTCAACACATATGTGACTACAGTTACCTTAAATTCTCACGACATTTTATTCAATATGAGCTACTAATATCCCAACTAAATAAAAACCTCTTTCTTGCTCACTGCTTCATACTTTATGATGGCAGTTGTGTTACAGAGTGACCAACACATGAAAACACTCTTATTTGTACACAAGTAAAAAATATGATTCATTGTGCTTAATCAAGACTGATGAAAGCTTATTAAAACTCAACAGAAGAAAAGCACGACCCAATTCAGTTTGTAAAGCACAGTTAAGAACCTCAGCTGTGAAGTTTATTATCTATCTGTGCACTGGACAGCCACAGAAAACATGACGCCCTTGATTTATGAAATAATTACAGTATCTCTTTCCACACTCCCATTCTGTCCACACAGTTTACAATACAAGCAGCAAGTTGTTAAGAGGCAAAAGATAAATGAATAAAGCTGACGCTAGAGAAAAAGAAAGAGAGAGATGGAGGAAAGGACACAGATGGTGGAAGAAGTGGACATAAATGAAAAGAGAGAATAAAGATGAAGGAACATTTCACCAGCGGGGGGATAAGGATCATGTTTGTCACTAATAGCCCAGATAGTCTGAGGGTCTAACCGTCAAACTGTACTTTTTTCCAGGCTGTGAAACACACATACATCCCTGTGCAGGCCAGGAGCCTGCCTGTTGCAATTACCTGCTCTGCACAAAGCCCATTATGAACGAGAAACAAACTGTCACATACACCATTAACTGTTCCTGGGATCCTCAGTTATACAGAGGTGTTTTTAATAAAGCTACAAATGTTGTTTTCATAACCACAGAGTCAAGAGGCACGGACACATATACTCCCTGACAGTAATGCCAGCTGCTAATCTGTGTGTGTCTAACCAAAGGACTGTTTCTTGGCTCACTGGTGCTAGCAGTGTCTGTAAATGGGCTTTCATAGCACCCACAGTCAAGACAGATTTAGACAAAGAATATGTGATTCTCACTAAGCATTGATGCTGTGGCTTCATATGATGATTTCTTTGTAAAATGTGCCGTGTCTGCATTTGTGTGTGTGTGTGTGTGTGTGTGTCTGATACTCATGGACATGTTGCATAAAATAAATGTAATAACTATTTTAGTTTTTGACCTTTAACATCGACTATCGCATTAAATGATCAATGCACAGATGATGTTGTTTGGTTTGGCCTTTTATACAGGCAGCTCAAAAGTCAGTTTCAATTACAGACCAGTGCTCCTGGAGCTGAAAGGGAATAAGGATGCTGTCCTTTCAACTAGACACTATGTGGTAAAGATAATCTATCTCGGCTAAACTAGACAAAGAAACTAACGGACTTGGTGTGGTGGTGGGGTGATGTAAGCAGGTGTGGTCAATGCCGTCCAGCTGCAACCTCCTCTGTGGGGTGTGACAAACATCCTCACAGTCCTTGTTAAGGAATCATAAAATTCTCACATGGACACAGTTGTGTGTTTGTGTGTGAGTGAAACAATGCTCAGATGGTCAGTTCATGTGAAAGATAAAAGACTTGGCCAGCTGATAGTCAGTACAGTACACTCACACACACACACACACACACACACTAACAATTCAGCTGAGTCAAAACATGCCATTTTTGTGCAGTAATTAAAGGGTTTGAGTGAAGGACTGCCAGTGTCTCAGCTGGGGTGCGGTTAGAATAAAGTCAACGACTTTCACGTTTCTATAATATATATTAATAATGAATAGATGAATGATGGATGCACAGATGTGCTAATAAATAGTCGAATGGTGAAGGGGTGGACTGACAAATGAAGGGGAAGCTTAATCTCTGAGTTTATTCTATAAGGCTAGGATAGCATAGAATAGAGGAGGAATTTAATATTCAAGTCTATAAACATCAGTCCAAACCATATTCCTAGTAAATTCTTCAGCTTCAATATTATTTTTCTGTCTGGATATATGTGAGCCATTTATTTGCCGCCTTCTCCATTCACAATCTGTTAGAAGTATATAAGTCGAACTCTTTGGACTTTATTTGGAGCCTCAATGACACGTGGCAGTTTCTTAGAGATGAAAAATATCCCCCAACCCTTAATATATGGTGAAACCCTATCATTGCAAGTTCAGAAAGTGTATAAAACGCATATGCACACATTTACATGTGCGTGCGTGATGAGGCTATAATGTGTTTGGAGAGAACAGGATGCCGGGCAGTGCCCGTTAAAGGCTCTAATGTGGCAGTGGTTTCATGGTGGTTGGCACAGATCAGCAGGAAGAGGGTAAAGAGAGGGATATAAAAAAGGGAGTGATGGGGGAACAAGGAGACAGAGTGGAGTGAGGATGGAGGGAAACGCTAGCCAAAGACAGAGGGCTATAGTTACAGAAGCACACCACAGGCATCGAACATTGAAGGAGAATTTGAATTTTCTTTTTCTCTCTTCACGTCATCTCTCTCATTCTCCAACCCTCTGTCTAGGTGAACAGCCCATTCACAGTGTGGTCCTGGGGTGATCAGAACGGACCCTGCCCTCTCTCGCTCCACTTTTATTCTCTCCCTGCCTCTCTTCCCGTCTTTTCTTTTTGCCATTGAGTGAAGGAGGGGAATCCAAACAGTCAAACTTCCCCTAAACTCATCTTTTATTAATCAGACCTCAGCAGTGTGTCGGGGGAAGAGTGACGCACATGGGGTTGTGAATTTAAACTGTGCCGAGTGAATACACATATGCACACACACACACACACACACACACACACAAAGGGTAAGAACATGCAACTGACCGCTGACAAATGCCTTAGGGTGTTTCATATTTCCTCTGCTGCAAAACAGGCCATCGCAAACTACACCAAAGTGCTCGCTTTGTGTCTGAGTATGTGTCAAAGAGGGAGACAGAGAGAGAAAGAGAAAAAGAAATTAGTGAGACAGATGACTTGACTGCACCACATGACCTCTTTCTCTCTGTCATTCATAAAGCCTATCTTACTTTCCACTTTTTCCTATGTCCTTAACACACACACACACACACACACAAAGATACACACACATGCACCAGCTCACAGGCGGAGTGGAGCGGATATTCTGGGTGGTGTTATTCCAGGTGTGGAGTCGTTGAGGTCTCCATGCTGTGACCTTGTTATCCTGGGAAGAGGGAGCATATTAGAGGCATGCCGGGAGAGGAAGAGACTCTATATCAAAAACACATTTTGCCCCGAGGCTGTATCACTGCAGTTAAATGGCTGCAAACACACAAATGTGTGCACACTGTGTGTGCGTGTGTGCACGCGCAAAGCCTTCACTATCAACCTGCACTAAAATCAATAATTAAGAGGAATGATCTCCCAGTACATGAAGCAGTTTAGGGCCAAACTTGTACAATCTAATTCTTTTTGCTAAATCAGTGATGGAACTGCTATTCGAGGAATTCTATGTGAAATCTGTATATGCTATAAAATTCTTCTTTTTAATTTTTTTTATGACAGTCAGTAACCTATCATTTCATCCCTAAGTATTATTTAATTCATGTTGTACACAGATTACTGTTTGCTGGTCATTTCGAATGTTAACTGTTAGTGGAATGAGAAAAAAATCAACACCTAAAAAAAATGAGAAGAAGAATGCGATGCAAGATTAGGTTCCACTTAAAAGGTTACATCTACAGTTTAGTGGAAGTATGTCTAATTCTTGACACTTTCACTTTTACATTTTTGCTGACATGCTGGTCTGTTGTGCATTAAGAGTATTTCTTAGAAGTGTGATAAATATCAGCCGTGGTCAAATCCTGAAAACTTCATATGGTGTGGTGGTGTGGTGTGGTGGCTTCATGTGGTGGTGGGTGTGTTTGCATATGTGCACTGATGTGGACTTAATGTTTGTAACAGTGGTAAATGTACCTGTTTGACAAAAACAAAGAAAACAAAAATAGGCAGTTACTAACATGTCATTGACCATTATGGTGTATTATATTGTGCACACAGAGATGTCAGATATGTTTTTTTTTAACATATGCATGTGTTAAGCTAATTTAATGTCCTGAGCCTTATCCAGAGTTGCTCATTTTGTCAGCAGTTTAAAAAGCCTTAAAAATAGCAACTGGCACTGTTAAGTAATGCCTGCCTTCTATTATTACCTTTTTGTACGAAGGTAATAACATTTTCTATATGCATTCGCATGTTTTGTGCACACTAACGTAGACATTCCTTAAATACAGTAATAAAACAGCATTCCTGAAATCTGCGCTAGATGTTCGTTAGAGGCGGGCCTACCGGACGCCTTCACCGCCAACTCTCAAATTTAATGACTTAGTTCTTTGATTAAAAACGCCTAAATGGTTCCAGTGGAGCCCGAGAAAGAGAAAAGAAATAAAACTTCAACATCTAAGAGATGAAAATAACCGTTGTTCTCCAGTTTTAAGAGGCACGTGTGCTGGGGTAGGCCTAGGACGTCAGTTACGAGCTGCAGATGTTTGCATGGCTTTTTTTATGATTGTTGTTATTTTCAAATTGTGGCGTTTCTGTGATGAGCTTTGCACTCGTTAGGAAAGAGTGTGTGTTTGTGTGCATTAACATCCAAAGAAAAAGTGTGGAGTACTTTGAGCTTAATTAACCATAGTTCTAATCTGTGTGCTTTTTAGCAGCTCATTATGCAGTCTAATCACAGGAAACTGTAGAGGTTATTACACACAATGATAGATCCCTCGTACATGCTTAATCAGACACACACACACACACAAACACACGCATGAAGTCAAGAATTCCATAGCAGTGAACAACGGGAGGTAATCAAAACCTCTGCATATACAATTCTGCCTTCTAATGACCTCAAGTACGTACACACACACACACAAAACACACAAACTAACAAGATCCTTCATGCCTTCATGTGGTTTCACAGGTTATGAGAGGGGAAAATGTTTTCACCTATTCTCCACGACATGGAGAAAGCCATAAAAACAGCACCTGCTCGCTTGCTGAAGACAGAAAACAAACAGTGAGGTAATGAAATGTGTTGTTTTGTTGCTGTGTAACAATGGTCAAAAAAATATATTACACTTTCATTTTAGACAATACTCATCCAAAGCATCTTAAAGCGATTAAACAGATATGAGTTTGGCACCCTGCTCAAGGGCACATGTCAAAGTTAAACCTGCCAAGTTCGAGCAGCTTCAAGCAGTAGGCCACCTTTCCACCAATTACCCCTCGTGTGTAAATCATCCAGGTGCCTGACGATAAGATGATGAAATAAACAGGTTATTTTGGCACCATAGACCGAGAACACAATGTCTTCTGGACACCTCGGACCTGTTTTACAGTCTGTTCAATGCCAGCAAATGCACAGTTTACGTGCTCAAATTATGACTCAGCTTTATAATTAATAGAGCTTAGAGCAGCCGAGAAAATACGTAAAGATGTCTCCTGCTTGCTCGAGTAAATATAGGTGGAGCAGGTCCTGCAGAGCCTTTGACCTCTGTTGACCTAATTTGAGTTCAAAGGCAGTTAGTTACAGAACAGCTAAAATTATTTTACAACATCAATAAGGATTTCTTAAATTGAGTGCCCTTGTTCTCTTTCCTTTCAGAACAATGGCACCACAATTACTGAAACCATGGCATTCCATTCACAATTCTTGCACACAACTCTCTGCAATTCTTTCAGCAATCCTGCGAGACATTAGTTTGCCCAGAATCCAAAAATGTTGTTATTTGGCAAATCACCTGTGGTAGTTATTATTCAGACTTGTATTTTTCACATTTTGTTTTATTAATTCTACGGCAAATTTTACACAACAGATGGTTTTTTGAGGACCAAAAAATGTAAACTATAAAACTGAATGTACACAGAGTATAGGATGTATGAGTATTGAAATAAGCTTGCCTGTTGATTAGCCAGCACTCAGACACTCCACTACTGTAACCATTTTCTTCCAGCTGCACACAACTGCCTGTGAAAAGTAGCCTATAGAACTTCCAAGGATGTTCAGTGTTTTTCAGACATCTAGTCGGGATGTTTTGGCTAATAATATCAATGCTCAACATAATCTGGAAACACACTCTTGAGCTCCAGACCATGCCAGTGCAGCAGGCTGTTAAAAAGACAATCAGGACCTGCTTAGGTCTTTTTCTGAGGAGCAAAACATATTTGTCCCTCAACAATACTTAATTATTACACACTTTCTCCGTTTTTATTTAAGTCTTCTAATCACTCTCTACTATTTAGGAAACCTTTCACACACACACTCCACCACCAGCTGCTCCTTGTCTCACCTTTATTAACACCCAACTTACATCTCACTTGTAAAGATTTACCAGTTGGTAAGTGCTAATAATGATCATTATGTTTCCAAACAGTTAAGAGAAAATGAAAAGAGTGGAAATTTTCCTTTACACTTTACTGCTCAACAAATGGGTAAACAATGTTTAAAAACCCACATCCTTGATATTGATAAAACTTATGGACACTTAACTTATGGACAAAGTTTGATGTCATAAAAATAATGATGTGATAAGTTGTGTAGAGACAGACAACCTGGCCTTGTTCAACAATGCATTCTTGATCTGGGAATAAAAGAATGACTCTAATAGCAGCCAACTATTTCAAGGTCGAACTCAGTGTTGCAGAGAGCTTCAGTTAGCTGTGTCTCTTTTTCTGTGTGTGTGTGTGTGTGTGTGTGTGTGTCCCATTGTGCTTGAGTCTTGCAGCCAGAGCAGAAGTTCAACATGAAAAACATCCGAGGTGCACAGAGGCCTGAATAAACTGCGTCAAGACCAGAACCAGCTCGTAAAAAATTCAATAAATGTCATAGATCCATCAATTTCTATCAAGCAGATCAGTAAATAGCACGTTTTCAATGGAAGGCTAACTTTATGAAAGAGAGCAGGGGTCACTTCACTTGAATGAGGAGCGACTCTCGGCCAGCATAAGCAGGATATGCTCGCAGGGGCCCTGGCCATTTGCTCTGCAGTGTTGGCACAACTGGACCATGGAGTTCAAGTTATGACTTTCCCAGTGGAGCCATATAGGGGACCTGGCAGTTTTTGTCTGGGATACGGCCGCCCAGGACGGGCCACAGGGTTGACAAGGGATCCCTGAACCTGGAAGGTGGCAGATGGCCGGAGCTCAGTGCTACATTTCCCTCTGTACATGTCACTATATCTGTCTGCTGTTTGACCCCACTCGTACCCCGTGTCAGCTGCAGGCTGCTAACCCACCCTCTCCTCCAGGATCAAAATGGCACCTTACAAATAGCAGTAGGGAGGTATTTCACCCCTGAAACCCTTAAAAAAAGCTGCACATTACCAATGTATTGCATATTGAGCTTTTTCCCTTTTTTACTCTCTCGTTTAGCTCTCTCTCTCTCCCTCTCTCTCTCTTTCACACACACGCGCGTGCAAAGAGAAACGCACACATTCCCCCATGGCTCATGCCACTTCCGCCATAAAAGGCCTGGCAGTGGTCCACGTGCCCATTAGCACGCGCTAAATAACTGTTAACAATGTATTACCCAGACTCCCCTGCTCCTCTACCCGGCATCCCTTCAAAGCTCACAGGTAATTATGTCAAAGGTTTTTAATAAACAGTCTATTCAGCGCGCAGTGGGTTACGCCTTCAGAGTGGCAAAACGTATTATTTTAAAAGGGCTGAACTCTGATTGGACGCATCATGTCTCAACCCGTTAAAACCACCAGGTAAACGTGCACCTGCAAGTGACGAAATAATTAACGCCGATAACTCGAAGCCAACTGAATCTTAGTCGCCCTTTAAAATTGCGTTGTCACATGGCAACCTGTCGCTTGGCAAATAAATCAAAAATGTTGTCTTTAATTAGTACTGGCCTCGGTATTATTTATTTAAAAGGAAATCTATTATTTTAAATTTCAATTCGTTAAGGTCCCAACATGCTTACTATGGTTTAAAATATAGCAGGTTAATAAATCAAAAAATAAATAAATAAATAAAAATAAAATCAGCCCGAGCCCATTACAGTGCTGGACCAAAACACACTCAGGCTTATGAAAGGAAAAGGAGCCTAACGTGGGCAAGCTATGATTTAGTGTTGTTGAGGAAAAACTGCCTCCCTTAAATTATCCATATATAAATGCTGCAGGCTGATGCTTGGTTCCATTTCTTTTTCAGTGTTGTTCAAATAGTATGTCCGATCTAGATGCTGACAAATTGAGACACTCAACTGAATCGAGCAGCTCGCTCATAGTGTGAAAAAACTGCATACTCTATAAAAACGTAATAAATAAAACATATCCAAGGCCAAGGATGTTCATGTTTAGCGAAATGTAGCTGCAGAGCTGCTACTGTGACTGGACAGAGTTTCTCACTGTGTTAGAGCCATCCACAGAGGAAGACCAACCAAAGCCTGGGATCTAGCCGGGATAAAACTTATTTCACTGCAATCCAGCTTATAGTCTACAAGTGCATTGGTTTCTGAGTGTTTGCGGAGGCGAATACTGCAGGTCTAACGTGCCAAACAATAAATATGAGTTTTAACGAGTACACTTAATATTTTAGCACTAAATGACCGTGCACATGCTGTAGTGCTATGTTCTACACTTGAATTGTTGGAACTAAATCCAAAATGCGCTGATGGTAAATCATCGTGCACCAACGGCAGATGGCATAGTGATCCTTGAGATGCACGGGCCAGCGCACCTGTTACCGGAAAAAAATTCAGAATTTAAAACCAAAAATAGATATTGTAAAGGTATAAAAAGAAAATATCTTCCTTTATGAGGACTGACTGAAGCCACGTGTTCAGGGTCATATTAAGATGATTAAAGTCCGTTAATTAAGTTAAGTCTGTTAATTTACACTATTTACACTCAGTGTGCTGAGGGTTCTGTTGTGCAATAACTGTTATCCTGTTTATTTTGTTACTGTTTTTGAATTATGACACATTCTCATATGTATAACAGGCTAATAAATTGTATAATTTAAATAGACATTATTATAATTAATGTTATTATCATTATTGGTGTTGTTGTTTTATTTTATTCACGAATCGTCCTTCCTCCCACGCCACTGAAGAAGACAGGAATTTGGAAAAGTTTAAGTGTATTATTATTTTATTCGATCCCTTAATTGTTTTTTGGGGAAATTAGACCTAACGAAATACCAGTTCATTCGGCTTTACAACCCAGTTTTTGTTATATTTTATTGTATGTTAAAAGAAAGTTATTTAGATTAAATATTTGAGTTTTGGGGTTATGCACAAAAATTAGTTTGAATTAAAAAATAAGAAACGTAGGCCTTTCATTTGATTAAGAGCAATCACTGTAATTGTAAAATATTAGAGACAATTTGTTCCAATGCGAAAGTCATGCAGATATAAGTTAGAAACTAAATTCACTCAGCATGTAAAACTTGTAATTTTGATGTGATAACCCACACGTATGGACCTTCCCAGGGACTTTCCCATTGTCCCAAACATGACGGCACATTGTTTATTTACTCAGAAAACCACGAGAAGCCTTATGTTTTACGGAGATTTTAAGGCAGGAAACCTGAAAAAATAATAATTATATACTGCCGTGAATAATGACATTTCATATAATTAAATGTAATTATTCAAATAAGACCTCACAAGAAAGATGTCAACTTACAAATTAGCCCGTTGATTAAGCGACCCACTGGCCTAATGGTTTAAACCCGCACACACACACACAGACACACACACACACATTCCCACAGTGATAATATGTTCATTTACGCGGCCTTGAGAGCACAGAAGATGATATCCAAACGCACATATAGAACCTAAAATATATCTTTACTTCACTTGGTGTTCATTTAATTCGTCTATGATCCTTTGTGTCCTAATCTTCATCATGCCTTATTGTCAACATGTGTATTTGTGTTTATTTGTTCATTTATCAGAGGCTATAAGAATATGGTTAGTAGGCTGTATCTAATTAGGTTTTTTTGAATATTCACACCAAAATAACACACGACAAGCACAGTGGGCGGGGATACAGCACTCGTGGGTTAACGTAAATCTTTAAAGATAAATCGTTGGTCGCTTTGGTTTGCAGACTTAATTGAAGTGCAGGCAGTTAAACCTTAAACCTTTTGACATTTGTGTTATTGCAACGAAATAATGACTGGAATATGTTTGAAATTTTGTTTTCGAATATTGTCACATTTATTACTACTACTTTATTATTAGTAAAAAATGCACCGAACAATACTGGTTTTAATGTCATGAAGCAAAGCCTTTCTGAGGTGACACTGTCTGGACTATTTTAAAGAGTCGAGTTGCTGAAACATACAGTATGTGTGATGACGTTTGGAGACTATAATGCGCATTTCATTCTTTTGTTTTTTCCTTTTGATATATTTTGGGTGGACAAAAATAATACATACAGAAACGGAACTATATGTTTTCGCAGAACGTGTAGGTGGTTTAAACAAATGTATTTTGGATATTCCGTTTTATTGATGAGCACATGCCCAAACGCACACATCCACACTCTCTAATATGAAACACGCAGCCTACAGGCTGTTGGACACTACAGGCAGGTTCTGGACGAACTGATGGCCAGATATGCAAAGCATGTCGGGTCGGTGTGTGAAAATGACCCGGAGAGACGCTCCTCGCACTCGTCCGCCTGTAGACGTGCTTCATTCACCAGCTCTACGTTTACCACATAGGGATCTGACGGCTGCACAGAGCGCTCCCAAAGCGGGCGGGACCGGCGAAAGTTCCGGGGGGCTGTGATTACTCGTGATTGGTTGCATTGTATTGTGACTGACAGGTCCCTCTCTCCGGCTCTCATCTAAGCTCCGGTTGTTGATACTCACCAAAAGTCCACACGGCTCTCACGGATGACGGAGACAATATTAACCTATACTTCCTCTCGGCTCCCTCCGTGTCCCACGCTGTCCCTCTGGAGGACGGACGGACCGTCTCAACAAGGCACTGGACTGTCACCGTGGATTCGCTGACTTTCAGACTCGGTGTTCTGAACTTTTCTTGCTCCCTGCGAGCTCGTGACGTCGTCCCATTCCTCTCGCTCTTCTGCCGCAAGACCGCAAGAAATGGCAGAAAAGCGACGATCCCCGTGTGTACTGAGTGTCAAGGCTCATGCATTTTCTGTAGAAGCGCTGATCGGGGCGGAAAAACGACGCAGAACGGCCAGAGAAAATGCCGTGTCCACTGGGTACGAGGACGGAACTGATGTGTCTGATCTAACCGGGAGTCCGGGGCCGCGGGCCGACAGAGCGTGCACCAGCGACCGGGGCAGCGAAGCAGAGTGCGCAAGTGACGGATCCCGTGAGTAACAACAATACGCATAAACATAATAAAAATAATAATACACGGAAGACGGGAGTGGATACTGACTTATTTAAAATCATAGTCACATTAGAATAAACCCTACAGGCCTAATCACTATCCATTTATTTTATAATCATTTTACAGGTAAACTGCAAATTATCCAGAGTTTTTTTTTTTTTACTATTATCATATTTTAAGGGGGAAAAAAATTCTCCTTTGGCTAATAAATATGCGGCAGTACAGTTGTATGCACTACCATAATGTATGTTGTCCTCAGCTCATTGCTTTGGGAACTTCAGTAATTTGAAGTGAAATATGCAGGCTATGAACTAAAAAATATTATTATTTTTGGCTTTTCACTGTGAGCGCTGCACGGTGGAAGCGTGGTGTCATATCACGGCGCTGGTCTAGTAAATATGAGTGGTGTGAGTGTGACTAATGTGAGACGCTTTATGAGTTGTGCTGCAATCATAAACACACCAATTAGCAGCGCATAAAGGCAGAGGAACTGCCACGGAAAGGATGCTAAGAGGTCTACAGAAAGCATAGACCGACTGCCCCGAATACTGCTGCAAGTTTCTAATGCGTTGGGCTGAGGCTTGTCTTTGTGACTTGCTGGGCCCCTGTCTAAGGTCCATAAATGTCCAGCGGTTGAGCAAATAACTACAACGGTGAAACACAAAACACTAGGGGGTTCCCCAAACAGTTCCTCAAAATTAATAAAGGGTTTGAATACCTAGTCCATCATTACATTCCAATTAAAACTGTGTTCAGTGTAATAAAGTTAACATTTTCAAATCATACTAATCCGGTGTAAGAGCTATAAGTAATAAAATACAATAGGCCTTGTACTATAATCTCCTCAGATTCTAAATTCACTTTTACAAAGTGACTGTAATGTACAAAACATGGGGATTATTGTGATACTGCAGCCTTAACTAGCCATTATATAGGAAAGAACTAATATATTGATAAGTCATATTCATGCAGCTTATATGGCTTTTTTTATTATCATTCGTGTGGAAATTTGTGTTGTTGAAAAATGTCTTGTAGCCTATTCTGAATAAAGTAGTTATTGAGTTACACGAGAAAATGTCTAAAAAAAGTAACACCTCATAAGTGAATAATTACTGCCTTGGACGTGTGTGTGTGTGCTCGTTAGTGTTAGTATTAAAATGTGTCAATTTCGCCTCTTTCCGGTTCAGCGGAGAGCGAGGACGCGCTGCTGGAGAGCCCGCAGCCCGGGGCTGTGTGCACGACGCCGGTGAGATGCACCGGAGAGGAAACCCGCGTGGACCTGCAGGGATCAGACCTGTGGAAACGGTTCCACGAGATTGGCACAGAAATGATCATTACCAAGGCTGGACGGTACAGCAGAGTTGATATAGCAATGGAAATCCTAATGTTATGATCAAAAATAAAATGTCTAAAGTATTATGTTGCTAAAGAACAAATTATACAGCTTATATATTAGCCTATCCGGAAAAGAAAAATGTGTTTAATAAAAACACGCCCCCCCAGGTTATAAAATGTGACATAATGAGATAAATAACAAACGTAGCTTTGGAGAATTGATAATAAACTAATTTTAAAAAATCATCGTTAAACATTCTTCTGGGCGGGCTGTAGTTTAGCTAAAACCTCCATTGTAGATGATTTATTTAGTTTTTCCTGACAGGCGGATGTTTCCCGCTATGCGTGTGAAGATTACGGGCTTGGACCCACATCAGCAGTATTACATTGCTATGGATATAATCCCTGTGGACAACAAACGATATAGGTAAGGTGCACTGCAGTACTCTGCACAGCATACATGTATCCAAAACGTGGTCATAGAAATCGAATGATCATTTAATGAATTGAAAGATATTTGATATGAGCCAAAATAAAATCGAAATTCGTTATAAGAATATAAATATGTGAACATCTGACTGGCCTTTAGGCTCGCATACACGCATAGAAACAGGGATATTGCTGTAACTTTCGTTAGCATGTAGTCTGAATTTAGTCGTATAGGCCTGTTCCTGGGACAATCCAAGGTTTTTCAATTGTGCAACCTCAGTCCTCGCTCCACAAATGGCTCTTGGCACCGGTGTTTTGTCATGGCGGTTTGGTCGCCCCTTTTGGAAAAGGTCCTTTGGATGCTTAACCTCTCCCAACCCAGAAGGTCAAACCAACAAATGTCGTTACGATACAGACGAAAACAACGTTTCTGCATACCCTGCACCGCAGGTCTGTCATTTCCAAGCTCCAAGAGCCTGATATGCGTAAAGACAATTTTTAGCGGAGCGGTGATGAGTGATGTCTATAGAGAAGCTGTTATTCAGTCATGCTGACAAGATATCATACAGGGAGCAAACACCACAGGTTTGTGCTCAGCAGCAGCACGCACCCTTCAGAGAACGAGGAAGGAAACGCTTAACAGCAGGTGATGAACACTAAGTGTGTTACTAACTTTAGACCATTACCAGGCACATATGGTTTTAAGCTGGGACATATTAAATTGCATAGGCCTGTTTATATTAAAATGATCGAAATAATTAAGCTCCCCATTTAAAAGATGATGCGCAGCTACAACACTGAGGAACACGCTGTTACTAACATCAAAAATAGTTTGCATACACATTTCTTTAGGAAAAGACGCACAAACAGGCCATTGGTGCTCAGATGTAATTAAGACGCATCCAAAAGCGGATGGAGATCTAGTGACTAATCACGTCGGTTTTAGCGTATAATGCCCCTGGAGCTGAATAACACAATCCAAACGTCACTGTATTCATTTGCCACCCTGTGTGTGTGAATTGTGAAGGTATGTGTACCACAGCTCCAAGTGGATGGTAGCGGGGAACGCGGACTCCCCTGTGCCGCCCAGAGTCTACATCCACCCGGACTCCCCGGCCTCAGGAGAGACGTGGATGCGTCAGGTGGTCAGCTTCGACAAACTGAAACTGACCAACAACGAGCTGGATGACCAGGGTCATGTAAGTGCCACGAAGCAAACTAAAGTACATTTTTGTGAAAGGATAAGTACCTTTCTAGCTGGTGTTATAGTTTCTGTAATGAGGAGTTCCCCTAAAAATTAACCTGCCATTTTAAAAAGTCTTTATCACAACAAAAGAAAAAGCCTGCAGATGCATTATGTGGTGCATGTAATAATTTTTAAAAGGACACGAGTACAATATTTTTTTAAATAAAGTGCGATTAATTAATTAATGCTATTGCATGTATCTGTTGATTTGTGGTTCCCATGTTTTTTTCTCCAGCGACCACGTTTTACAGTTGTGAATAACTTGAAATGTTAAACGCTGATTAACTTTAAGACCCAAAGATTGATTTTTTTCCCTCTTTGTTCAGATCATTCTGCACTCCATGCACAAGTACCAGCCACGTGTGCACGTAATCCGTAAGGAGTGTGGAGAGGAGTTATCACCAGTGAGAACCATCCCTGTTGGAGAAGGCACCCGCACCTTCTCCTTCCCTGAAACTGTGTTTACCACCGTCACTGCATATCAGAACCAACAGGTAGCACAGCTGACCTCCACCAAGCCACATAACTTAAAAACAACACAAACCAGTCTCAAAAATTCCATGTTATTGTGGTTACATCTGTAGCTGGCAACAACTGATAAAGATTTAAAATACATTTCTGAAGGTCACCGTGTTTTTTTTTTTTTTTTCTGCAACGAGATTCAGACACAGCAGGTCTCTAAAATGTAAAAAAATAAAAGAAAGTATTTTGCTTTCTTCCATGATAAGGATTTTATGATTTTCCACTTCATCTGGTCCGCATTTTAAAGACAGATTCCTCTTTCAGTGAAAGTGCACATGTATGTGTGTGTTAAAGGGAGGGAGGGAACATTTCTGGAGATGAGAGTTTCACTAGTTCTACCAAGGAAAGGCTTATCAGACTGATTATGAAAGAGCCATTCATTTAAGTTTACTTACTTCCCCTTGAGTGTCTAATGTCTCAGATTTTCTGGATCTGAACTCCCCAAATTTGAAAATCAGCTTTACTAATGGAAAGCTGATGGATTTCTGGATTTTTGCACTGGACTCGTCACTATACACTCTCCAGCAGGATGTTAGCTGGGCTTGGCTGCCTTTCAGCACAAGATGACTGAAGTCAGAAGGTGGTGGAGATGCCTATAAAATCTCTTTGGATGTGGGTCACAGAGCGCGGCCTTAAACACCATCCACAGCCTGGACAGCTTCATGGCAGCCTCGCAGACATTACCAAGTGTCTGTTCCCATATTTAAAGGACACAATCTGCTGATAACCTTTCTAATAAGTGTATTTATTTGTAGATTGGATAGTTAGATTACAGAGAAAGAAAATCATAAATGTGTGTAAAATCATAAAACAATTTTCATAATTCAGATGTTATCAAAGATATCTGATTTTTAAATAATTAGATTTTTTTGTTTGTTTGTTTCAGATTACAAGGCTGAAAATTGACAGAAACCCATTTGCCAAAGGCTTCAGAGACTCTGGCAGAAACCGGTGAGTTTGATCCAACCACAGAGATTTTCACATTATCTCGTGCATTAGAGCTTATGTGCATTATTTTCTGGCTTGGTTATGGGTTTTGTCACGGCCATTTCAGTCCGATTTTATGGGGAGAAAAGCTATGTATTTATTTTTTCTCAGTGGAACATTTGCAACAGCTTCACTTTAAATTGACTAAACTAAACAGTTGGGGCACATATTATTATGGGTTCATTATATTAATTGCTGATGAATTTTCATTTAAATGTGCTAACTTTAAAGGGACATAAAATACCTACACTTGCATAGTTACAGGCACATGCTTTGAGAGGGAAAAATCTAACCTCGGCTGCAAACCTAAATGGAGCGTCAGATTCCAGTCTGCCTCTGGAACATAAACATCAACAGCAAAATAATAAAAGTCAAGAGTGTTCTGTAGAAAAATCTGTATAAACACATTTCTAAACATATATAAACACAGCATTAAAACAACATAGCAGTAAAACTCCAACGGTTTCAAGCAGCCACTCCCCTGAGGCCTCACAGAAATCATTAGGAGGGGAGGGGAAGGAGAAAGAGGAGGAGAGGGAACGTGCGAGACAGAATATTTGAGATAGAGTAAGGTAGAGAACGGCAAACTGGAGAACCAAAGGACCCTGACAGCTGACCCTATAAACCTTAAACTCAGGAAGGCCGAAACGAAAACTCCCTTTAAATATTACAGGAAGAGTTAAGCAGTTTGCTAAATAAACTTCAGCTCTGATAGGCTGCTTTGGAGTACACAGAACCTCTCCGGGCAGCTTGTCTAAATTATCACCGTGGCTACAACCCTGCGGGGGGGAGGACTTTTATCCTCACGCTAACGAGGGGTAACAGAGCACTCGCCTTACCCCGCCACAGAAACCCTTTGCCCCACCTAGAGGAGGAGGGAGACGCAGATTTGGGGAGGAAAGGGGAGTCCCACCTCATAAATCCTTGTTGCGGCTTCCTGCTCCTTCGTCCTGATTCGCCCGTAAAAGCCGTGTGAAAGCAATTACCTATGAGCACCCGGCTGGCAACAGCCAATGGCAGCATGGCGTTTATGCCCCTCATTACCTGTGGTCTCCATGGAGATGGCCAGGGAGGCCCCACGGGTAACTAAGATGGCCACCAGGTGGTTTGCGTAATGTATAACCCAGTGAGGAATACTTGGCGAGAATGGCTGCAGCTGCGTCACTGACTACACAAAGTGCAGGGCTGGGAAACTCGGCTCCAAATGATTTGGTGATGATTCGTCAGCAGTGCAAATGTTTGTGTGTTAACGTGCATCTGTGCTCTACAGGATGGGCCTGGAGGCTTTGGTTGAGTCTTACGCATTCTGGCGTCCATCTTTGCGAACACTCACATTTGAAGACATCCCAGGCATGGCCAAGCAAGGTAAAGTCAACTCATCAAACCCAATTGACAAAAACATTTGCCATTTCCTTATATGAATATATTACTTACAAGAGTTTACAAAGGTTGTCAGTGCTTTATAAAAAATAATGGTCATGACAACAATGTTTATACTGCTGTTTAACTACGGTTATGTTGGACCCAAAAGCAATTTGGTTACGGTCAGGAAAAGTCACAGTATTTGTACATCTAATCGACCACCCTGACCTCCTCATGGAGAGGTTTTGTTAAAACATTATGAAAGTGAGACAACAGCCATTTGCTGAGCCACAACATTTATTTGTCTGGTTAACCTAAATTAGGTTGTTAGGGGTGCATTTATCCAGCTTTTTCTCTCCTTCTGGGAATTGGTCAACTTTAATACTCATCTGATATCAGCGCATGCTTTTTCCAAATAAAAAAATCCACATACCACACTGTGCAGGGTTCATTGAAACAATTTCATGTAAGTAACGTTGCTTTAGCCAAAAAGTCAGGCCAATTGGTCTTGTCATGGCCAACAGTTGATTTAACTAATAAGGTCAGCACTGATCCAGTGTGTTAAGTTGCTACATTCCTATATCGTAGCTGTTTAAACAGATATCCACAGCATCTGGAAAAGTGGATGTGTGCTCAACTTTTCTGTTGTTTGGCTGTGTTTCTGTAGGAGTCCCAGGAGCACATGGAGCAGTCGGAGCATCATCTCACCTGCTCTCCACATCCCCGTGCTCCTCGCCTTTCCAAGTTTGCCCTCTCAGCCCGTCGGACTACGCCTGCAGCCGCCCTACACACCCACTCCATCGCTACAGCAACCCTCCAGAGCCGTTCCCCCCTCCCAGAGGTCCATCAGCATATGAAGGTGAAGGATTCTGTTCACTGCCTCTCCCTGGTTCTCAACTTGGCTATCTATCCAACCCCACCCCGCAGGGTTATGCCGGTCTTCGCCTCCACACACCACCCTACAGCCTGTATGGTTACACATTCCCACCTTCACCACGCCTCGCTGCCAGCCCTGATAAAATGGCTGCCGCTGCCACTGCCAATCATCAGAGCTCCTTCCTTGGCTCGTCTCCTAGTGGGACTCTAACGGACAGTCTGGGAGTGCTCAGTGGAGGACAGCAGGGCTTCTTGTTTGACTCTCGAACTTTAGGACTAGCAGTTACCCAGTCAGGAGGTGGGGCCTCACAGGTGACCGCCCACATGGGCTGAATTTTACTCTGGACATCAAGTGTTGTCAAGAAAACCAAATGACGCCCTGCAATGGGTGACTGTTGCTTTGGATTAGAAAATGTTCTATTAATTAATCATCCATTTGGACAGGAAGGACTGAAAGATCTAACCACTGCGACTGTGAACATAAAGAGCTTGGCAAAGCCTCTTTCTTATCATTCAACCATGTTTTCTACGACATACAGTTGCAGTGGTCACCAAAGAAGGAAATGTCCTGCAGCTTTGGATAAGGGGCCCGACCAATGTAGCCCAGTGACTGAATTCCAACTGAATATGGACTGGGCAAAAACTAGGCTGGGCCAGGAACTCAAAGCAAGCACTTGAACGCCCTTAAGCAGTAACTAATATACTCACACAGCATTCTACAATGTCTCCATGATCTTACTTTGGCCGCAGTTACTGATTACTAATTGCGAGCTTTCTTTCTAAGGACAAATATCTTTCATCAGTTAAGTTCTTTCTCATTACATGCCTGGAGGTCTCGATCAAGTCTTTGGATTAACAAATATGTAGCTAGTAATATGCACTATAGGTGGGACCTTTTCACCAATCAGACTTAAAAAGAAACCTTTTACATGCAACACCAGGAGCCTGTCACATAGTACCACGATACTCGATAAAAAAAGCATAGGAGCCATCCCAGTGACAGATTTGCCTCCTTAAGGATCGATGAGGTTAAAGTTGTGGCACAGTAATGGATGATGTACTGATCTTCGTAATCTGCATTAACTTTGACAGACATTGACTTGATGCAGCTGTTTGGATGTCAGGCTGATGTAGACATAAATTCAGAGGATGTACACTACAGTACAGTACATACAGTAGCAAGGGAATAGCAGGCTGGAGGAGAAATGTGTATATTAAGGGCTGTGAGACCCTTTGCACTTAAAAACCCCAATGCACCTGCTTCTGCTCTTCAAACTGAGTCAGGTACAGGCAACCCTGAAGTTGACCCAAAATCCTTTCTTTGCAAACACAGTATACCAGCACGCTTTGTGGACGAGGACATCACTATGTTCTTTGACTTTTATGAGCCAAATAAAATATATCTATCCGTGTCTTGTAACCATTATCTTACTAATTTAACTGAATTCAGGTGGTTTAGTAACAGAATTGTGGGTTTGTGTGTGAGGTGTTTTTACATTTTTACCAAACAATTCATATTACAGTATTTTTAAAACTAAAAAAAATGTATGTTTATGCATTTGCACTCATGCACACAAGCACACACACATAAACAGTGCAGACACACCCAAATAATGCATTCACGTCTTCTTTATTTAGTTATTTCCTTGCAAACTAAGTCTGCAGAACTCAGCATGTGTGTTTAACATGGATGCTTGTCTTGGTGTGAACATTTGTGTGCATGAGTGTGTGTGTGTGTGTGTGTGGCAACAGGTGTTGTCAGTAAGTGTGTGACCTCACAGTCTCAAAGTTCATGCAGACCCCTGAGTCATACTGCTCTGCTGAAAGCATAAGAGTGTACAGGAAGCCATTTGCTGTCACTGCAGCTTTGTAGTTATATATAGAGTCTGAAGTTTTTTTGTGTATGTAGTTATTTAGATTACTTAAAAAATGTTTTACCTTCTGTCCAAAATCCCTTTTAAAAATGACAAGAGATGCATTACACACTGCAGTTATTGTACTAAAAATGCTTTTCAGAACTACTCCAGGATTAGTGAGTTAAACAGGTCTCAAGTCTCAGGTAGGAAACTGCCAAGTGAAAAAATACTCTGGTCTATCTTTGAATCTCACATTCTACACTCTGAATGAGGAATTCTAGTTTTAAATGTCTGTGTGTGGGGGAGCAAAGCTTAATAATTGTTGACAAATTTTGCTAAGAGCAAAGCACAAACACAGTAGCTAGATTCCTTAATAAGTTTAGCTTCACCATTACAGAAATGATCTACATTCTAACAGCTAGCTGTCATAGTCCAATATATGAGGGCAGCTGGATGGAAATGTTTTTGTTTTTTCATATGAGCAATTTAAGATTAAAACTCTCACAACTGCATGACATGAATCTTAATACTGTGCATGTAGTACCACATGTAGCACCATTTGTTTTTAAATGTCCAATCAGCTGGAAATTCCGCATACTGATATAGTTTTGCAGCTACAAACTAATTTACCCACAGTCTGACTTTTCACCTTCACCAAATATTCATCTTAAAGTTTGCTGACCCTCCTGCTTTCATCCATTTCCTCCTCAGCTCCTCTGTACTCCCCAGTTGTCTCCTGTCGCTCAGAAGGTGAGAGGTGCTGACGAGAGGAGCACATGTGAGGGGGAACAGAATTTGGGGGGTGGTGGGGAGCTTATTTTAGAATCCAGGAATGATTGGCTTGTTGTTCTTGAATGACAGAGGATGGGACCCCTGCCTGGTGCATCTGTACCACACTCACACGAAGTCACACACAGCAAAAGCAGGCAGAAACATCCACATTTGTACAAAGTGTCGGATCAACTTCCCTCTCTCTGTCACTTCCTTTAAAGACTTAGCTAAAAGCTACAGAACATCTCAGGCACTCACAAACAGTCATTACTGAATGGTGTCAATTATCCAGAGATTCTCCACTGAGGTGGGGACATTAACACTTGTGTATGCCCAGGTGCCAATGCGACAGATGTGTCACGCTATTTGTGTGGTGTGTGTGTGTGTGGGGGGGCTGACATACAACAAGTTCATCTAACTGCATGTCTCTGGATTGTGGGAGGAAACCAGAGTACCCACGCAAGCAGAGAACCTGCAAACTCCACACCGAGAGGCTACAGTTGACTATGGAATCAAACCAGGTCTTTCTAGCTAGACCTTAACTAATGAAAGGACTTTTCTCTTTAAATGTTCTTATTTTGGAACATTTAGCAAAAAATTATATAATATACACCAATTAGCCACAACATTAAAACCACTAACTAGTGAAATAAATAACAGAGACCGCCTCTTTACAATGGTGCCTGTCAAGGGTTGGGATATATTTGGCAGTTGTTAAAGTGTTTGGAGCAGGTAAAATTAGCCACTGTAAGGATCTGAGTGGATTCCACAGGGACCAAATTGTGATGATAGACGATTATGCTTACTGAAAGTGGTCCAAGGAAATAGCTATTAATATTTGATATAAAATAAAAAGTACATACATGACTAACAGTTCGCTTACAGTCAAATTTTCAAGGATGAAAACACAATAATGTGTTTGTAGTGTGGTCCAAGAAGAAGGGGGAGAGATGGCAGGTGTTAAAGGGCAACTTCAGCAATTTTCAACTTGCTTTTCATGGCTTTAGTTCAGGGTGTAAATGTACAAGAAGGCCTTTAAACTCTCATCTGACTTCCCTATATTAAAAAATGCTTCTAGATGAAAAACTCCTCCAGATGACATCACCCAGAGGAGTTTTTTTTTTTTATCATAATGTTATCTGGGGGAACTCTGGAAAAGCTGGCTGATAACAAACTCCATAGTATAAGCAATAAGATGACATAATCTGAACCAAAGCTTCCCTTCAAGTGATGTCATCTGGAGGCATTTTCTGGGTAGAAGTAAAGAGATATTTTGAAATAGGGAAGTCAAATGGACGTTTAATGGCATTTATGTACATGTACTACCCAAACTAGAACCAAAAATCCGTGAAGGCATCCTTTAGGTCAACAGGTCACCAACACACTAAAAAACCCTCCATACTAACCAATAATCAGGATACAAGACAACATATAATGGATTGTTCAACAGTCAATAGCAGGACTTGTGCACCCAGGGTGTCCATGACCCTATCGCCAGTTTTTCATTTGTTCTTCTTGCACTCAGACAAATCTATCAAAAGAGTGTTTTTAACTATGTTGCTGTCTTTTGGTGCAAAGCTTATTTGATGGTGGAGTTGGTTTTAATGTTGTGGCTGGTATAGAAAAGAAACTAATACTTGAATCTTCTACCCCCAACTATCTGTTAGAGGTGTTTCCTGGCAGTATTGTAGTATTTGGTTTGTAACCCTAAAAGCTTTTTTTATTTTTGCTGGTATTTTATTGTGTAATCACAGCATGTTTTCACAGTACCACAAATCGATGTTTAATGTATCATCTTTACTTGTATTTTCTATTATTAGCAGACTACACTGATCGTAACATAGCCACATATAAATACACACTTAGCAGCACTGCCAAACCATCTCATCATGATACTGAATATTCCCAAAGCTCAAAGGCATCAAATCAAAGCTGAGAGATATCAGTCATCATTCTAGAGAGCATTTTGCATGTGTGGGTAAGCACTGATGCCAACTCGGTGTAATATAGATATGCACACACACACCCACACACATACACAGTCACAGATTGTAGGCTTGCATTGTTAAAACATGAAGTCTTCAAATTTCCACTTGTTGCTTGGTGCTGAATATAATAAGCACAAGCACTTCTGACCTTTCCAAATACAGCATTTACACACTTAGTGCAGCAAAGTGATCTTACTGTACACTTGGCAAGAGCTCGGTGTGTTTATCTGGAACTTCGTCTAACAAACTGGATAAAATAAGTGTGAATTACTTTTCACATAAACTGTAAAGGGTGCCATGTAGAATATGATCGTTAGTATGATGGTCTGCAGTGAGTCTCGAATAGTGAGTGGCAAAAGAGGAATAAACCTGTTTACCATATCTTACTTCCCTCAGGGAATTGGCTACTTTGAGCATTCAACACAGAAGTTAGCATTTGCATAGAGGCCAGTTGTGTGGTTTTAGCATTAGCATACACAGCGACGACATGACCACGTGGTTCAGTGTGCTTACAGAGGAACTGTGGCCTATAGTACGTGACTAAGCATAAAAACCGTGTGTCCACAGGTGATGTAGAATAGATGTCTTTTTTGTGTGTGTGTTTTTTTTTTGTGTGTGTTTGTGTCTGATGAGCAGCATGTTTGAAATGCACGTGGGAGTTTAGACAAACCTCTCCTGATTTAAGGGGAAAAGCCTTTTGTAATTCCTGAAGTAAAAATACTTCAAAAGGTTTCCTAAACAATATTTCCCCTGAACTGAAATAATGAAATAGAGAAGCTGAGAACATGCATGGATGCAATTATCTTTTTACAGCCCTTATTGTTCCATAACTGGACACTTGGATCTCTTTATCTCAGATAATGATCTTGTTTCTTGTGATAACAGGATAGTTTTTCACAGTTCATCAGGAAGAAAATTATGTTTGTTTATGAGAGAATTATCCTGTTATCACATAACACCACAACACTTCTGTAATGAAATATAAAGTAAACATCTACTCTCGGAGTCTATTTCAGTGAGATATTTGTGAGGAGAATGCAGGGTTGTGTTTTATTTTAAGGAGACAAATATTTTTTGGGAAGTAAAAGAAGGCTTAGTGTAACACTGGTGCAAAGGGGCTCTCCTGCACCTGTGCTCCCGCAGGCTTCGGTCTGTGACAAGAGGAGGGTGGGTTTGCTGATGGTGTTGCAGGCTCAGCTGAGCTTGCGTGACCCATTAATGGCCTAGTGGGTATTTGATGACAGTTGCAAGTATCTGAGGCTCAGGGTGTCCTTTAGGGCTGTTTAATCTTTGTCATCAAATCTACCACCCCTAAGCTGATTTATGGTCTACTCCACCGGGCATATTGCTCAGTACCCTCCCTATTAGATACCCCGTGAACTCTGATCTATGAGAGAGGTGTTGAGAAATAATTATGACACAATATTTTCCTGTAATCTTTCCATGTTAACAAAGAAGACATGAGTCCAATGACTCTCTTAGGTTCTGTAGTGATATACAGATGCATAAACAGACACACACACACACTTGTGTATACACATGTAGAACTCTTAGTCAGCATGTAACACTCTGTGCTTATGTGAGACACTCAAAAAGTCTGTAACACTGAGTGTCAAGCCAAAAGGAAAGAACATGCTCTGGGATGTCTTGTTGAAGTCTGTCACTTCTTTAACCATGTGATATGTGGCTCAGTTCCTCTGGCCAGCACATAACCATGTGTAGGACACTTATTTACAGCTGCCTTAGCAGACACTTTTAGGGGCTTTTAGGGCTAGAAACAGACAAATCCTGAAGCTGCTATAGACCATGAGTGACTAAATAGGTACAACACCCATGATGGGCAGCAGACATTCAAGTTTACCCACCGTCTATAATGACACATTGTGCACAGGCTAACTCCCACTTTGACGTCTAACCAGATTCTGAATGCTGACAGATAAATTATTCTTTGTTGAATTCGCAAAGGGGTTCACTGAAAAAAGTAACTTTAGACATATTCAAGCCCTTTGTTCATATAAAATCACAAACAACAATCTATGACCATTTACACCTTTGGAGTCTCACATCATGATGATCTATGGAAGGTCTGAATTTATAAATCATTTTTACAAATTTTCCCGCTCAAGCCTGGCAAACCAAATAGAATAATACCTCTAGCAGCCATTTTATCAGCATCTCAGCATTTTAAAAAGCAGATACTCTCTCCATGAAACCGCTGGGATCTAATCCATTTGAACAACTGGTCAGCAATGTGCTGGTTACTGATCCACAGCAGATACTGCTAGAGGTGACTGACAGGGTCATGCCTGCATGTGTGGGGGTGTTTGTATGTGTATATCTTCAGTGTATGTATCCTTCAATGTAACAAAAATAGTGCCTCTTCCTGGGCCCCAGCTCCCGCATTCTGCTGCTAATAGCCAAGATGCATGTGTGTGTGTGTGTGTGTGTGTGTCCATGTGTAAATGTGTGTTTGCGTGGATGCAGCCCTTGTCTGACCGTGGCCCTTTCAAAGTCTTAGCATGCTCATTTATAGCCAAGCAGCCCATCAATCTTAATAGAGGAGAGAAGTGCAAAGAGCCGATGAAACGCCAGACATGATCACTATTCACCCAAAGGTGGCGAGGAGAGAGGGAGGAGCAAAAGGAACTACAGAGGAAAGACAAGAGGATAGGAGATGGAGGAGGCAGGGTGAGGGATCACAGAGGGAGTGAAAGTGAGGAGGGGGGGAGTGGGGAAGAAGGATGGGGTGAGAAAGACAGAAGTTGCAAGCTGTTTATCTTTGTGGGTCATAATAATGAGCTGATCCACTTTCTTCTATGCTGTTTGAGTGATCGCAGGAAAAGTCACTTCACAATTGCTGAACAGGCAAAGATGAGGAGCACTAGGAACATGCTGTCACTTTGTGTGCATCTCACACACGTTTTAAAACACACACTTGACCTTTAGCTATTCTCTGCTTAGTCCTACAGGTGTGGAACTGTTTGATGGAAAGGTTTATTTGATCACCTCATGCTTTATCAGCGGCCATGTTCAATGGGTCATAAGCCAGATGTTAGATCTTATTGTGCTCTGTGGATGTGGTGTGGCCTTACTGGGACCTGGTCTGGATAAGGCTGGTGTGTGTGTGTGCATGTGTCAATGGGGATGGAAGGTCTGCTAAGAGGTGGGGAATGGGAAGAGGATATTTAGCAATGCGCTGTGAGACTGTGCTGACTGAGAACACTGCTTCTTCATACAACAACAGAGCTGTCACACTGCAAGGCACGAGGTGTTGCAGAAGTTCAAGTAACGTAAGTCACTATTCACAGACTGAGACCAGCCATAAAACAAATGATCAAGAGCTTTCAGTAAATAGCTGGATTGACTAATAACAATATGCTCTGTGTTATAAAAATAAAAAGTTTATTAAAAAATGTTTAATCTAAAGACTTGTTTATCCAAATTTTAAATCTTGTGCCAATTAGACAAAATAAAATGTATATAAGATTTTAGTTTGTGAGCTTTAAATTGGTTAGTGAACAGATGCTGTTGCTTTTGGACAGAGGCTAGGTGTTTCCTGCTATTTCAGGTCTGTCTGCTAAGCTAAACACTATACCTAAATAAATAACTGCACTCTTATCTCAATGTCCTGGCCAATACACACGTACACAATACTGTGATGCTTTATTTTACTTAAAAAAGCAGCTGAATTATCGTATGGTTCACTTGATAGGCTGTTCGGCAAACGCACATCAAAGAAGTTCAAATGTTTAAAACCCTATATGTGCTTTGTATATTTTGCCTGAGAGTCTGAAAGCCAAGACCAGCGAGGACAGTGTAGAGGTGAACCTGCATGGGAAAGCCTGTAACAGCTGTAAGAAACCGTCAGATCTGCCATTCCTCACACTTCAACAGCCAACAAGCAAGCGATTTATGGTGGCCAGAGAGAGAGAGAGAGAGAGACAGAGAGAGAGAGAAATGAAGAGTACGAAGGATGCAGAAAAACGGACAAGCTGGGGACAAGGAGACATAAACAGAGAGAAAGAAGGAGCAAGAATAAAATAAACAGTGGAGCTGAAATAAGATGTGATAACGCAAGCAAAATGAAAGAGGAAAGAAAGATAAATAGAGAAAAACAGGGACAAGTGACAGAACTGCAGGCAGGGTGAAAGCATGATGGGTAATCAAGACGAGAAAAGTAAATGAGAAAAGTGGTAGGGGCATTTACACACACGCTGACACTCTAAAAACACACATCAGCTCCAAGTTCATGCCTTTTAAAGAGAGTGTTCAGACAAGCAGGACAGCTGAGTGGATAGCAGCTCTGTACAGCAGCCAAAAGTCATGGCAGGAAGCCTAATGACCGGCGCAGATCTTCTAATATATCAGTTATCTTTCTATATGGATACAATATCCTCTGACTGAAAGAATTTAAGTGAGCGAACATGCGGAGTCAAAGGCCAGACAAACTACAGAATGATGCTCATGGACCCCTTTAGCAGTGCAGGTGTAGTTGTTCTTCCATGAGATTCTGAGTTGAGAAACAGTCTCACGCACACTGATCCACCCTGCTGCCGTGCAAAATGAAAGATATTTCCTTCTGAAATTTCCAAAACCCCCCACCTCCACACATATACACATTTCCCTTTCTGTCTGCTCCTTGTTTTCTGTCTGCTTGTCTTGTCTGCGGTGGGCTAGCGGTGTGGAAAGCTTCGTTTATTTGGACTTTTAGTTCAAGCCGACCCCTGTCCCCTGGTGTGCGTGTGTCCGTGTGAATGTGTGTATGTGCATATGTGTGTGTGTGTGTGTGTGCATGTGTAAGTCCAGAGAGCACTCTCCCATGAAAACTACGTCAGCGACAGTGTCGAAAGAAGACCACACCACACGGAGAGAACAGACACATTAACACAACACAGATTTACACACATGTCTGCGCACATGCACACAAATAAACTTTTGACACATATTCACTTATATATCCAAGAAAACAGTATAGCACATATATACAGTATGTGTGTGTGGAATGTGTGTTTATGTGTGTTGTAGACTTGAGGAAATCTTCAGCATGTGTTAGATGAGTCCCTGGGGCTCTCACTCAATTCTGATTGGCTTGTAAGCTTGCTCCATTTGTTTCCACAGCGACAGAGCTGTCACTGCCTCCTACCACCCAGGAAGAGCTGTCAATCACACTGGCTGCCTCCCAAATACAAGCAGACTTTACTGAAACCATCCTCTATTTAACAAATTACATATGAACCAGAAGTGATGCTAATGGTAAAGTATTACACAGTTAAACACTGTGTAATACTGTAATACTTCCACATACAGAGTAAGTATACTTTGAAATATTTTTTTTTCAGTACTGAAACTCATAACAAATTGTTTATTGACATATCCAATTATCCAATTAATAACACCCCTACATTTATTCTGTCAAAGCTTAAATCACATCATCTCATCCTTTTCATTCCTCATAATTATGACATAAAAAATCCTGAGGGTGTACTTCCAACACTTTTAACACATGTTTAAAGGCTGGCTTAACTCCAGCTTCTACTGTGTCACCCCTCTAGACTAAGAGCGATCACCCTGTTGGCCAGTGTGTCTGAGGTGTCGTAATGCTGTAACACAGTTTTGCAGTGTACTTACTGCATTACCTCTATTTTCACAAAAGACAATCCTGCCAATCCTGTAGCCACAAAAATTAAAAACAGAGCCTTTTCAGTTTTATAGTTAAGGCGTATCAGAAAGTGATGTAAAGCACAAGTAGCAAAATATAGTCTGCAGCAATGTCACAGAAGCAGGACTGTGCCATGCTAACAAAAATAGACGAGCATAAGATTTTCAGAGAGGAAAGCAGAGCAACGGACAGGCAACCAAATGTGTGATGAAGTAGCTTGAATGATCAAAAGGTGATGCCCAAGCTTATGGCCTAACAGCCAGTCCACAGCATGAAGAGCTCAAAGGGAGACTCACAGAGACAGGGATCTGGCAGGGAGCAGGTGTAATAGGCTATTATGAGTATTGGGAGGAATAAGAGTAGGTGGGGAGGGTCAGGTGACTGGGAATTGAGGGAAAGTCCAGGGGCATCTGGTGGCTGGATAGAGAATAGCATGAGAGAGGCAGTAATAAACTGGACTCTTGTACACCGTTGGTAAAGCACAGTATGAGTAGCATCAAATTATCTGCAAATACAAACTCCAGGGGGTACAAAGCCCCAAGTACTTGCAGAAAGACAGCCAACCCAGCTGTTCCGTTCTTATGAGAAACACAAGTTGCATTGGATTCCTCCTTTACTTTTATGCTTTTCCTTGCACCTCTTCCTCCCATATCACTCGTCACAGTAAGGACTGAGATACAGAGAGAAACAAGAGACATTCTAAAGTAACAAAGATCCACTGATATGTGGATAGAAAAAGCTGGAAATTGTGCAGTTAGCTTTACTTAGTGAGGCACAGTAATCCCAAAATGTCACCTCCTTTGAGATGGATTCAAACCAGTGACCTAAGAATGTCCATTTAGAGGACTGTACAGCTCTCTCTCTACTCACTAAGGTGTGATATAACAAAGGTGTGATATTCATAGCATATAACTAACAGTGACACAATGTGAAGTGGGCTCCATGAAAACAAAGCAACGATGATTTAGGAGAACCACAGGGAGAAGATTGGAGGTTTAACCAGCTCAGACTTGGCAGAGTAACTGGGCAGTCAGGCTTATTCCTGACCTAATGTTGGCTGTATTTACCGTTGATGCTGTTGTTGTGAATGTTCAGGCTTTTTAGTCTGGTTGAAGAGCTGAAAATACTACTGTGGACACACGTGTCTTTCACATACAAACGGCATTGTCAGTCTTAGAAGATCTTTGCTCTGGACACGTGAAGCTTTCATCGTTGATGTGTCTGGTTTCTAATCAGCAAACAACCATGTGTGCTTCTAAATGTCTGTGTGTTGTTAATCCCTGTCCTTGCTGAGCGGTCACACACACTGTTGTACACACACAGAGCAGTTTGTCCCTGGGGGGCTACAGTAGTTCCTTCAGTGTGTTCGTGCCACCTCTCAGTTGAATACAGTAAAAGCCCCTTCACTGTAAAGACTGATCAATAATACTGATCACAAGCCAATCATCAATACTGTTGCAGCTGCTACCATTTAACCTGTGTAAATACACACATGTAGGCTGGGGGTAGACCGCATGCCTCTGAAAGCGCTTAAATAACCATTTCCAACATATAATAATTAAATTATAATTGAACATCATCTAAATACCACTGCATATACTAACACATTCAGATACAACCCCCTCCCTCAGCAAACACTCACACACACACCCAGACACACACACAGATCTTTAGTATGAACCCATCATTAATGCATTGAGACGGATGTTGCTGTGACCTTTCTCTTTTTAGGCCTGATCCCAGCAGATGACCCTGGAGAGGGATTAGACCCTGATATGCCTAATTAACCTCACAGCACACTGAGGCTGGAACAGCAGCTACTCACCCAACCCATGCTATATTTATGCTTTTTTTCCCTCCATCTTTTATTTGGCTGGCATTCAGAGCAAGACTCCACTTTACTTTTCCTCCTCAAATAAAAATGAATATGAAAAACTTCACTTCAAAAAAAGATTCTGACCTAAACCTGCAAAATCTTCATAGCCAGAAACCTAATCCTTCAGATCTACGCAAACTTACTTCCTAAACCCCATTCCAAAAGTCTTTCCGGACACCCCTCCACCTTGACCCTTCCACTGATGTTCCTCTGGATCTAGCTAACCTCTGTGTAATCCATGTGAAGCCTAAACAAGTGTATTTTGACTGTGGGCTTTGCAGCGAGGAAGCAGAGATTAAATTTCCACAGAAGTTTGAAACTGACAAAAACATCCACACAGAAATCTGCGGAAATGAGCCTGTTAACATAACATACATGAAAATACAGACACACACTGAGGTTAAATAAAAGGGATGAAATGTTATGCCCATGGGTAGAACATATCTGTATATTACTATACTTTAGAAAAATGAATCGCCTATAATAAATCACAGAGTTGAGGGCACACCTGTGAAATGTTGATCAAACTTTGACACAGACACAACCAACCTGTCAATTCTGTCATCAAATTTGGTTCAGAAAGATCCTCTAAGCCTGCGAACACCCTGAGTAAAGTTTCACATGTCCACATTTAAAATAGCTCATGTTGATACTTTGCTTCAGACAAACACGTGTATGTAAAGACACACAAAGTGTTCAGAGCAGCACACACACACACACACACACACACAGAGCATGTAAAGCATCCTGGGATGGGGTCAGATGGCACAACTTGACACCCAAGCACTAAACAGTTGCACAGACGCAGACACTCTGTTTAGAAGGTTACCAGGAAACACAGTGTTGATTCTTAATGGGCTGTAGTAAATAGCACTAATACTCTCACTTTTTTTTAGATGAACTGCAGATTTAGGTGACATATGCTAACTCTGAACCTGTTCACACCTCCTTTGCAACAACATGAGCGTGTACACATGTTTATAGAGCTGGTGCTGTTGTAGAGGTGATACTGTACTGCACTTTTAGGCCCAATATGCAACACTTTTCTATTAAAATAAACACCACAAAATCATTCTGATGACACACTGACTTGTAATAAGGCAAATGGCATCTGTGCTCTCATATCAGCAGCAGGCCCGGATCACCAGCTACTTCACTATGTCACTTTGGAGTCCCGTGCCTTAAATTGGTTAGTGGATAACTGTGTTGGTTAACTTAGTACCTAACAGTCACTTTTTGTCAAGTTTTGCAACATTGCAACACTAGTGAACGTGGCACTAACAATCCCACAATGCTCCCAATTTTAGAGATGAGAAAATTACCGACTCAAACAGTTGTCAGTGATGACACAATGTGACAATGGTTAGTAAGTGATCAATTGACCGGTCACTATTGAATGAAATACTATTATATAGGGAGTAGGGAATGAGGGAATTTTGGACACAGCCATGGACGGTCTTTACGCCATGGACGGTCTTTACGCCATGGACGGTCTTTACGCCATGGACGGTCTTTACGTGCACTTAAGAAACTAGGTTGCTAAAAATCTGGCTGATACACAGCTGATACACAGCGCAAATTATCTATTTGTCAACAAAATGCAGTGATAAACAACTTGTTTTGACTCCTACAAGGTACGTTGGGTTAGTTTTATTTTCAGCTAAACTCCATAATGATCTCTCCTTCATCTCTTTTCACTCAGCTGCTTCTTCCCATCTGTAACTTTTTGTAATCCGCATGCACTGTTGGAGGAAGCTGATTAAAAACTTGATCACGCGTATAAATGGCAGAGAAATCTGCATTAGCTGAAGAAATTTACGTCGGGGAATTGGGTTTCCCTAATCCCTATCCTGATTTCAGACACCTGCTTTCCCGTTTACATGACAGTTTAAAGAAATCGGCTAACTGTAATCTGGTTACTTAAGACCGTGTTAACACACTTTTTGTTCAGAAACAGCTTCAGCTTATAAACAAATGCCCGCACCAGTGTTCGTGGAAAAGGGTCAAACGGCCACCCGTATTTACGACAGTTGTGTAAAAGTGAAGTACACTCAGCAACGATAGGGGGAGACAAATCGCACCAAAGTACCAAATCTTACTTAATGATGGTTTAACCTTAATCGAACAGACACGCATACAGGAACTCGCACCATTTCAAGTTCACAGGAGCAATCCTTCACAGCAACAGATAGGCACATACGTCTTGTCTTTCAAACAGCTTTAGTGTGTGTGCATCTGTATATATGTCCTTTATCAGTGCACAGAAACTTAGGAGTAACTCCCTAGAGCTGCTACTTTTCCTGGCCGTGACATCTTGATAACTGTGTGGTTGTGAATGCATGTCTTTGTGTCCATTACTGTAAAGGACGCATATGCAGTGTGTATCTGCACCAAGTGTGAGGGTAAAACATAAACCACCTCCAAATGCTTAAGTGTGTGTGAGCTCGTGTACCTGGGAAAGTGGGAGTGTGTGACAAATAGTGCATGAATGATTGTATGATCTTGAACGTCTCACACTATCAATTTACATATCATTTTAGCAACACATCCTGACAGTTCAATGGTGCAGTGCGTCACATTTTCAGATCATCACTCTCATCAATTAAAAATCTGTTCTGTGTGTGAGCTACTTATCACTAGGGTCACTCGTGTGAGGACAGAAGAGAGGGTCTGAGGCGAGGGAGTGTAGCGAGGACAGAGGGGGGAGACAGGTTATTACAGGCATCAAGAGAGCTGGACAGATGGTTAGAAACTGGTCAGGGTTACACAGCAAAAGGCTGTAAAACAGATATGGGAAAACCATCTGTGTGTCACCAAGGAACACACATACACACAGTTGCACACATACATGTTCACATGCACATGTGTGAATGTGTGGTAACAGGCAGTAACACTAGAGGAGAAAAAAGACTAACAAAAGAAGGGCAGTTTGTCAGCGAGCCACTTTTCTTAATCATTTTTTTAAATCAAGCCTTTAAACCTCACATTTTAAAGCCCTTATTTATCAGAGGAGATTCCGCTCTTTCTCGTCTGAATATCAGAATCATCCTGTTGATGCAAACAGTCCACTGAGCTAATCTTACTCATCTGAAGTAAAATAAGGGAGGCAGCTGTGAACATCTCTTTACATACTGGTGATGGCTCAGTACTTTTATGCATTCATGGTGTTTCTGTGAGGGGCGACTTTACAGAAGAGCACTCTTTCAGTTTTACCTCGAAATAAATTGGGAGCTAATCATATCTGTGATCTTATTTCTAGCCTGCAGCATTGTTTTACCCTGTTTGTGTAAAAAATGCAGTGTTTCCAACTATTTTCTATGGATAGCAGCCAAAACCCACTTGAAAAGTTTCTAGATGTGGTAAAACGCTCATTTACGTCATAAAATTACATTTAAAGAAACTCAGACTCTAAAAAGCCACAGTGCTTCATTAGGCACACATTGTTTTTAGCTAATATCATCCCTTCCATGCATCTAAATATTAAAAGGCATTTGTATATACTAGACTGCACAGACTGAGATATTGTTAATATAGTGAATTCAAATGTTGGGGGGAATTCACATTACTAAACCCTGTGTGTGTTTTAAGAAAATAAAAGTAAAACCCAATTGGTCAAATTAAATTCAAATTGAATTTATTTTTCACAAAAACAAAGAAGAAGTAGCTTAGAGGGCGAAGCAATGAGGATCAGTGATTGACCCATTCACAGCCCATTCGTGCTTCTTTCTGACGTCCGCTCAACTGAAACAACCCACTCATCAAAGATGGAGGAAAAAACAGCCAAAACAGGAGCAGACAAGTGTGAATAGAGAACAGACAGGTGGCTGGTGAGCAGACAGAGAGCAACCAATAAGGAGGGGCAGGATGTAATAAATCTTACCTCTATTAAATTCTCCATTTTACTCTAAGTTCTGCATTTAAATTGTGTGAGATAGTATCTAGAGAGAGATACTCACATTTAAGATGCCATTTAATTTAAGATGAACATTGTGCACTGTTTTATAAACTGTTATAATTCAGCATGATATGGATAGCTATAACTATAGCTGGCTTCTATAAAATATGAAAATATAAAATAAATAACGCTAGAACCAAATGCTGTATGGTGCAGAGGAAGAAAAGAAAACAATCTTTGAAAGGACTAGAGTTGTAACAACACCAATAGCATGTTGCCATGATAAAATGGCCACAGAATGATAATAATTTATAATAATATTTTTTTTAAATAAGGAAAAAAGGGAAGCTGGCTGCAGACTTTCTGTGTGGACTTTGCATGTTGTCCCCGTGCATGTGTGGGTTTCCTCCCAAAGTTCAAACACATGCATGTTAGCTTAATTGGTGACTCCAAATTGCCCATAGGTGTGAATGGTTGTCTGCCTGTATATATTTCTCTGAGTTGGCCCTGAGATAGACAGTTATAGAGGGTTGGTATTGTGAAAAACATGATTTGGAATAAAAGTCCTTTATAAAATAATGAATTTTTTTTTGGGGCGGCTATAGCTCAGTTGGTAAAGGCAGTTGCTTACGGACCACGGGGTGAGTGGTTCGATCCCTGGCCCTGGCTATATGTTGAAGTGTCCCTGGGCAAGACCCTGAACCCCTAACAGCCCATTCCCCCTCCCCAGCGATGCAGTGCCGGTCCAAGCCCGGTAGAAATTGGGGAGGGTTGCGTCAGGAAGGGCATTCGGCGTAAAAACTGTGCCAAATCAACATGCGGACAATGATCCGCTGTGGCGACCCCGAACTCACGGGATAAGCCGAAAGGAGAGTAGATAAAATAATGAATTTGCTTTCGTGTTTGTGTTGGCTACAATAAGTTTGCTTTTGAAATAAATGCCTGGTTCTGCATCTGCTATGTGCTATGAATTGTAACTTGCTGAACATCTTCGCTCTGCCTCTTATTTAACCGGTGCAAGGACCCAAACAGGGGAGGCCAATGCAGTACTTTCTACTCGAAAATAGTTTAGCTCCCCTTGGTATCAATCTGTCAAGTCCTGTGTCTTTCTGCATTTGAGTGATAGCGGTGGATTCTTGCACTGTGCCAGTGTTTTTTTTTTTGTCAGTGGTAAGAATGTTGTTGCTCCAAGTGTGCTGAGAGAGCTGTTCCACTGTGTGACCACATCCATGATGAGTTTATGTACTGGCAGATTTAATATTCAGTTTGGTTACCAGCACATTAGATGAACTGTGATAAAAGACAAACATTGCTGACATAACATACATCACTCAACCAAGCAGACAATTGCTTATGTTAATTTTTTTTTTAGGGGGGGGGGTCATCAACATGTAATGATTACAGCCCTAATTCCTTATACCCTATAAGGCCAGTGTTGATTAGATTAGCCAGCAAGTTGCTCTATGGCTCTAGATACATAATCATTATGGCTCTTTCAGGGGCTACTTTCACTGTTTTGGAATTGTTTCCCTGAATCTCTGCAACAGAGTTAAGTCAAAAATTATCGCAAACAAAAATACCACAATAGCTACATCTATGGGCAATCGGCCATGTTACTTTTTTTTTCTTGAACCACTTCCCAAACTAAGATGTTGGCCACACTCTTCTTCTTCATCATCTATCTACTGTTTTCCTGTGAGACACAGGGAAGACACAGACAAGGGAAGACACAGACAAAGCTTCCCAGATCGTAAAAAGAGCAAAATAACTCTAAGTAGCATCAACAACCTCTTTTTCCCCAGGTCTGCTGTCAGCACCCCCAGGATCCGGGTAACACATCAGTTCACTGGAAGCACAGACAGGCGCCAAGAATGCATGTAATCTGTTCACACATCGCTCTCTTTCTCTGCTTTAGTCTCTCAGCCTCTTTTCTGACTCTCTGCAGTCACACCAGAGCTTACACTTATACCTGCAGCGAAGCGAAACTATCCCAGTTGGGATCTCCTGAGAGGGGCAAAGAAGGGACCGGCTGTGAAATGAAGCGTCATCTGTTTGATCTGTAACCAGCTGCCGTGTGATGGCCACTGTTGGTTTCTGGTTGTGATCCGTTTAGACATGTATGTGGCCTGTGTTTGATTACAGTTGTGGATGTGTGTGCAGTGCATCAGGGCATATTAACCTGCTGCTGACAACATCTTACCTCTCTGATATTATACGGGTTGTATCTGTAATCAGGGTGGTGGAGGTAACTGTCAGGTCAGAAAAATTACAACTTTCATATAAAAGAGTTTGTGCTCTGTCACAAACCTGGAATGAGTGTTTGCTTTTTATTTAAAAACCATTAACAAAATCAAAGTGTTTCAGTTGCCTAACCTTGACCGTAATCACCTACTTTCCCAAGTCTTTGCTCAACATAGTCATCATGCACAGACATTGTACACAGATATATTTTTTTAAAAGATGGCTTTGACAAAATTCCTGCGATGTAATAGAGGTTTTGCTGACAAGCATCACTGGATTAAATCTTTTATGACTGCCTGCCTGTCAGCTGCCTTGTGTGAGCGCACTCCGTTCCCACGACCAACCCACTGCAGGAGACGCTGCTGGGAAGGACACAGCATACGGATGCCAATGTAGCATGAAATTCTCTCCCAGTACGACCACAATACCGATGGTTGCACATGCATGTGCGTGTGTGTATATTCATAATATCGTCTCCCACTGCTGCTATTACCCACACCTTTACATCCGGTTTAGACCCATGACCAAATAAACATTATTCACACACACACACACACACACACACACAAATATGAGGTCTGGTGTCTGTAATTGAAATAAAAGAGTGTCAGCAGAGGTTTTAACTTGATGATTTTGGTTATGTGATATAAACCTACGTCCACCAAAACACTCTCGTTCTCTCACACATTGCCTCTATCTTTTTTCTACAGACTACAATGCTACAATGTGCAATTTTATGCTACGAATAGTTTAAGACTCAAAGTCGATTCAGTGTCTATTCATAATTATTCATAATAATAAATAAAATGACAGTTCAGTACACGTAGAAATTATGTGATTCTAATTTTGCCAGGCTGCCTACTGTAGATATATTCAATAATCCTTTCAAATAACCCAATATTAAATAATAATTTCTAGGTCTTTGCACAGTTTGTCGGCTTTACATATAGACTGTTTCAGTCACTACCCATGGGAAAATAAAGCTATAAACACATAGAGACAGGTTACCACAAACTAATACTCTCTTATTATCTCATGTATGATACATCTAAATCTTCAAATGTACTTGTTCCACCATTGCGTGCGTAATTAGAACATGCTCATCAGCTTAGTACAAGCAGCCGAAACATCAATCTCTAGTACAGAATTGATATTTCCCAGGTCGCATAACATTCACCCCTCCCTCTTTCTCCTTCTCCTCAGATTTGTTTTCTCTCAGTGCTAATCTAAATTCCTTGTGAACACCTTCCATCATGCACTTGATGATCCGTGCAGAGAGCCCTCCCTTAAGAGACCGTTACATCACTCCTCCAACACACATCTACTCACACCAAAGACGCACAATGTTGTGCTCCTGGCCTTGACCATTTGACCTCATCTCCCACACACACTGTTCTCTGAGCACTAACCAATGGATCCAGTCTACTTTTTACCAACACAAACAGGAGAGGCACACGCATAAACAGTTGGTGTGTGTTGTGTGTGTGTGTGTAAACGATCTTTGTGTTTCAGCCATCTCTGCATGCCATGTATGTGTATTTACCTACATTGTATCCTATATACATATATACAGTAATATGTCTTATGTGATGATAGAAGCAACGTTAGCACACTGCCAGTGCGTGTGGCCATGAGCACGAGCTGTATTTAATTTAGTGCCGTGGCTACAACTCCCTTGACAGCTGCAGGCGTCATGCTCTGTAACACCACAGGGGCCCATAGTGGGAGACAAGACGAGAGGAGAGTGAGAAGAAGTTTATACTACAACAAGCAGTGACAAGTTCTGCTACTAAAAATCTAAGGTGACTTTTTATCTTTTTATCTTTTAAAGACAATCAGTGCCACAGGCAGCGGTCTTCTCATTTATTAATGTGACTACTACAAGTTAGTGTTTATATTCGGCCAAAGAAATCATTGGTTAGAGAAAGAAACCCGTCACACACACATCGAGTGAAATGTAGTTGTTTTGTTTTCTCAGCGAAGAAAGATGCATTAATAGACCTGAGATGAGATTTGAGTTCTGATTAATTTATTAGTTCAGACTCACATAGAGCTCACAATAGTACTACATCCATAGACTCTGGGCCTAAATTTGAACGATGGGTTGAAGGAGAGGAATGACTGATTCAGATTCAGTTAAAAGCAAAAATGTCAATAATTACGAACGTACTCTTCCCATTTAAGGATATTTGTCATATTTGTCCCTTAAATGAACCGAGGAGGGGCACAAAGAGATATAATTACTTTTCAAAGTGATGCTCCAACAACTTGTAAAGATCCAGTTATGCCCTTTGTACTTTGGCACAAATCTAAAATAATGCATAATGTTATACTGAAATATGGGAGCCCAGCCACAGATATGCTCATGCCTTTGTTAACATTCCTATATTGCAATCTGAGGACAAACCCCATCTTACCTCAAATCCAATTACAACAACAAAGAGGGGCAATTAGTGTGTATGTGTAAATGCATGCAAGAATACATATACTAACAATTGTGTGTGTGTGTGTGTGTGTATGTGTGTGTGTGTGTGTGCCGTGTCTATGCCTATATGAGTACACCATGCCTAAAGAGGGACATGTTTAAGCCTTGTAAACACTAAACATAGTGGGCTGTGACCAGCATGCTGCCATGCTGCTTGTGATTAGCAGGTTACAGGAGAGTGATCAGAGAGAGCCAGGCGAGCGGAAACCAGAGAATGTGTTTTATGTCGACCTTATTTTAGCATATACTTCCCAGAATTAGCTCCATCGTGGCGGGGTTAATTTCAGACGTACGTTTGTTAACACTAAATATAGCAATAACATAGCACACATCCAACAGATGCAAAGACAGAAACTAATAAACTGCACAGACTTCTTTGCCAAGTTAGCACAAAAACATGCAATATACATATCCACCCAAAGGGCACACGCATAGAACAGATGCTGGGTGGGTAACTATAACTGTGCTATAAGTGTCGCCTGTAAACTTTTCCTTGAAAAGATTAACATCATAAACACAAACAAGATGCTGGAATGCCAGCATGTGTCAAATATGGACATTTCTATTTGTATCAGTGAAGTTTAAAAATCTATTCTGACCAAAAGTCTAAGGTGTCTCATTATCAAGTTGAGAGGGCAGATGTCTTTGTGCTAACACGTCCTAGCCTACAGAGGTGCTAAATGAGGTGCTGCAGAGGGATCAAACGAGATCTAGTCCGAGCAGCCCATTAACACCCCGAACAATCACACAAACACATACACACACACTCCCTACACACAAGTCCTCTCTTGGCCCCCGGTCAGCCCTTTTTGTACTTTTCTTGCCCTGTTGTCTATGTCTGTCAGCAACCTCCCCTACACACACACACACACACACACACACACACACACACACACACCAGGACCACTGGCACAGGGGCACATGAGCAGTCAAAATAAAGTTATCTAGAGGTAAACATCCACACACACGGCATTATCGTAGAGACAGAGAATGAGGGAGGAGGTGGATGAAAGAAAGGGGAAAAAGACGAAACGAGCCGGTGAGAAATGTTATCTGTGGTCATCAGCCTGAGAGAGAAGGTGTCGAAAGGAGAAAGCCCCAAATCTGTATCTGAAAGAGCAGGAAACACTCATTGAAACAAGTGAAAACTAACACGCCATAACACACATGCCACCATGTAGCCTTCTGGGGTTAAAAAAAAACTTCAGATAATCACAAGTTGGGACGAATGCAGTGTTATGTGTTGTAGCAGCAGTCAGTGAGGCGCAGAGGTGACGCCGTACAATCTGGATCACTGATCTAAACACACTAATGCATAAGAACAGTGTTTTACGATCCCAGATATTACAACGACTTCTTATGTGTGTGTGCGTGTGTGTGTGTGTGTATGCGTGTGTGCCTGCATTTGCGTGTCAACCCAGACTGCAACTGTTTTGTATAAAGCCATCAGAGGTTGTGGCGGGGGAGGCCAAATCAGGTACACATTTTAAAGACAGCAAGGGAAAGAAAAAAAAAAAAGAGGAAATGAGTGGAAGACTAACAAAAGCTGTGTGTCGGGCTGTGAGTGTGTCGGGAGGGTGACAGCATGTTGGCAACACCTCTAGAATTAACACCTTATTATTCACACATACATCATTGTATGTGCACGTGTGTAGATGTGTGTAAGAGTGTGTCGGGTTTAGGGGCAGGACAGGAGAGAGTATGATGTTTGTGAGGCCACCTTTGTAAAATGTGTGCTCAGTCTAAACAAAATAGATAATTAATGGATAATTTAATGCATCACAGTTATAAAAATATCCACAATAGCTGATTTGAGGTTTAAAGGTTATGACTGTGCTAAGAAGAGGCCTGTTTTTTTGAAACATCACGAATAACCTTCACAGAGACGCATATGCGGTTGGGTTTGTGTACATGTGTGCAGGCCTGCGGCTGCTTTAGGACAGTTTCATAAAAACTAATCTTAGGAGCTATGGGTGTTGAGTACCAGCTGTTATTTGTTCCTTAAAAATATAAAACGGGCTTGAATTTTGATATTATTCAAACAACACGTGAGAAAGGTTCAGCTGTATGCAACGCTTTGTTTACCACATGCCATCCATTTCAAACATGCATACCATCCGTCAGGATAGGTGACCGTTTGCAGTCAGCTTTATGATGCATGATGAAGAAAAACACAGGAATCGTACATAATTTGATAAAACCCTTCCTTCGTGTCATGTGGGGGCTAATGCATTCTTTATGGGGCAAAGCGGCTGCATGGTTACTGACTAGAACAGGAAACTGGAGATGAACCGTGAGCTACGTTCACACCAATACTTCCTCTGTGAGTAGACCACGTTACACACCTAGTGCTGTGTGTTGTGTGTGCTGGCTGGCAATACAAGCAGACTAAATAGAAAAGTCTCTGCTGGTAAACGATAAGAATGTGTGTAAAACAGGCTTCATGTCAAACAGGCTTATTTATTCATCATTTCATTATTAATCACACATATAGACATAGTTGGACTCTAAAAAGCACTAAAAGTTGGGACTGAAGGATATGGTTCTGACCTCCTGCCACTTCCTCTCACCCTGAAAGTTGTTTATAACGGCAACTCAACAGCTCCCTCATTCTAAATCCTTTCCTCCACCTTATCATCCAGACTCCATTCCTCCCTACCTCCCCCCTCCTACATGGTCTATCTCTTCCACTCCACCTCCCTATCACCTCTCTCTGCTCCTTCCAGCTCTACTAAGGCTTCATACACAGAGAAAATAAGTGATAAGTGTGCACTGCGTATGGGTGTAATTAATGAGCTTGCGCGGGGGTGAGGACATTCCGTCAGACGGTCGTCTCCATGTGCAATCAGCCGCTACCTTGGAAACACGCAGAAACGAAACAGATTTTCATTACAACAACACACACACAAACTTGGAAAGAGGCAGACCCGCTGCCACCCTCCTTGTTTCAACATTCATCCTATCTCTGACCTTTTAATTACACACAATTACAGAGACAAATACACACATTTATCTGCTTCATGGCTTTGCTCTCTCTGATATCCTAAAGTGAATCCTAAGGCCTTGCTGTCGACGGTTACAACGTCCAACTTCCAGGATTGCTCTTTCTCTTTGTAGTCACTTAGCTCTGCCCAGTCAATGTCCGGTCAGTGAGGCCGCAGTTATTTATCAACCGACAGTAAAATGGAGGGAGCTTGCCAGGCGCCCGGGGCTTATTAGTGAGATTTACAGTGTGCAGGAAAGACTCTCAAAAGGGAAACTCTGCCATAAGCACCATCAGCTGTTCATCAGACAACACCCACATGGCTGGACCAATACACGGTCCATGCATGAGAACTCAAACACAAAAAAGGTAGAGAAGAAATCTCTTTCCCATTGGCTTCCACTGTGTTTAGTGATATTTGTGGAGAAAAATAGACGTTTAAACATATTTCCTATGTAAACCTACGTTACCAGTCAAATCGGTTTATCTACTATCACATGTTCTATTGCCTCCTGATTAAATTAAATCCATGGACACTGAGAAGCCGATTCAGGCAGCCACAAAAAAACCCACTTGCCCTGGTACTCAGCATTATTCACGAGGAACAACCCAAAGAATAGGTGGTGGGAAGCCTGTGAGTGATCAGGCACATTCTTGTTGCTGCATCAGTCACTCAACCAGATAAAGATACACACTGGCAAATGTAAGAAGGGGCATGAGTATTTTTGGCATTTAATCGGAAGAGCGCTTTTTAGTTTAACAAATGAGCTCAGTTTCAATTTTCAGCTTTGTCAGACAGATGGGCAAAAAGAATCCTAGTATTACAATGTCAGAGAGACAAGGAACAATTAAAAAAACACATACACAGTAAAAGTTAAAACACTCAACAATGCCTTATGTAAAAGTGTCCGTATTTTAATCCTACTCCGGCCGCTCTTTACCCTCAATTCCACACACACAAATAGCCTTACAGGCTCACACAAAATGGCCGACTGTTGGCTATGTTGCCGCTGCCCCTGAGCCACTTCGGCAAGGGTGATTGTTAAAATTAAATGGTAAAGCTGAACGTGTGCTTGTCCTGCACTAAGCGGCAGATCTGCAGGCTCTTATCAAGCTGTAAGTGCTGGAGAGGGTGACAAAAGACAAACAGGGTCTCTGTCATTTGTCTCTGTCACGGCCTTGGGGTTCAGGATCTGGTCTGATAGCAACCAAAAGCATCATTAGTCACTTACTGCATGCATAAGTGTGGTTTGACACATGCTGTAGATACTAGTGACACATTTAGACACTGTTATTTTCAGTTTACCCATAAACTAAATATGATAGGCTCTGTCATTTCCTCCAACACCGATCACAACAGTAAATTTGTAAATGTCAGGAACAAACTAAAGAAGGAAATTCTTCAGTATTTTCTTGCGATCTCTCCGGCCACATGTAATGGCTGGTAACATGAGTTTGACTGAAATGCTGCTGCAACAACACTGCATCAGTCTTAGGAGTTTGACTGACAGCGGCCCATCAGACCAAGGAGGCACAAAGCCCTTCACCAGTCAAGTGTTTAGCTGTAATGTTATATGTATGAGCCCACTAAACAAATCTTGTGGCCCTCTTTCACTATCATCCATATGCAGAAGCTACTTCCTTCCTCTCAGGCGGCTGCGGTTGTGGGCTGGACACTCCTGCCGAACAATCTTCCTCAGAAGCCAAAAAGATTGGAGTGATTTCGTAAGTTGCCTTCTTGGCCTCTGCTGCAGCTACAATAAAATTATTTTTCTGTGAGTAAGTGTGTCTTTGCATTTGTGTGTTAGTGTGTTTATGCCTATGTGTGAATATGATAACTGTGACGGGGTCATCTTTGATTCAGTTCCTCTGCTCCTCTGAGGCTGAGCAAAGAGACCGAGAGACAGGATGAAAGACCCACTGAGAGAAAGCCACAGGAGGAAAGAACGTGTGTGTGTGAGTGTGTGTGTGTGTCAAAGCTCATTTCTTCTCTTTGAAGTGGGGAGTATCAGTCTCTAAAGAAAACACACTGAGGAAAAAGGCAGTTTACTGTGTGTGTGAGGGAGAATAAAGAAAAACATAGTGGGAAAAAAGATGAAACCACTAATAACGTCACTGTGATAACTAACTTATCAGAGGTCCCTCTTTGCCTTCATCTCCACCTCATCCTCCCTTCATCCTTCTTCAGCTTTCCTCAATTTTCTCCACCAGCCATTCTTTCGCTACTTGTCTCATAGCAGGAGAATGATGAAGGGCTTGGTGACTTCACGGCCTCATAAATTTGATAATGACTCTGTTCATTACTGTGATACTAACTCTTCCCATCTCCTCTCCACAAGTTTGTGTTGATGTATGCGTTTGCATTTCCCTTGTCCTCACTCTTATCTCCTACAGAGACAAATGGGGAATTCTCCTCCAAAAGGAGAAAATGACTTACACAGAAAACAGTTGGAGGGAAGAAAAGCACAGATACTGTATAGCTAGCAACTGTCATTGTCCTTTGTTGCCAGTCCTCTGGCTCTGTTGCCATTAAAATCAATCCAAATGAATTAAAAACACTAAAGTTAACATGAGTGATATGCATATGTTTTCACCCTCTTTGAGCCACCTGTCTCTGGACGGCCCAGTTACTGGTGAATCAGTGTCCGGATCAAAATCTATATCATGGAGACAAAAGAAAACTCTAATTTTTATTTTCATTATAATATTTACTCATTTACTATAAAAGTCAGGGGATGGATACAAAAAAAATTTTATAAATATCTTTTGAAGTACAATTTATCCATCAATTAAGAAATGGAAGGAATATGGCACCGTAAAGTTGCCAAGAGTGTTTTTGTAAATTTTTTCAAAAATATAATCAACCATGATTTTATCTTGTAAAAAATTAAACAACCAAGGGGTGAATACTTTTTAGAGGCACTATATCAAGAGGTATGTACTGGATGAATTGGCATGAATTGTGGTACACATACAGGTGGGTTTGCCTGCCTTTGGAAATCCTTTAACATTTACAAATTGCAAGGAAAATTATTATTTTTTTTTTAGCTAAAGATGCACCAATTTAAGCAAAATACTACTACTCTTGACTTTAAGAAGTGTGATAAACATACTGTAGAAGTCTCCTTTCACCAGATTGACTCACCCGGTTTAATATCTCTTTATTACTTTTACCTGTTTCTACCTGTGGGTTTTTGTTCCAATCGGGCTTCTCACCGAATGTTCAGCTGTCCATCCTCACCCTTTACCCAATGACCTCCACATCTGAACGTCATCCAAAAAGATTGTCAATAAAAAAAGATTTGACAGGCAGATGTGAGCCCTCAGATGCTGATACCATCACATTTTCATTTTTTTTCTTCTTTTTTCTTTCTTTCTTTTTTTTTTTTTGTCCATTAAAGAGACACAAAGACACACTACTCTACAACTGCACACAACATGTGTGCGCTCATTTTACTCACTTTAAAACGTCTCATAGTAATTTTTATTGAAAGTCAGACGGGAAGCAAAAGAGAGTGAGATAGTGTCAGAGGGAGACAGAGATGGAGACAGAGAGGTGGGGAGCTTGCGCCATCGCCACAATGTCTAAAGGAGCTGGTATCTCCAGATAAAATAATCTGGTTATTTTCAGCAACACTGGGAGGAGACATGCCTTTTACGTGTCGTGGCTTCGTGAGTGCTTGATTTCATGCGTGTGTTAATTACGTCTGCAGAGAACAAAAACGTTGCTGTTCTTACTGAAACCGGAATGAAAGAAAAACAAAGACAAAGTCTGATCAGAAGAAGTCTGACCCCAAGAAGCTAATTTATGAGAATTACTTGCCATAAGGTGTCAGAGTGCTCATGTGAATCCTATGTTTGCATATACACATACAAATCATACAAACATTTGTATTCTTTTCACTTCTTTTAAACCTCTATGATCTTTAACTTAAGTACATTGTAACCTCTGGGGTTTGGAAGGTTGTTGATTGAGTTGTGATGTGTGACTGAAAGCACGAGTCCCTTTGGTTGGGATTTTAACAAACGACGCGGCCAGTGACTACAAATCTTTGAAATGATTCGAACAGTGATTGTAGTAAAGAGCTTTTATGTGTTGTCCGGGGTTATTTTTACTGACGTTAAAAAACTACTTCTGGAAGTTGTGTCACGTCCAGTGGATCTCTTTCCTCTGTTTGGATAAGAATGTACCTGCAGTTGACATAACCCAACGTCCAGAAAACCAAACCTGGGCTACTGAGAACCATCGCCGACGTACCAGGATCGCTTTTGTCTACCATCACAACTGAAAAGGACATTGAAATACTGCCTTACTCTAACACACAGACAGGACCTGTGGTGTATCACCGCTGGCTGATACTTTTACCAACACTAAAAGCGTGGTGTTCACTTGGCCTCCCTGATACTTCTGATGTGAAATTTCTTTCACATCTGCTCAAATATCCTACCACTCGCACATTTTCAGGACTTAGTGGCTGTAGTTAATGGCATTCAGATGATATAAAGACTCCACTTCAAGGTTTCTCTCTGCTCAGGACATAAATGAGACCTTGGCTGCAGTTGTCACATGGTGACCAACCAGCAAAACACAGCCTGTGACTTATTTTGGGTGCTGAGCCATAGTAGCTTAAGTAACCACTGTCATTGACAGCATCCAAAAGGGCTACTTCCAACTGTTTTAGTGGCTCCATTTTCACTGCCCCATTGCAAACAGATTGTGGGGTTAAGGCCAGGAAAATAGTCATAGGTTGAAGTTGCATCCAACTCTTAGAGTGCTGAACTTTTAATGAAAATGGTCAAAGTTGATATAAACAATACATTCAAAGTGTTTTGTTACTGATGTCACTATAAATGGAAGCACCAACAAAATGAAAATGGCTAAGTCTTCTGAAACATTTCTTTGCTATGACAAAAGCTTGTCCTGTTTGTCTCTTCAGTTCAAATAGACTGAATAGGACTTTGTATGTGTTGCCCACTTTTTTTGTCCACAGATTGCTGCAGAAAAGAAAATCTAATAAAAAGAAAAATAAAGAAAAAGGGGAAGAGCTATAAGAGTAATAAACTGAATTATTCTAGGATTTGTTCTGTAGATTGATCACTTACTGCGCATTAGCCCATGTGAGACTGTGGGAGGTATGTGGGATTTTTGCTCCGTCTTTCATTTCTCTGTTTGCATGTCCCTAAATATGTGTGTGGGTGAATATATGAGTGTTTTTATCATCAGATTTCTGACATTGCTCCAACTTTGACTGCACTGATGTCATAGGCCAACATTCACATACCCATCTCCAACAGGCCAATCACAACTCACCAAGTATGATCACCATCTATATTATTATGGTTATTATCTCCTGCAACTTGTATCGTTTTTGGACCCCATATATACTGCGGCTTCTGCTGCTGAAGTTAAAGCGTTTTTAAAGCCCTGTCTTGTTTGAGTCACAATGTCAGTCAGTTGAAACACAGCAGAGACATATTTTCAAGATACATGGCTGTTTAGTAGCTAGATAACTTAACATTATCGTTAAATACCTTAGTAAGCAACGTCATGGCTTGGGTAGCATACCGCTGGTCCTGAGCCTGTGCTATCAGACTGATAGGTAGGACCGACCGCTTAACAGGCAGACTGCATCCATCAAGTGTCCTTAAGCAAGACAGCAAACCAAGACATGCCTGGTCACTCCCTGTATAATCACTGTTGATAAGATCTTGTCTTAACTGCTGTGGTTGTATTAGAAAAAAACGTATGCCAACTATAAAGAATTTCAAATTAATTCTTAGTTCTGCATAGAATTTTAGAAACACACTGTTTTCATTTATAGGGACAGCAGTCATGAAAAAATGAATAAAAAGGAAATAAGGAACAGGAATGGTCATCGGTCGCAGTGTCCACAGATATCTGCTGTCTACCAGCATGTAATAATATATGGAGAACTCTTTTACACTCTTTCCTATAGAGACTGTTAGGACATGTCATGAAACTACAAATTATCTGAAGGTTAAGTGTTCTTGCATGGCTTTTAAATTTTAACAAGTACATCTGCCAGGTGTGTGCGTGTCACTTACTGTGTGTGTCTATGTCAGTAACACATTCAGGTATCTAATTTGTACTTTGTCTTGAATCATTGCAAACTGGATGAATAGAAGGATGAAAGTGAGTGTCTATTTTTTTTCCAATTTACTGAGTTTGTCCTGGTGTTTCCATTATGAAGCTGATCAGAAGTGTCACACACAAACACGGCATAACACACACACTTCCTCGTCTTTCCTCTCTCTCTGTCACACACACACGCGCGCACACAATCACACACCAAAACCACAAGCCCTCATAGACCTATAAGTGCCTGTCCTTAAGCATTAAAACACACAGAGTCCCCCAGGAAGGACAGAGGAAGGATTAAACGACACATCAGTCAGCTAAGATTCAAAAGGGCACACAAGGCACAAGCACTTTTTAAAACGGCCCAGTAGCATTGTTCTTTAAATGTGCATTGTTGCATTCATATTATTGATATTAACAACCATTAATGTGACATCCTACAACCTCTGCCTTACAGCAGTATTCCCTCAGCATTTATATTTTTTCTCTGATAATTATCACAGAAAATTCAAAAGCATAAAGAACCTTAATGGTGGCACATTTATTAGACTTACTGTTTCCTTATAACATAATTTGTTGTAATTTCATAATGACAACATGGCTTTAAATATTATGAAAGAATATATCTGGTTTCTAAATTACTATATATCTCACATACATTATTCAGCTGTATAGAGGAGATACAACACAATTAATACCAGAATATACTTCGTGTGGTAGTAAAGCTTCATATAAGTCATAGTTTGTGAGAATATTTAGAAACTTTCAAAAAGTAATTTAGCAGATGTTTTCATACAAAGCAACTTACTACACAAGTAAGTAGCACACACTAGGGGCAACTTTGGGTTCAATGTCTTGCCCAAAGATACTTTGATGTGCAGCCAGTAGGAATTGGGAATCAAACCACTGACCCTGTGGTTCGTAGACAACTGCTCCACCAACTGAGCTAGAGCAGCGTGCTTATGTTGCAATCTACAGACCAAAGAGTCAGGTTAGCCCAGCTTAGCGAGGACAGTGGAAAAGTAAAGTCAAATAATAAATTCACACCTCATGATCTCACCAATATTTTACTGTATCTTGCTTATTTAACGATTACATAAATTGGAAAGTAAAAACTTCGGTTTGTGGTTTTAAATGGAAACTACACGCTGAAACAATTTTTTAACAATTAATATGGATTCTCGGTCAGTGACGTTGCCTGTGTCAGGCAGCATAGTGCCTCTACAAAAACTGTATTAAACCAAAAAGCTGCAAAGAATTGCTGAGACCTGATAAATAAAGTGAGTCCTAATGCTAAGAAAACCACACCCAGGCTCTAGCTCTGTTCTTTACACACAGACATGAATCAATTTCATCAAATAACTCTCAGAAGAAAGTAACTATGCATATTTGATAAAGCGGTAACAACTATTCTTTTAACTTTCCTGATTGACGGAAGAATGTATCCCTCTGGGTTTAAGGTAGTGATGCATTGCAGAGGAACGCACACAGAGATTTGGTTTAGTCCACAACATAAACAGATTGGAAGTTGACACAGCTACAAAGTGGAAATCATCACATTGGCTAAACCACATGAAAAAATAACTATTAAGTCATTCTCCTTGCCGTCCTAAAATCAGTAATATATTGAGTCTGTTAATTGTTTTCTCACTGGGTAGGAACATGCTGAAATGTGCTGACAGTCAAAATAGTGTTTAGTTTATTTTCTCTCCTCATGGTTACCCTGTATACATGAATATAAAACATGAAATGCAACTCACTGGCACTGGCCTCAGTACCCTGCCAAGCAATGACTGTTTGTGTGTGTTTGTGTTTGGCTGTTGGGTTTCGGATTTATCTTGATTGTTTCCTTCCACGTCTCTTCAAAAAGTTTTCATGTTGCTCAAGGGTGAAATTTTATGTTCGCTGTGGTCTCGAGGTTTGGTTATTTTTGAAAGCAAATGCGGAGGAAATATCCCAAACATTTTAACTGCCTTTCTTCAAAGAAAGTCAACTCTCTGTTGAATTTAATTAACAGACAAAGTTGAGATTGGCCCTAAATAGCTTGGCTTTTTACTGTGCTTTTCAAAACTAAAACATAAAACCACATTTAGCAGTCATCAAGTCTACGAATCACCACCCCAGTTTATTTAAGTACAAAATTAGGCTAAAATGGGGGCAATCTTCATAAACATAGTGGGACATATCTGGAACAAGCTTGACTTGACTGCAGGCATTGACACCCGAGACACCCAAGTCGCTGACTGTACATTTTAACAACTTTCATTGAAAAGATAAACATGGTAAACAGACAATTACAAATGTTTGCTTTAATGTAACGCTCATTTGAGGACAATATAAATAATCCAAGTGCTTTTGAACATTTTAGCCTACAATAGGTGGGAAACAATGCAGAAAAATGAATTAACTAGCCTACAATCAAAGAATAAGAACCTACTGCATCAAAGGTCAGAACACTCTCCATTAGTAAGATGCCTTTTATTTATTTGTTTTTTTTTTTTACATTTGTGTGTCCACCTTCATTTTTGATGACAGATTTAATCCTCCTGACTATACAAATCTTTTTTAGCTGAGAGATCTTCTGCAGTTTTTCACTTGTAGGTGGTTTTCTACTTTTCATTTTGAAATACTTCATTTTCTATTGGACTCAATTCAGGGAACATACTTGGCCAGCTCATACTTTTCTTTCTTTTCCTCTTTAAATTCACAATACTATTATGATTGTGATTTGGAAGGTCCCTCTCCTCTGTCCAAGGCTTTTGAGACTGGCAGTCATCTTTATTATTCATTATTTGGGTAAACAAACAGTAATCTATACTGCATTTCCTCTACACCTTTTGCACTCATGCAGTTCAATATCAGCACACTCCCACTTTCACGTTTCCTGGCCAGGTCCACGCCAAATATGCTGGACCTTATCTGATTACAACAAGTTAAGTTTGTTTTTATCTGACTTGTGAATGTGGTGCCAATGTTCTTTCACAAAGTTTCAGTTTTCAGTTTTGTAAGCCATGATTTTCTTGGTAGAGGTTGACTTGTTGAATGTAATGTTCTATCTGATCAGTCACTAAAACACTAGTTTCCATAGATAATTCTTGTGCCAAAGCAGACGCACTTGTCCATATGTTTTTCCAATGTAAATAGAGAGTCTTGCACAGGGTTATGTGTCAAGATCAACCACTGTGTCTGCTGTTATTGTCAGTATGGCTTTTTCTATTTCCTCTTAACTGTTGCTGCAACTGTTTTGGCTTGTGTTCTGCAGCCTAATGACGTTCTATAACTCTCTTCCATCTTTCAAACTCCACAATACAAGAGACAAGATCAAATATACTTCACTTTATATTATGTATATTACAGATATTGTAAATGTTTCAATTTTGAAACATTTAGCATTTTATTTTATATAGCACAGGCTTAGGGTTAGTTTTCATTTTTGTTGTATATTCCCAAACTAAACATAATGGAACACATAGCATAACATAGAAGGAAAGGCAAAGCCTGAGCAGCTGCTTTACCTCCTATCTCTTCACTACGAGAAGGTGCTCCCCCCTGAGGCCAGACTCAGCACTGCACAAACCTACTCAGACAAAAGACGAAAACTTCCACTGCTTTAAGGAAGGAAGGATGAAAGCACAAAAAGAAGGAAGGATCCAAATCCAGAAGGGCAAACAGGGCAGGGTTTGAGGCCAGGTAAAGTAACAGCGTTTGTACTTGTATGTGTGTGATGTCTTCATTGGTCCACTGCAGCAAAAACCCAGCAGTTGTGTGCCTGTGTCATGTGTGTCTGCTGGTCCCAGTGGGCTCTAGATTTTAACAGAGCATGGATCACAATTACTGTTCCTCAGAGAGAGAACAGCAGAAGGGGGCATTAAAAGCTGTCTCCCACTCACTCACACATACATACAGTACATCTGCTTTGTTCCTTTAGTCCAGCAGCTGAAATTCCCATCAGAAATTTTACATTGTAAAGCCCCATCATCATCATCATCACAGCCTCTTTGGTTTTTGCCTTTGTACTTGTGTCTTGCGATTCATTCTTTTACCCACAGGTCACAAGCTATTCTCTTACAATATTTATAAAACAGAAAAGAATAGTGTTTACTTTCATTTTTTTTTAAAACCAGACTTGTTGAGCTGACTCCCCGCTGCAAATATAGGTTAACAACAACACACAGTTCTCAGCAGATTTGTATGTGGGTGTGCATGTGTGTGCAATGTGATGGGTGTGTAAGTGTGACAGCAGGTCTCTACAGTGAAACCATCAGCTAGTTGGAAGTTCAAGTCCTCGGGGGCCCCATCCAAGAACAAAGATGGTAAAAGTTTTATTCTTCATCACACAAAGCTCCGTAAAAAGCCTTTAAGGTACACAGCCAGTCAAAGAATGCCAAAGCCACAGGAGCTGTGTGGAGGTGACAGCAGTGATGACTAAAGCAGAAGTCCTTTGCTGCCAGCTCATTACTTTCACTTGGAAACTGGCCTTTAACACACAATGCCACCTAGAGTGTTAGAACAAGAAGTGGAGAAGACCCCCCCCCATGTTGAAACATCATCTCACATACATCAGATAAGCATGAGAACCTCTTCCAAAGCTTCAGATCCAACAACACAAAAGGGTGAAATAGGAAAAAGACAGTTCGTAATGTTAAATTTGTTCATTTTGCAACCCGTCAAACTGTTGCTTTCTGACTAAAATAAGGTGGAACTATCAGCAGCTTCAGGTTTTGTGTACAACACGGTTATCCTTATAACATGCCACTGTCGTAAGTGAAAGGTCAGAGGTCACAGGTCAGGGTTAGGACCCACTGACATGCTGCTCAGTTTTCTTACAGCCATTGATCAATCAGCTTCCCTCATCCGTCTGCGTAACTGCAGCAATCAGCTCTATCAACAGTTGGTCGAAGGGCAAAAGGGAGCACTGAGGGTGTGTGTGTGAGGGTGTGTGTGTGTGTGTGTGTGTCTGCACATTCCATTTCTTCAAGTGGCATGAGGGTCAAAGGTGAGCTGTATTCAGCATCTCATCAGCTCTTCTGGGATGGTCTTATACACACACACACACACACACACACACACACACACACACACTTGTTGACCACTTACAGTATAATATTATGTAACATAAGTGACCACGAAGGGTAGAGGGGTGGTGATACACACAGAATCTACTGAGTAACCAAAGAAAAAAAAAATCCTTCTCAGTTTAAAAGAGAAGCACATGATGACAATGATCACTGAGTTCATGAGCAAAGGATTAACGGTTTTACTTTTTTCACCAAACAATTGACCATCAGACCACTTAGCTCACATTTTATTTGACAGTTTGCTCATTTTAAATGCTGAGGAAGTAAATATCCACCATAAACAGATTAATTAACAATGATTAATAACCAACATAAATATGAGTTGCTTTTTTCCTTCTTGTTATTCCTAAAGTGGCCACTATACTTCAAATATATATAACATATATACAGACGTGCACACACACGCCAAACTATAATATAAGTGTGTACATTTAGTAATACACTAGCATACAAAAACATAATGCATATTACAGTGTATTTCTACTGTGAATGGGTATTTAAATACTGTAATGGTACATATAAGTAAACAGTTCCTGGAACTGTCAGTAGGAAAGTGACACAGACACAGACACAGACAGCCAACAGTCATTATGCATTATGCATTCATACCCCTTTATAATATCTAATATGATGCAATTTGTCAACTGTCCCTTTAGGCTAATGTTAAAAAAAATAAGAAATAAGGCTGTTTAACTCCCCAGGAATAAAGGTGGACACCTGTCTCTCACTATCAGGAGCAGCGCTACAGACTGACGAGATCACCGAGGCCCCAGGTGCTACATCATGACTTATGGCTTAACTTTATAAATTTGGAACTGGCCACATTGTGCAAAACCTAAATAAATAGAAATGCTGCTTTCTGACTTTTCTTTTTTTGTGTGTGTTTCTGTCGCAGCGAGTATTTAAGTCCATTTAAATGCACTGACTACTATAAATATACTGAAAAAAAACATTAACGCTTAATGAAGCAGCAGCCCTAGAACAAAAATGACTGTTTTGTTAATCTCCTTTCTGTGCTGTGTTGGCTCAGCATTTGACGATCAGATTAAACATATGAACATGGTTCCTTTTCAGATGAGAAAGTACATACTCTGCAGTAGGAACTAAAAAGGTTCCTCAAAACAGAGCTAAACTTTTATGTAACTTTTATGTTTGTATTTGCTGCACTGTGGATACTAGGAAAAGGGGGAAGTTCCATTTAAAGTTCAAAGAACTACAAAAAACTTAATCCGGTCCAAAAGCGCCTACTAAGTATAAAGTTCCAAACTCACCCATATACCTGACTTTGTAACCTTAACCGAGTGTGTGTTAGTGTGTGCTTTAAGTATAAACATGTAAAATTCCCAACCTGAGATGTTCACCAATCTTTTTTCACTTTCTCTGCTCTCTCATTAAATTGACTTTTCCTTGCTATTCATCCTTGCATCTGATATTTGCTAAAACACACACACACACACACACGCACACACACACACACACACACACACACACACACACACACACACTCTCTCTCAAACACATGTAAAGAACACAACCACATATAGGCGCTTGGTTCCCCTAAGCTATGCTTTAAAGCACTGCCTATCCAAACAGGAAAGTGGCCTCTGCCCCGGCAGCAGTTGAGGACACAGCAGTGGAGATTTCATTAGTCGCAGCTAACAGGCTAATTATCCGCTTCAGCGCACCTGTAAAACTTTACTGTGTGTCAATCTCACACAATCACAGACACTGCGTATAGGTGTGTGGGTGGTTTTGTCGACATATGGGTCTGTGAGCGCATGTGTAACAAATTCATTTCTCTGTTAATATGTGAACTGTCTGTCAATCAGGCCTCTGTGGACACTTAAGCAAAGCCAAAAAAATCCTTGATTTTTAAAAGGTGGGTAAGTAGATCTGTAACTAAACAGGCATTCAATTGTTGCTGTGGTCTCGCTATCAGCTCCTAATTGCAGTTGCTTGCTCCCCTGTAGTATTTATTTTACATTACAAGGCGAGTGTAATGTTTCATGTCAATACAAAAAAACAGTCCAAAGAGGACATGTCACTTTCACCTGAGCATCTCCTTTAATGTGTGATTGATAGTCATTAGTTTAATTTGTGCTGGTATCTATGACTAATATTTGAGAAGGTTTTCAATAAACCTCCTCTTTGCAACAAAGAAAAACAAATTTGTGTAATGTGCAATTTTGGAACTACAATATAAAAAAAAATCCAAGTGGTAAAAACTGTAAAAAAAAAAAATGTGGTACCGTACTGTGGTTGGAATTTTGTGAAACTCAGCACCACACACCTTTTTTTAAGAGTTGTGATCAAGATACATACTGAGCAGGACTGTTAAGTGTCTGCTCTTTGAAAAGTTAAGTGTCTAAACTTGCTTTGTACAAAGCTTTGTATAAAACAGAATACACACATATATACAGTAAATAATTGGATTAAACATTCTTCCTTCACTTTACAAAGCAAGTTAGGAAGTGTAAAAATAATACTGTATGCTATAAATAAATGCCCTTTGACACTCTTGATTGATGGAGAGGAAGAGAAGCACACGAGAAGATAATCAAATAAGATTTCTCTTTAAGGGTTTAGGGTTTCAGTTTTTAAATGGCCAAAAATAGAGAGATGAAGGAGAAGGAGAGGTACTGATTATACAAGGGTCTTTGAGGTTGAGGGAATTTCTCACCATTTTATTGAGCGCCAAAATCCCGCATCCTGCCTCATGAATAGAACCAGTGACACACACACACACACTCAAAAAAGGGAACACAAAAACTCACACACTCTGAGACCAGTACCCCCTGCTTGGCAGCCTCTTTGTAGCCATGTTGTGATTGTATCAAATGTGGAGAGATAGAGGACAGGAGTATGGGGTTGCTGGTAGGGGGAATGTGTGAATTTGTAATGTGCTTATGCTGGAACCGCAAAGACAGGAGATGGAGGCTCCAAAGATGTGTTACTCTCAAACACACACACACACAAACACTAACACTGTAGGGAGTGGAACTCTAGCTCTCTAAACTCCTTTCATCCCATTGAAGGTGGAAGTGAGTGCAGGGTTTCCTGGAGTCACAGCAAGATTCAGCTCTCTCTATATCCTGCGCAAAACTACTGCCCGCTGTCAATTTGTGTGTGTGTGCATGTGTGTGTGTGTGTGTCCTATTGTGGTTCAAAGGCTCAGCTATCAGTGTGTGATCTGTGAGGGTATATGTATAACACATCACAGTGTGAATTACTGCATTAGCCCATACAGCATCTCTATCAAGGTGGCTCTGCAGAAAAAAGAAAGGTGGAGGACAGACAGCTTCTTTTTGAAGATGTATGCTGTTATACTGTACATGTGCTGTTGAGTTCAGGTCAAGAGGTAAGTTATTCTGGATTCTGTTGATCCCACAGAGTAAAAGACTAAAGCTGGAGGGCTCACGTCTTCAAGTCTGCATGTGTGGTGGTGGCTGAAGGTCACCAGAAGCTAAAGAATGAGCAGCAAATGGTGTCACTTCCCTTAACACCAGGTTAGAGGTCAAAGGGGAACCACACTGGACTGCCAACAAAACATACCTACAGCACACTGCACTAGTCCATAAAAGCAGGGGTGGACTGTCCCCCTCATTTCTTTTTATACTAATTTACAAAAGTGCAGTTTCTGATTAATTTTTCCAAATCCTTTGGTCATATTATAGGGTAATAACCACAACTATGGGTGTCCATTGTATTTGTTGTAACACCTACATCATTTTTGTATCATTACCTAATAATTTGTTGTAAAATAAGAAAAAAACATTTCTTAATTCTATACTACTCATAATCAGACTCATAATTCTATAATAAAAAGTCTAATGGTAACCAAAATAGAATTAAATAAGGCTATATTGTTTTACTTTTGAGTTTGTCTAATTTTGAGGGTCTCCAATTTATTGTACTCATTTAGGACCTTTAGACCTTTTTCTTATCCTCTTTAGGCTGGTAAGGGAAGCCTATGAGCAGCAGGATTTAGGTAGAACTTGCTCACCCTTACCTAACGCTCTTTTATAACTTTCAGCCTGTTTGTCTTAAGTTTGACAGGCTAACTTGCTGACTGGTGTTTGTGTGTGTGTGCGTGTGTGTGTGAGCAGTGACACACCCATAGGCACATACACACCTACCACGTGGGTGTGTCACTCCAGATGGGTGCATGATACATGACTGATCCCCTGAGTTTCCAAATTCTAACAATATTTGTTGCTGTTGTTTACTGGAGGTCCTTAAATAAATCTCTATACTTTACTCATCAGTCTCACAAAAGGAAAACTTGACATTTTTTCCCAGCTTATATTACAGGCCAACAACAAGCTGTAGTGGTTTGAATTCCTGGCTGCAGCCTTGCTGTGTGGACTTTGCATGTTCACCCCGTGCCTGTGTAGGTTTCTTCCGGTCCTCCTGTTTCCTACCACAGTCCAAAGCCGTGCACGCTATATTAATTGCTGACTCTAAATTGCCTGTAGCTGTGAATGTAAGTCTGCGTGGTTGTTTGTCTGTGTATGTCTCTCTGCATCGGCCCTGAGATAGGCGTACAATCTGGCCAGGGTAGACCCCGCCTCTCACCCGATGACAGCGGGTATAGGCTCTACCCTCCTGCAACTCGGAACAGGATAAGCGGTTAGGATAAAGATAGATGGATAGATGTGTGCATGCTGTGTTGCCTGCACGCATGTGTGTGGCAACGTTGCTTTTCTTATATTTAACTCAGCTTTGTTCAATTTTTGCCATCAAAATTATCTGTCAGTGCATTATCCTGTGTAAACCAGATTCAGAATATGATAAATATTGAGAGTATAACCATTATTCATATTCAAAAACATTAGATAACAGTCAATCTATGACCCTGATGCTTTTACATCACAGACATTTGTTTGAAAAGTTGATTTGTGGTGGTCAATGGTTCGAAACCCAAACTGAGGGATCTAGGATGGCTAGCGAGCTTCCAACAGCAATTCACATATTTTTAAATAAAACATGTTTTATCAAACATTATCAAAATTTTTTGTCTTTATCACAGTCTTCACATTTCCAACTTTTTGGCTTCGATTGTTTCACCCACAGATTCAAAAAAGGAACATAAGCAAAAGTTATTTGCTAAATTAAAAGTCAATCCGACTGAACACTGCAAAAAGAAGCTGTCATGTTGTGCCACTATTCACCGACGCGAATGTCAAGCAAAATTAGATTTGACTACAACATTACACATCCTAAGAAAGACCCTACGCTGACCTATCACTTAGAGGCCCCAGTGACAGTGCAACTCTCTGACCTTATTATCATTGCTATTGCCACAAAGTCCGGGTGTGTTGTGGATGATGGTCACATAGGATGTTGACAGAAGCACACATGCACAACGAGATCAGAGGATTTCCCGCTGTTCACTGTGGTCGTGGCAGTGTAAGGGTACCTCCTGGCACACAGCCTTTAGCTGTACTGCTCGGTGGGGAAGAGAAGCGTGTTTACACACTACCACCACTACACACAACCATACCAAGTCTGGATCCTGTTCCCCTCTGCTTCTGCATATAGTATATCAAAGCGTCTCTGGGTGTCTACTGTGCTCAGAAAATTCACCCTCACTTCCTCAGCTGACATGCTCTCTTTATCTCTCCCTCACTCTCTCACACACACACGTGCACACATAGGCCCCACATGCATGGTGATGAAGGATGGTACCACTCCCCTCTCGCTCTCTTCTGATGTACACACAGCACTCCTAACAAAACACCTGCAATAACACCATAAACACATATCCAAATGATCAAGCACACACACACACACACACACACACACACACACACACACACACCTAGATTGGCCAAAGTTTCTGCACTGCTTCTCTATTTTGCTGCCTAAGATAACTAAGAAGCAAAAAGTCAGACATAACTGTGGTATCGTTGTGCTAATATATGAAAAACATACCTGCACTCTAGTATGAATGGTTCCTCCTTTGTATATGTATGACATTTCAATCACCATCATCCTGATCAGACCAACGGCAAGTAAACTCCCATTCTACCAACGATGTAGGTTTATATGCATTTTGACCACGCAGACCGAGTCAGCAACATTATTGTCACGGATAATTCTTTTTAACAATTTTTATGAGCTTACTTTATTCTTTTGATCTTAGTTTCACTTAACATGACTGCTTTCTTGGCCAAATGGCAGATACAGAGCTTCAGAGGGCAAGACTAAGCTGGAGGACACAGTGGAACAAATGGCCTGAACGAGGCCGACAAAAAAAAAGAGTGAAGGCGAGAGACGGAGAGAAATAAACAGAGGGTGTGTACTTTAGATTGTGTAGAAGCACAACGCTGGAAAAATGCTGAAAAAAAAGTACTGTATGTCTTTATCTGCACGAGTCTAGGCACAAACAGCCGAGTGAGAATGATAGTACTCACCATCTATCTGTTTACTTCCTGGTTAGGAGGAGGAGGAAGAGGAGCTGGAGAATTAGAAAGATAAGAGAAATACAGTAGAGCCATTCATAGAGTGTGTTCTTTAGGGAATGTACTTTGCACAAAGAGGAACAGTGTGTGTTTTTGAGAAAGACAGAAGGTTAAAAGAGCTTTAACTTTCAACCAGGAATTAGAGGAAAATGTTCAAGAATCAACTAGATCAAAAATCTTACATGTCTTTCTGAGCCATATGTCGGTATATATACAGTATACAGTGTAACGTGCGTGTGGTCTTGTCTTTTCATCCTGTTTAGAAAGGAGATAGACCCCTCTTTCCTTTGGCTCTGAACTCTCTGTTGTGACTACATTACAGCCCCCCGATCACCACTCCCACTCCATATGTCTGCCATAGTAAACCCTGTCCACAGGCCCAACATCAGAGCACAGATTCACCTAACAGGGTTATATCTTTGGAAACTTTGTAGAATTAAAAAACAAAACACAAAAATTATACAACACATCAGATAATCTTTTCACCTATTATTGGTGAACTAAAACACTACTTTTGTAAATTAAAAAACACTCAATAATATCTTTGTTGAACTAATTCACATAAGGCAGTAAGAGAAAGAGAAGAAACCTGGAGTGAATTTCTTCATGTTTACCCAAAATATACAGAGCCCAGTTTCCTCCATCCTAGCTGAGTGCTGACAAATCCGCCAACCGCTTATCAAATTAAACCCCCATTAGCAAAATAAACACACTGTCACACACTAGCACAAACAGCCTATTACCAGCACAAATACGATAGCGTGTTAGCTGGCCTTCCTGCTCAGAGTGCGTCACTGCTGGCTCTTTGGACAAGCCTGCACATCATACCAGTCATGTCTCCACTCCCAGGTAAAGTGGTCTATGTGCTCTTGACCTATGCCATCAACTGTCAGCGCCTGTCACTCTGCGTGTCCGGGAAGCATGTGCAGATTTAGCCCCATAACATGATGATGAGACATGGCACCCAGCATGGAGTCCACAGTTTAATTGTTTCCATGCATGCTTGTTAACATGTAGGCTTTTCTTTGCAGCCACTATAAAGCCGAGTGTGCAGGTAATGGCATCTCATGAAACTTCACTTTTTTCTGGCAGCTGCTAGAAGAATTTACTTCAAAATGTAGCAATGCAAACCCTAAAACAAGGATATTGCTGTAAAAAGGATAATTTCATCTGTCTTCCTTCCTCTTTCCATGTTGGTCCCAAGGGACGCACATTCAGTAGAGGTGGGTGAGAGGTTGGAGGAAGTAGACAGTAAATGGAACACTAAATATGTATTCCATCAGCATAAACCAATCATCAGATGATTTTTAGGTAGACAGCAGTGTTTGGATAAACATCATGTGGTGCGTTCATGGACCGCAGGAACAGAGAAGAGACTTTAGGGAAACCCAGGAGTGAGCAGAGATGTCCAAGTGCTAAAAGTCAGTTAACACCTAAATTTGGGACATATTGCCAGGAAGGAGCAAATATAACCCAGCACCAGTTCCAGTAAAAAAAAAGTCTATGCATCATTGAATATTGGGGGTGATGCTCCCTCAATGTATTTCACACAGCCTGTCTGAGTCTCTCAGCTGTAGCATGTAGCTTAGCTCAATTACTACAACATGAAATGATCCACTCCATCAAACATTACAGTAAATTAGAATTACTGTATGTGTTTACAAGTGTGGAGAAATGTCTCAGGGTCGGATTATTTTGGGGAACTACGGAAATAAATAATAATTCATGCGACTGCTTGAGTGCAACTGCCACTTGTTTGTAAAATGTTCATAGTCGTTTGCAGAAAAGCCATTTTGCTCTTGGCAAAATTATATCTGAATGCAGACCCACTTTTGGTTTACTGTCAAAATGTGAATTAAATTACTCAAAATTGCTTTTATAGTCTGGAGACTTTCCATGCTTACCACTGTATGTAGCAGCCAATCACCTCTATTTAAGTATGTGTGCTCATAAAAACTGGATTAAGAAGCTATTTATATTGTTTGTGTGTTTCATAAAGAGTGGAGTCTACGGCCCTTAAATGTTTGCCCTGAAATTAATCCAAACAGAAACTCTATAGTTCTGCCTCCTTCTCTTCTTCTTCTCCTCTTGTATGGAATTCTACTTTCTCTGTTCTAATAAATCTGAAGGGGCCTTTTCCACTTTATAGGAACAGCAACTCATTAAATGGTTGATTTCAGATAGCAGAGTGTGAATGTTTTGAGTTAACTTTACTGATCTGTGAGCAGGTCGGCGGGCCAGGGAGAAACAGACGTCCCCTCGGGCACATGGGCAGTAGATTTACACCTCCACCATTTAAAGACACCTCTAAACCCACTGGCCTCTCTTATGTTGACCTGGTAGAGACACTGGGGTTGAGAGACACATACCCGCATAAACACAACAAAACTGCACCAGAAAAGGATGTTTAGTTCACTTACCTGCATTAATACACCTCGCGCTGAGAGGACTATGGAAAACAAAGTGTTAGTTCATACGTGGTTTAATTCAGACTGCTTGGAGCTGTCTCTAACACATAAAGAGCCAAATTAGAAACGTCGTCTGAAATTTGTCAAGTCTACAGTGGGCAATGGTGCTTTGAAGGACTGGGGAATTTTGATACTCCAAGCTTGTCTTAAAGGCCACATTTTAGCCTGTAACAGAAAAGTAATAACAGGCAACCTAATTAAAAGAACCACGAGAATTAAGCCAAATGGTTTAATATTTCTTTAATGTGCTTTTGCAAATCAGTATTGCCTTCCTGAGTTAGAACTAAGAACAAGAACTTGGGGGAAGATGAGGGGCCTCAAAGACATGAGACTTCAGCATAATATGTAAGTATTTAATGTATTAGTTTCTGAAAATCATATTTGCTCTCCCTTTACCATATCAGGCAGGAAGAACTTGGTCTTTCTCCAGTGTATGACATCACTCCCTGATTATGAACCATTTCCCATAAACCTCTGTGGTCCCCAGAGTTTCCCACCCATGAGATCAGGGAATGGACAGGGGTGATAATGAAGAAACAAGACTGCTTTTTTTATCAGCAGTAAGTAAATTTTTATCTTGTCTATTTTTTTAACCAACAGTCTTCTGTAACTGTTTTATGCTCATTTATTCATTCAACCCTGATCTGTGTAACTAACTAATCTGTTTAGACTCCGTGTTCCCCCGCGACTCTCAGTATTTGTCTCTCTCTCCCCCTGAGGGCTGAAAGCTGTGAGGCTGTAAGGTCCCTTTCTTCCCACAACTGCTCTCAATCGCCCCTGTGACTGCTCAGCTGTCAATCACTTCAACATCAGACCCACACTGAGCAGATCAAGCCTTCTGGGGCACACACACATACATTTATACACACACACGTGTATTTGTGCGTGCATGCATGTGTGTCACAAAACAGGTAGGTTTTAGAAGGAGGAGAGAGATGAAGGAGGTCCTGTCAACACCTGCTGGGCCTCACTACAGAATCTACACATACACACACACACACACAAACACACACCACATGGCACTAGTTGTGAAGGTACCACTTTAATTTTGGTCATATTTACTCTGCCTCCCTCTATGTTGCCTCCAGCCATGCTGTCCCACAGTGTCAGTTTAAGCTGCTTTGCCCTTTAACCAAGCAAAGCATTTGGCAGCTGAAGACCATGCTGCAAAACACATATGTCGTACATAGACACACAGGGCCGTGCACATACAGCAAGTAAAGGGAAGTCTGAGATCATATAGCTTGTCATACCTAAATGTACAGGTATGCCAACATTTCAACACACACCTAAAGACAGGTATTTTCTAAGCACAACTTCATCCAACTGAAAAGTCTCGAGGTCCATCAGATGAATACAAAGCCTTGCGCACACACACACACACGCACACACACACACACAGATGTAGACCATGGAGATAAAATGCTTGAACTCAAACGTACTCACAGAGTCCATTAGGCTCAATTATTGGTCCTAAACCACAGCCCAGAGCACTCTTTCATGGCTCCATCATTACATCAATAAGTCTTCACATTAATCTCAGCACAGCACAGCACATAGACTATTACCAAACCAACCCTGAACCACAGAGGCTCACTTCGTAGCAGGCATAGGCAAAGTAGTATTCAAATATACTCTGGCGTTCTCGGTTTGTATTGTTATGCTAAGGGATGTGTCCAGTTTTGAGACTGGTGAGACAGCAGAGAATAAATTAAAAAATGAAACCTTATCTACATATATTTGACTATGTGCACTCAGAAAAGACTTCTTCAAGAGTGTTTTTCTATGTTGCCAGCTGATTGAATACTTAGCCCAAAATAATTTTTAAGGAGCTTGTTTTAATGGTGACTAATGAGAATCTTTCACCAAAGACTTTTCAAATATGTGTAACATTAGATCAGGCCCTTTTAATGAAGCTCTTAAAAAAAAAGTATGGTAACTTTTCAGCGATTCGTTTACACCATCAGCTATTATTAAATCAGTCTACGGTCTGCAGTTCTCCTGTGAGAGAAAGGATGTTGGTAATAATTGCTTGTGTGAGCTAAGGCGACTAAATCAAATCTCCCATCACAAACACAGCATCAATCCCATTCAAATGACAAAGAACTACATTTTGGTGCAGTCCAATGAATCTCAGTTAAAGAAGAACCAAGGGAGAAAGGGGGAGTAAGAAAAAATGTGGAAAAAAGAAAGAGTGGAAGTGAGAGGAAGGGTTTTTTAGCCCTCAGCTGTCTGGACAGGAAAGGGGGTTCTTTAACCCTTGACCCAGTTCCATTCTGCATTTTTTGAGTAAGTGTGTGTGTGTGTGTGTGTGTGTGTGTGTGTTTTTCCTTAGAACAGGTTGTTTGAGACACCGGTTTGATAGACAGATGGTCCTTGTTGTCATGGCAGCCTGTGCAGGTGCGTAAGTGTGGGATTTCCTGCCCTAAGAAAAGTGATGGTGGTGGGGTTGGGTGTTCATCAGCAGTGTCAATGGGCAGCAGCCTCGCCCTGCTCACCACAGGTAGGATGAATGATAGAGGAGAAGGAAAAGAGAGGAAGACTGTGGGATGGTAAGATGAATGAATAAAGGAAAAGGGAGAAAATAGTGAGTTGTAAAACTTTGGAGGAGCTTTCACATTTATCACCCCGGATCTGTTCTTGGATGACAAAAAGCTGCGAAGTATGTTTTTCACTTGTTTCTCATTCTCTGCCATATTAAAAGAATAAAAGAATATTGCCTCAGAAACCTCGGCTGTTCCCAGAATGGCCGTCTCAGCTCAGATGACCTCAGATATTGTTCCGTTGTATTCTTTTATTCTCCTTTCAACATTGTGGCCACAAATGCAAGGCGAGAGAATGAAAGCGGGGTCCTGCATGGAGGGAGTTAAGCGGAAGGGCCAAGGGTCACTGCTGGAGACTCTCCCCTGAAGGCATGTCGGCAGCAAGCAGGGCAATATTAAAATTGGCGTTTCTGAATCCCACTACCCCAATTGTCTTTCCACCAGCTCCATCTTCTGTGCCAAACACAAGTGTATAAAGTACATTTATCCATAATCTTTAACTCTTTATCCTGTTCAGGGTCACGGAGGGCTGGATCCTATCCCAGCTCTCATTGGGTAAAAGGAGGGTTACACCCTGGACAGGTCTCCAGTCGACTTCAGGGCCAACACAGAGAGAAAACACAGACAGACAACCATTCACAATCACATTCACACCTACAGGCAATTTAGAGTCACTGATTAACCCAACATGAATGTCTTTGGACTATGGGAGAAACTTACGTAAGCACAGGGTGAACATGCAAAGTCTATACATTTTGTGGGCAATCAGCTCACAAATAGACAGCTGAGACATATTACAATTTACACCTGTCCATATACAGGTGTCTCTAAGGTGTCCTGCAGACAACTTGTGTCCAGATTTTGCCAATGTACCATCACTTACACCATCGCAACATACAGTCAGACCGTCAACATACGTAAGGTGCCGGCTGCATGCACCTTACTGTTGGACAATCTGCGATGGGTGGGGGGCTTCAGGGGCCATTGGAGTCTCAAAGTATGGTGTCCTTTCACAAGAACATCCACCATGTCTAGCAAATATTTTACTGAAGTCATTACAGTAAATTATTTAGCTTTTACAATACAAGTTATAAGATCAGTTGCATCCCATCTCAAGTAGCTCGAGAAATCGGATCACAATCCACCTTGGGGATGGTTTACACTTGGATTTAGTTCAGTCCACTTGTTATCTGATTGACAAAAATGCATTTTAAAATGTAACTGGGGTTAAGCTTACAGCTAGGATTAAACACTTAGATAAAGTTGTATTTTTTTTATTAATTTAGAGAATAAAAATATTTATTATGTTTTTGTAGTATTATCTACAAATTTATTATCTTACACAGTATCTTTTTATTTACAAAGAATTAATAATTGGCAAATGTTTTGGTTATTTGACTGTTTCACTGTGTTGTCACTGTGTTATAACTTGTTTTTGTTTCCAATAATTTTTTTTGGGTCATTTGAATATGTGCAGTGCTTAACCATATAATCACGATTAAAATTAACTGAGGAAACACTAAAAAACTAAAGTGATTTTAAAATGAATAAAACATTTTTTTAAGCCTGCTTTAATAAAGGATTTAAATGTCTTGTGAAAAATGTCACATAAACATTTAAACTAAAGTTGACAACTTAAAATTAAAAATAATAATATCCATCTTAACATTTCTAAAAAATAATTGTTGAAAAGCCTTCAGCATAATTAGAATTCTTTGGTTAAAAATATTCCTAAGAAAGAAAAAAATGAAAAAATCTAATATAATCCACCCTGCATACATACACATACAATGTTTGGCATAATGGAAATATTTATATACCATCCTTTTAATCCCAGGCCTGTCTGTCTGGGATGTTTGTTTTTGTGTTTACTCTGGAATGTCAGACATCCGAGGACAAAGAGGAAGAGGAGGTCAAAACCAGCAGAGCTCCAAAGACTCAACAAACATGATTAAATTCTAATTTGCTTTAATAGGTTTGTAGAAAGTAGTGTAGTGAAACCATTAAAGATTCTGCTGGTTATTTTCATGTCCTTAAAGGTCTTCAGGCACTGTGGGACCCTGCTTACTTTAAATCTTAAGGGCACATACACTTGACAACTACAACACCCACACAAAAACAGCAGCTCTGTGTGTTATGCAGGATCTCAAGCATACAGTATATCTTGCAAAGAATTTTTAACACAGTAATAAATAGCATATAAAAGATGAGCATGAAGCATAACTGAGGAGTGAGGGATTAATGCTATAAATTATTTGTAAGATAGCAAAAGGATGACAATGTGTGACCCTAACATTTCTCATGAATACACAAGCTGACATCCAAAGAATTTGAAACGTAGAACTTTTTATCACATTTATTAAGAGCATGTATTGAACTTGTAAAAACTAAAACGCGGTATTTTTGTATGTATTCATGGCACACCGATTAATATCTACAAACAAGGATAAAAGAGAAAATAAAGTGCTCAGGAAATAGGAGCTTGGCTATTCAGTTGAGGAATATGGTGCTTATATCTATCTTACAAAAACACACTTTCCAGTTAGTCAGGAAAGCTGCCTAATATATTGTTTGGAAGAGTGGAAATGAAAGGAGGGGGAAAAAAAGGACATTGTGCTGAAAAGGTTGTTAAATCAGTGACAGATCTTTGGCACTCAAAAAGACATGATTCCTGCAGTAATAACCGAGTTGCTTGCGGGGAATTTCACTGTAGACTCCATGAAGGGCACATATGTTGTCGTGCGTGTTTGTGTGTGACACGGAGTGTATTTTTCTGTGGGTTTGAGTGTGGGGTGTGTACGCTGTGCACTCATTAGTGAAAAGCCTCAGTGCAGACTAGCTCCAGTTACAGTAGTAAACGCTGCCTTTGAACTTTTAATAGAGCCCTGAAACTCAACCAGGCCTTAAAAAACAAAGATCTGCAGGAAAAGACGAAATGGACAGAAAGAGTTTGAAAGAGTAAACCACACAAAATAGATGTAAAGGTATGAGGAAGAGAAAAGAATAAGTTGCTGTAACAACTAGGTAATTTAGGTTGTTTATTCATGGACCAAAACTCTGCAACTGTAATACTCAAAATGTATAAATGTAGCTATGGTTTGGCCAAAGTCAGTACAGAGGCCAACAACACGCATAAAGCACAGAATACTGTATCTGCACAAATATAACCTACACAACTGCTGATGTGGCTGTCGGAGCATATTTCTAAAGTGGCCATAAACAGAACAAGTATCTCAAAATGCTTATTTTAATAGAAAGCAAACACAGACACACACACACACACACACCTTTATCATCATTAGAGTTCCTGCTTTACACCTGCACCTGTGTGTATGCCTGGAAACACTAATAAAAACGACCAGACCTTTCAGAGGGTGGGTGTTTATTTGAGCGACTGTCTGTAATGCAGAATCTTCTGGCTCACATATCAACAAACAGATGTCTAGGCTTTATAAGGTCTTAACAACAGGTTCAACTATTTCGCAAGTGTTTCAGTGTGCTGTTTGCATCTTAGCATATATAGGTCCAATCTAGATTATCACTCATTAAAACATCCATATTTTTTCTCCACAGCATGTTGAATTGCTAGAGAAAGATAAGCACAGGCATCATAACAGCATTAACAATAGCTCTGTTTTTAATGCCATGGAACTAGAAACAAAACTGAGTGCATTATTGTTGATAATGTAATAAATTGTGCCTGTGCTGTTCCTACCACGGCATATCTGCTCACGCAGTGGTCTATTCGGTGATGGGAGCCTAAGAGGGGTTGTGGACAGGCCTGTTTATTTGACTACGAGCTGTTTACAGAGATGGACGCTGTGCAGCTGAGTGACAGCATGAGAAAATAGCTCTGATAATATACTGACATGCAGAGAGCTCCACAGTGAAATTTCCTCCTTGCTTGTCTCTCATGACATATGTGCATATGGCTGCTCCAGTAAGGTGGTCAAATATCTGCTCACAATATCCTCCTCAATAATGATTCAAGTTTACTTTTAGTCGCAGGTGTTTCTCTGATCTGTGGAATTATTTAACGGAGATACCATACATAAGTTTAGCTCATTCTCAAAATTCCTACGCAGTTTTAGTACAGTATATGGTTAAAAATTACCTTCTCCCAATGTGACATGGTGTGATTGTCTTTACAAGTTAAAACTTTGTTCATGTCTAATCCAAGGTTTGAGAGAATTTTGAAGAAAGCAAAATTACATTGACTTTGAGGTCAAACCTTCCACCTATCAACATCATGATAGCGTGAAAGACATTGTTCATCTAACTAATGACTAAGAAGTTAGAGCTCAGGCTGTGAGTTGACTAAAAGCTCAAAAGTTTAAAGTACGTCCTGCTGATGTAACAATGATCACCACCTGAACCTATTGTTAAACAGAGCTGAATATAGTGGTTTTATAACCAATAAAACTGTTCATCAGAAGAGTCTGAAGCCATAAATAATAAAAACCCCATTTATTGTGTTTTCTCATTCGATCAGCATCTGTTTTCTCATTCTATCAGGGGGAGAGATTTGTAAAGGGAAATAAAAAAATTAAACTTGACGATTCTTTTCCCCCTTTCACAATAAAGTCCTAGACAGATGACAGCTGTGGATACACAGAGTGCACACTGCATGTTTTATCGCCTTTACCCATAAATAAAAAAATGCAGAGTGGAAGAAATACAGTCAAAATATACGATTTATGGCAACAGGAACAGCGGGGAGTCTGGAGATTTCTTGGACAATATGAATATAAAACTGTAATAAAACTGCACGGGCCTTGATTGTGGTCTGTGGAGAGACGTGGAGGGCCTCCAACACAGCTAACTTTATTACTTCATCTAAGAGAGCAAAAGAAAGGGAGAGACACACATCAACAGATTCAGAGACCATTACAGTTGAGTCTTTTTCCCTAAGTGGCCACTGTCTCCATCTAAGAACCCCCAGACCCTTTTCACCCAGCATCCAGGAATTGCAGAACAGGGCAAAGCTTCCTCAGTTCAGTTTATCCATCCATATTTACACAGCCAACCTTTTTTGTTAACATAAATCTTTATAACCTAATTTGATGGCAGGCATCACAGTAAGCACCATTAAACTGATGGTAGTTATATAAACATTGAGCGCAAAAAAGAAGAGTTAATGCTTTTAAAAGTAAAATAGATTCTTGTTTATGTAAGTGGCTGGTAACTTTGTGATGATCGCCAACTGAACAAATAATTTGTCACCATTTTCATTTACCACAACATTACAGTGTCCAACTGTGTTGCGCTAAGCATTTCAAATTATTGGGTCTGAGTCATGTTTTATGAACAGAGGAGTGGAGTGGAAAATACAGAGATGAGATGCATTTTTAGAGGGATTAGAGCAACAGATCGCTGCGAGGTGGATGAAAAGAGCCAGATGATCTGTAGGCCACTGAAGGAAAATGCTGTGGACTTCCAAGGAGATTTATCAGTGCATGACTTCTCCTCTTCCTTATCCTCTCCCATATAAAAACAGCCCATTGTACGGTGCTGCATCTTTCTTGGATGGAGCCACGCATCAGATCTAAGGTTTCACAGAGCATACTGGGGGACCGGTGAAACCAGAGACAATAACAACAAATATCGGCTTGTATTTTTAGGTTTTGATTATGAAGCACGTTTCACAGTTTAGTACTCCAGGGACACCAAACAAACTTTGGTGTTTGAAGAAACCAGCATCCAGAATTTGATCATATCTATGCTGTTCCCAAATATCCTTGAAGAGAAAAAAAAAATTATATAATAAAATAGGGCACAGAATAGATCTACAGTACACGAAGATTTGTATGAGACACTATGTAAACAGATATTTTCAAATATTATTAGCATTATTTTCACAAAAAATTTAAATCTACTAAATCTAAATTATTTTAATACATTTTCTTATACATTTTATTTAATATATGTTTTAGCATAATTATTAGATTTGATTTTACTATTGTACAGTGTTATTACCCTCCTGTTTTTTGGGTTTTGTTTTTTTTTTTTTTGGTATCCCTTTGCTTAAAATCCAAAAAAAACACAAAACACTGCTTTAAAACTTAAAGGCGATGAAAATTGTATTTAATCCAATTTGTATTTGTAAATAACTGATAGAGGGAAAGTAAAACACATCTTACTTATAGAATTTAAATTCATATTTTTAATAATTAGAATGATTGTCAAAATGATTCAAAAGACATATTTTCAGAATAAAAATTATACTTCAAAAGTTTTAAGATTTGGACAGAAAACGCTACTGAAGACTTATCATCACTTCATATGTGCTGCCATATTTATAGTGTAATGGTTACTGTTATACTTTACTGCCATCTGCTGACCAAACAGACTCACTGAATGATGGAAACGATTAAAATAATCAAAACTCTTTGCTGTTTAATATTTTAAACTAGTTACACAAAGATATGTATGTGGATCCATTCTGCATTTGATTAAATCAAGTATATATAATTTGTTTTGAATATGTTGAAGTAATACAATGAAAAAGAATAAATAATTTTACATAAGTAAATGTGGTTTTTATTTTGTTCATTGTATTATAATAAGATATTCCAAACAAATTATGTTAACTTAATCAAATGCAGAATGGATGGATCTACAGATTTTTGAGTGTACTAGATAGAATATATTTATATGACTGTTATTACCTATGTTTAACGTCTCTCCTTGACATATTCTTATTTTCATTATGTCTCTTTACTTTCTTGAAAAATGTGGGGGTTTTTTTGGAGAACACTATCAAACTGAGCTGGCCACGTGTTCGCGGTGACTCATCAAGTGATGAGGGAAACACCTCCCAGCTGGGATGAAGAGGGCTTTAAAAAATGATCTGATCACAATGCTCCCCAAAGCTGTAGTGTGTAACAAAGCCCTTGATTTGTTGACAGGGGGGGGTTAACCCATAATGATACGTCAGCATTTATTATTTAGTTCATAATATTTGTATAAGAAAATAAATCGGCAAAAAGTAACTAGTAAAGCTCTACAATTAACGTAGTTCGGTCAAATTACTATACAATATGTGGAGTAAAAGCAAAATAAAATGAAAACATTCAAGTAAAGTAGCCTACAAGTACCTCGAATTTGTACTTAATTACAGTATTTGAGTAAATGTACTTACCACCTCCGCCATTTCTTAGTACCACACGCTTGCTTGTGTTTGGACTGTGTACAGTGTCTCACATAATATCTTATCATTTGGACCATCTCATGTCCTCGTGCAGGTTTGGACTCCTACACGGTCCTACAGGTGACATAGGAGACCGCCCCCCAAACCCCCAACCCCCAACTAATATGAATACTGGCTGAATAACTGCAAAACATCGTTTGTTTAATTGTATTATGTGAGCTATATGTCAAATACAACCTTTGATATTATCTCGCTTAGTGTATTTTGTCGTCACTCTGCTGTAGTTCACCGGCGGAAGTAGCCTCCACATCCCGACAAGCATTTCGACAATTGCCATAGCAGCGGGAAGCTGGTTTGATTCCGTCTTCAACATGAATAGTCCGACTCGAGTATTTATTGGCGGCCGTGAGTTTGCCGGTAATGAACGGCAGCAGGGACTAGAAGTACGAACAGTAGATCTTCAGAGTCCCAGTAACCGGGTGTTTGAGATCCAGGTAACGGGAACAGCGGAGGTTTGCAGCCTGGCGGACCGAGTGTCTGTTCGGGTGAGTGTGGGAAACAGCAAGGAGTCCGTCAACGAGGTCACCAACAGCGTAATACGGCGCGTGGAGTACATTTTACAGTCTCTGAGGTGAAAACACACTCACCGTAGTATCACCACAACGTTAGCATTAGCCCAAAGTTAGCTCACTGCCGAGGCTGCACGTGTTAGCTTGTTGTATTGATGCCACGGCAAATGGAAGTGTGGATAACTTGTAACGTTATTCAAGTCTTGCACTTCGAAATATAATAAAGCAAAAGTAGAGAAGCATGTTGCTAATGCATCTGCACGTTTACTCATTAACTGTTGAACCTAAATATAACGACTTTAAATGCTCGCAATCTAATCACTGCATCATAACACCATGACAAAACGTTAGGGATAATCGACTTGAGGGGGAAATGTGTGGAAAATGTAAAAGGTTCATGCTGCAGTGATATTATATCATGAAAGTTGGGCGTTTAAGTAGAAGCATGCAGTTGTCATTTCTTCCCCTCTAACTATTTATTGGAAAAAAAACTAACAACATTGGTGTGTATACCACACCCAAACACGTCACTGTCTCATTACCTTGTCAATCGTTAGGTGTCGTCTGGGTCTCGTGATGTCAAAAAGTGAACAGCATGACGGACAGTTTACATAGAAATTGCCATTGAACCAGAACATTTCGTGGGCGACTCATAGATCAGACATGATGCATGAATCACTTTGTTATTAACATGTTATGCAGTAAGTGCTGAAACACAGAACTGTTGGACACGTGGTCAAATTAAGTTCGCCTCTAAAGATTATAGTGCTTCATAGGTGCATTCGGAAATTTCACCCCAAAGTCGATTATCCCTAACTTTTTGTCAGTAGCGTCATCATATCATTAGATGTTCAGCTATTTTATGTTTGTCTTAAACCATCACAGATACTCCCCTTATCTTTCAGTAACATGCAATGGAGTACAAATAAATTATGTTTAAGTATTAAGTACCTCAGATTTGCATACAGTAAGTACTACACTTTAATAGATGTATCCAGTTGCATTCCACCAGTGTTAGTGACATGATTGTTTAGTACTCTGTGGGGCAAAGAGACCTCATACTTTTGATAATTGTCTTTTCATCATCCGTTCTGCTTAGACAACATGGTATCAAAGATGAAGATACCTCCGTGAGGAGGTTTCTCCACCGAGAGGCAGACCTTTATCACATGGCTGCTGAGGTAAGACCCTTTGGACACATACTAATGATCTAAATTCACTGTGATGCCATTTACCTTTTACTGGCTGTACAAGCGCGCAGGTGTGCTGGGTTGTATATGACGGTGTCACACGTTTCCATAGGTCCTGGTCACGTTTTCAGATTTTGAGAAAATGGAGCAAATACGTAGTATCTTGCTGGAAAAGCTGGACAAGAGTGTCTGTGTGGGAGCACCACAGTTTTACCACAGCCCAGGGTGCCTGAGTGAGCTGAGGTAAAAAAAAAAACTAAACACTCCTCTCACCAGCACTTTGAAGTCAAAGCTATTAGATAGTAAAATGAGCTTGAAGCTGCACTTGTAACTACTTTGTATTTGTGTTTGGTTTAGAAAGCAGGCGTGTGTGTCAGCAGTTAAGAATGCTCAGCAGAAGGCCAGTGAAGTCAGTCAGCTCCTGGGACAAAGTCTGGGACCCCCCCTACTGGTCAAAGAGGAGGAAACAAGGGAGTGGGGGAATGAGGACAAGGAGGAGGGAGATAGAGGAAACGGGGCTGCACACCTTTGTCAACTTCCCTGTACACCCGCAATCCACGCTTCTTCACGGGTGTCCGTCTCCTTCAGTCTCAGAGACAGAAGCAGGAAAAAAGTCTAAAAACATTTCTCACTGACTCGTGAAAGCAAAGAATGGATAAATAGTTTTATTGCAAATCTGCATAAAGTGCATTTTTCTAAAGTTTTATTGTACCTCAACTAAAACATGTCAGTCATACCAATTAAAAAAAAAGATTTATTTAAAGTACATTTACATGTCGAGCACTCACTATTATGATTTAACTTGAACATTAAAATCTGTTATTTAAAATCCTAGCAACAGATTTTTTTTGTTTAAACACATTAGTTAAAATACTGTTTATTTGTACACCTCAAACAAAAGGACCTACTCAAAGTCTTAATTCAAGCCTAATTACAACATTTCTTGAATCACAGTAGACACCCTCATGTTGAGATCTAGCAGGGAGGGATCTGAAGATTATCTTTGATTTGTACAACGTTTGGCACTTAATGGCTGATAGGTGACTAGTTATTACTGAAAAGAACTTTTGTTGTCTCCATCTATGACTGAGACAAATCATAGATTCAGTCTTCAGGGAAGATCTCTCTGAGCCAGGGCTGCATGACGAACCGCTCCCCATCAAAATGTGTGAAGTAACTCTCCAAGGTGGGAATTTCTGGCTATAAACATCATACGGTGAACCCCAGACATATTAAGTGGGTGTGTGTGTGTGATTGTGGGTAAATTATTTGCTTACCTGCAAGCCAGTGATTCGTTCAAGTTGTGTCTGAGGCAAGTATGCGACAAACAGAGAGGAGGTCCCCGGCCCACTGAAGAGTACCTTGTAATGAGGCGTCCGCTCAGCTTTGATGCCCTACACGCAGACACATGGTCACAAAAGTGAGTGAGATCATTTTTTTATCTCGCAATACCTTTTGTAATTAGAAGATGCCTGTGCAAGTGCTCATTGAATGCGAGTGAAAAGGAGAAGGAAAGGTAACCTCAGAGTTGGAATACACCTGGTCAACCCACTCTGGAGGGGCTCGCATTTCAGGGTCCCAGCTCACCACCACCCCAACCATGTGTCCTTTCCTCTCCAGCACCACCTCCCCGACCCGCAGAAACACGAACGGAGGACGAGGGCTACGCACTGCCTTTGAAGCTGGAAGGATAAAGACACTTTTTAAAAATTACATATGCACAAATTATTTTTGATGTTGTGTATTTTGTGAGCAGGGATGAAATAATCCATCTTCATGAATATTACAGAGCCAAACCCTGATTGATGAATAGATATACAGACACCAACCTCCAAAGAAACCCTGGTCATTATCAAAAAGCATGGTCTCAAACGGTGGTGGTTCCATTTGCTCCTCCTGTCCCAAGCCGACCAGAGACCTTTGGAAAGCAATTATATCATAAGTGTTGTTTGTTTACCTCTATTCTTGTCTGTGTTCCTACAAAAACCTGAAACATTAAAATTTTTAAAAAGGGACTTGAATTTAACCGTAATTTAAAAGAAAAATTCTACAGTAAGCAAAACATTTAATGCCGTGGATTATGAAAACACGTTTGAGATTTTGTTTCTACACTCACTTGACTTTGGACATCTGCTCGTTTGCCCAGTCAGCCCATGCAGATCCATTGAGGTATGATCTTCTCCACTCTTTCCAAATTCTAAGAAATCTGTAACACCATAGTTCATAATCCATCAACTGTGGACAGAAACATTATTCATGATACTAAAATAAGATATTTTCTTCATGCAATGTTAAAGATTTTGGGCTAATCATTGTCATTCTAAAAGGGAGTCGTTTCACCCACACAGTAATGCGTGTCTGGACGATAAGAGAAGTCCTACCTACCGTGTGGCCGCGTGGTACCGCTGCGCCGCCGTGGAGCCGCTCCACCGGGAGATGAAGTACTGCGCAGGCACAGCGGAGAGCAGCAGCGCGAGCTGCAGCACCGCGGTGCCGGTGAGCTGAGGCATGACCGTCACCTGCGGACGGAAACGCGCGTCAGGTGCAATGCACAATAAGTTAAGAGACATAAAAGCCAATGTGCACTCATATTTTTAAACCTAAGAATTTTTTTACATTTCCGTATGGGGCCTCTGCAGCTGACCTGACACTTGTACACTGTACATTCTTGTATTAGTTGTTCAAGTCAAAGGAAGTTAAACCCTGGTAAACAACATGGCGCTGCATAATTGTTCAGGCTCGTCACTGTTAGTAATTATGAGCCTTACCTCGTATTAAAATCCACAGGCTTTTCTCCAGCTATCTGACAAACATTGCGCCTGAGTCTGTCGGCGCCTGGAAACCAGAACTGAGAGACAGTTTCACTTCTGTTTTATTTACATATAGCGCACAGTCTCCCATGTAGCGAACACCTGGGTTATTTACATTTTCTTAAAAATTGGCAATATGATAAGCCGTCCAATCCCCGCGGCCCACGGAAGAGGAGACGGACCTTTAGCGACCCGCCACGTCAGGAAGGCAGGAGACCGTGCGCTTCAGGCGGATGCGCGGTTTGACGCAGTTACGTTGTGACAACGCCAGATGGGGAAGCTGTTCATTCGTGCAATAATACTCATTAGCAACTAACAACGGATTTCTTTGAACTTTATTACTTTCAGGAGAATTGTTTTGACACAAAAACAACAAGTGGGAGGAAGATGAATATGGAAACACAACTGTTTATTTAATTAAAATATTGGTATGAACTAACAGGACAGCAGTACTCCCCTACACATACATTCTAGCTTTATGCTTCTTTTTTGCATTAATTCCTTTATATATAAAAAAGTATCCAAACTAACAAAAACATTCTCTTTAATCAGTTCACATGAAACAGAACCCTTTATCCCTCCCATTCTGTTCTTTGCCATCCCACTTGCCCTTAAAACTTAAAAAGTTTCCAAATGCTTGCAGGTGGCCTACATGCAGCCACTTCACACACACAGTGACTTTTTAACCTCTAACCCAACACTATGAGGCCCAGTCAGGGGCAACAACCAGCGCAACTCTGCTACACATTAGCACAGGCCAGTGGGATAAATACATGCATGTGTACATGAGCCACAATATGCAGAACTAAATAAGAGGGCTGATCTCAAGTGCTGAGTGCAGCTGGAAAGCACTGATAACAAAACCCACTGAGGTCCACTTTCTAAAGCAGTAGGGACAGGGAGGGCAGGACAGCCATGACTGATGTGTGTTTGAAAAGGTAAGAATAAATTATTATACCTGTTATGGCTAATAACTGAAGACTTACTTTTAAGGCCCCTTTGAAATTATTAAAAGTCGTACACTTTTACCAAAAAGGTTAAGATATTCTGACAAGCCATACTACATCAGCATTTTGACTGGATAAATGTGGTTCATTTGATTAGGTGGCAACATTACAAAATAATGTCCCCTTTAATTGGACAACCGCATTCTTATGTATTACTCATGTGGTTCAATTGGAATGACATCCCAGTTCATCTTTTGGATCGATGCTGTGTGGTCATTTCTGGTTCAGTGTTTTTTAACTTGCCCCTGTAAACAATATTTTTTAAATATTTGAGAGGTCAAAAGTTTTGCTTTCAAATTCTGTTCATAATATATGTGCATAAATGTAAATGTGATTGTGACTGAGATGCAAAAAAAATGCAAAACCTACATGTGCCTATGAAGACTTTATAGACCAATTTTAGACTGAACAAAGCATGTATATATATATAGATATATACATATATCTGTATATATACACACATGTATATATGTGTGTGTGTGTGTGTGTGTGTGTGTGTGTGTGTGTGTGTGTGTGTGTATATATATATATATATATACATACATACATATATATACACATATATACACACACACATATACATATATATATATATAACTAAATCCCTAGCTATAAATAACAATTGTGATAAGGTTTGATTTTATGTCTAGAATCACTCAGAAGGAGGGGTAATTATTTTGTATCAATTTGGAATAAAATTCTTCATATACATAATACAAAGAAAGCAATTGTGAAACTGACTAATACGTGTAAAACATCATTCTATCAGTGTGACGTCACTGATGCAGTCACTGAAACACTGTCCTATATTGAAGGGGCACAGACAGAATACAGTTGACATTTTACATGTAAAGGAGCTCAATTCTCACTGTGGAGGCAGTAAAACTGCTTCACAAAATAAACACATTCAAAAGCCATGTTCTAAAACTTCAGTGCCTAAATGCAGAATTTGGCATTGACAACAACAAAAGAGTGGCGAACAGATGAGATATGTTGAACGACATAACAAAAGAAAGAGCTATGAAATTATCCAGCTGTAAATAGTAGATGCTACTGTCCAGTTCCCCCAACTCAGTCTCACAACACAAGTGTCAGATTTTGGCATTCATTTGCGTTCAGGGAAAAAAAAAAACATGTCAGAAGTGTAGCCCGCCATCTTTAAAAACTCAGTCCATTGTCTGTGGAAACACAAAGTGACACATTTGTCTCCTGTCAGCCTGTTAAGATGTTAACCTGTCAGGTCCAGTTTAGTCCCTGACATCCAGTTCTCCAAACCCAATAATGAACAAAACCAAGAAGTTCAAGAAAAAAAAAGTCCCCTCAAGGACAAACCAAGGATTAAATATGCCAGTGTAGCGAAGGCACACAATCAGAAAGGTGGATATAAGATATTCTCTCCCTCCCCCCACTTTGTCCCCAATCCAGTTAGATCTGGCTCCATCCTGTTTGCTTCCGGCATGAGAAAGTGCTAAAGCATGCGAGACAGAATTGTGTGTGTACAGGTGTGGTCACCATATAAACATATCAACAATTAAAAGGTTCATTTTATATGTTAACAATTTTAAAATACACAGGCTTACTCCCTACAACTGCATTGATATTCAGTCTGTGGTAAGTGCATCTCAAAGCTAGTCACCCAAAGCTCCACTCGCTGTACCTTAGGTATAAACTGACAATAGGTTGGTTATAGGATAATATATTGACATGAATAATTGTATGCTTACAACAACAGTAAGGTTTTTTTTTCAGCTGCTATAAATACATTTCTTAGAGAGGTTTCACAACGACCAAACCGTATGCCACTGTTTGTACGCTGAAAGTGAATGACACTCAATTGTAATATAAAAACACACACACACTCCTTCAGTTACGCACTTAAAACACCAGCTCTTTTACAAACAGGCACATGTACTTTGCAGGGCATAGGCCAAGTACGAGCGCGCGGACAACCACACACACACACACACACACACCCCCCAAAGACAGAAAGGCACAAGGTATTGCTAATGTTGACGCACTGAAACATGGTCTATCTAAACATATAAATGACCCCTTTCACCCTTGCATCCTAGTCTAGTTGACATGCAAAAAAAAACACCCACACACACTGACACACATTGATAGTAAACAAAACCTACAGATCTACAGTACCTACAGAGGTACACCATTTGGTATTTTAGCGCAGACAGACACGCTCAGGTCAGCCACTGTGTAAGACTTTCAAAACAGAGAGCCTATCATTATGTAGAAATCTTAGAAAAAGCAGAGAGGGGTTGTATAAAAGAAGAGCAGAAACAAAGAAGGGGGTGAAAGACGTCAGACCGGTGGTCTGCAGTCTGTCACAGACCTAACAATTTTTAGCTCAGTGGGTATCTTTGACCTACTCAGCTGAGACAATTGAAAATAGTGAGATAAAATACATCCAGCTCTCCTTATAATTTTTTCAAGTAGTAAAACTCAACAACTGCACCATCTGACACCAACTGTGTTGAAGGTCAGATGTGGGTGTAAAGAGCGTATCATTGGACAGGCGTGTGTCACAAGACCACCAACAGAGGAGTCAGCAAACGCCAGTCAGATCCAACATGGACCAATAATACAAGAGGAGTTGGAACCAATGAACATGCGATGTCAGAAAGCCTTCGGTTGTCGTAGTAATGTGACTGCACAGTTTTCCTTCCATAGCCACAGTTTCAAAAACCAGCAGCTGGATCACCAGCTCTCCAGATCTAAACACACATAGCAAGGATATGTATGTATACAACAGCAAGGATGACTTTCTCAGCATTGTTCCCTACTGCTCCTCCAACCCTCAGAAAACAGATGTCTTCTCTGTGAGGGCAATCAGAATGCCCGTCACATCCTGCGTGCTTGTTGTGTTACCAGCCTATAAGGTTGGCTTTGGCCTTTTCTGTTAGCTTGCGAACACGTCCCTTTGAGGAGGTGCCAAAGGTGATTGATGAGTCTTCAAACAGCAGCTGCCGCTGCTCCTCCTCAGAGTCCTCCTCCATGTACCATGCTGACCGTCGCCCCTGGTTGCGTGTGCGCATAGATCCTCCTGTTTCTTCTTTCGGTGACTCCTTACGATTTGATCGCTGAGGAGCAGTCTGCGGAATAGATGTAACCTCCTCATTGGTTTTCCTGCTGCTCCTCCTCAGAGGTGAAGGCTCAGGTGACTCAGTAAGAGGGGTGGATTCATCAGTTCTTACCACCCGGGGCCGGCCACGCCGCCTAGGCGCCAAAACTGTGCCAGAATCCGACAGCACAGATGTTTCCTGTGCAGAAGATGCCCCACCTTCATCACCTGTGGATTGGTCAAGCTCATCGTCAGGGGTGGAGCTTCTGCGGTTGCTGCTAATTCTTATCTCCTCCAGCTCCTGCTTGCTCTTTCGGCCCCTCTTCTTGCCAGGTGGACGACCTCGCGGTCTGGAAGGGCTGGTTGGACTAGTGACCTCTGGAGGACTCACTGGCGGGTCCATTCTAGATCTTCGCCCCCTTCTCCCAACGCCCATGGTCACATGACTACTGTGGCCATTCAGGTGGACTGTGCTCTGAGATGATGGGCTGGCAGGAGAGCCTGAGAAGTGAAGTAAGTAAACATTGACCTCACGTGAAATCTAAAAACTAATAGGTCACATAGTTGTGACATTATATCTTTCTTACCAGGTGTGTGTCGTACAGGAGGCCTGAGCTTCCGCCGGGTGCTACCTCCAGTGTTACTTTCGCCAGCTGAAGGTGGTGTCACTTTTTCGGGAGCTGGTGATGTTGAAGCTGTCACAGAGTTATGGTTTCTCAACGAACGAGTAGATTCTGACAGTGGCAAAATGATTCAAAAATCAAGGGCATCTCAGTAAATACATGAGAGTGTTGTGACATGACTATTTTTTTTTGTTCTTATAGAGAGAACACATTATTTCCCTTTAACTAGAAATTAGCATATCTTACCTGCTGTGTTTGGTGTGTTGTTTGTGGCATTATGAGAGGAAGATGATGATAGTGGAGAGTGTGCAGAATGACGTGTTGCACTGCGTGTTCGTCCTGCAGCTGATGTGTCTATCTTCCCATTGACCAGCTGGGGGGGCTGTTTTAGGGGTGCGCTCTGTCTCAGAGAGGAGGGTCGTGAAGGAGCTGGGGAAAGTTCCCTTTTCCCAGTCACCCTAGATGACACACGTCTCTTCCTCTCTGGGCTGGAAGAAGGGTGGGAAGAAAGAAAGCGATCGATCACATCTAATGTGTAGGAAGCGCCACAAAATCTAAAACAAAATGTCCTTCTTCATACCTAGATGCTGTGCTGCTTGTGGGAGACTCGCTCCTCCTCCTCCTTCTCTTCATGGCATGGCGTGTTAGTCTGTCCGTAGTGTGTCGCGTCTGTCTGTCAGTGCCCTGTTTGGTTAGTTTGTCTGTCAGCCCGTGGATGGCCTTGTAGTCGGCCAGGATGGAGCTGATATGCTCCTCAAATAGTGCAGAAAGCCTCAGGCTCATACTGTAGATCTGAAGACAAAATAAAGACAAAATAAAGAATCAACCAAAAATGCGTAAATGTTAAAAGCTGCAAATTTGTATTTGTTAGATTCCAGTAAGAAAGTCTATGTGTTTGTGCATATGTGTCTTACCCGAGACTTTTTACTAGGCGTGTAAGCTTTAGAATTGCTGAAAATGAGCCGGACATCTTTGCAGAGCTCAATGGGAGACTGATATTTTCCTTCTGTTAGTGTGCTGAGAACTGTGCCAAAGTCCATTGGTGAGTCAACTATTTGCAGATAGTCCTAAGAGAAGCAGAGAGAAGTTAGGACAATTTGAATTACGGGAGTTTCACTTTGAACTGACTGGAGAAAAAAAACTAGCAGTCCCAAGAGTTCCATACTTTTCTGCTAACAACAACTGCCATAAGTCTGTTCAAATTGTTTGCCTTCGGAACATAATTCTCCATTTGATTTGGTCTTCATTTCTGAATGGACATGCCAACCAAACAATTCCCTTTACTTCAGATAGCACTCCTTTCTCCTTTCTGTAACTACTAATGCAGCCTGACTGCATCCAAACAAGGCATTTAAAAAATGAGCCTAAATTTACAGTAAGCTAGACAAGAATAACATACAGAAGAGTTTTAGTATTAGTCTAAAGATGGAGATCTGTTCAATAGTTACCGGGTACTCTTGTAGGTCCACGGGTTCTCTGAAGGGCTCAGAGTCTTCACACTGAAAAATGAGATCCAGGAGCTCCTTACAGCGACCCCTCCATGCATGAGGATCATATGAAGGAGGCCGGGTTCGAAGTTGACGCTGCATGGGTCGACGACCCTAGGCGCAGACATAAAGGACACCAAGTAAATACACTACTGAATACGAAGCAGCCTCCTTTTTCTTTAAAGACTCAACTATAAGACATGTTAGAGTTTTTTAGGTTGTTTAAGTGCATTTAGAGTCTGTGATGTATAGGAACATGTTGTTACTGGGTTACCCTGTGGTTCCGTGTGGATGTTCCAGGAGTGTTAATATCTTCGTCATCCTCCTCATCATCCTACATTAGACAAAGGGAAATAATTATGGTGACACATACTTGACTCTGACAAACCCACATGCTTTAATTTCTCTCGAACAGAATGTTTCTTCTAATTGTCTTTTAGATGTAGCTTCAGACTTTGTGTGTAACAATAGCAACTGAGCACAAATCATATTACTAGACTTATTATTTATAACTCATATAAATATGCTTTGTAACTAGATTCACAGCAAGAGTTCTGAACAAATGTGTGGAAATCAAACTTTTTTTAATTCTTATTCATTAACAGGGCTCAAAAACAAGTTGAAATATATATATATAAGTTTGGTCTACACCAGTTAATCAATGCCACAATGCTAAATAACAGAAACATCTCTCTGCGTAATGCAGAACAACCTCCAAAACGATCATTTCAATTCAAGATGAATCAACATCTCTATGAACTGAACATTATCACTTTCATGAAGTCAGGATTTCCTGCAAGATTGCTGTATCAGTTGTGCCTAATAAACTGCCAACTGAGTGTAGGTACATATATGTGCCAACAGACCTCATCTTCGGAGTCAGAGAAGGTTGCCTTCTTCATAGTTTTGTAGAGGGGCATGAGGTCTGTCAGACTTTGGTCCCTGTGGAAAAGATAAGAAAAGAGGAAAGCAGAAATTAAATCTAAATACAAATGTTGTAGAACATTAAAATGTTAACATGGTAAATTATCTTAAATTTTTATTTTGTGATGTGCATCACGACGAAGACAGAAACTTGTGGAATAACATTTGGCTTAAAGACATTGAACAAATCCTTTTTTTTCTAAATCATGTAGGCTTTTAAATAATTAATACTTTACACTGAACATACTCACTTAATAAATTGCAGCATGAGGTCAGAGACAAACTTTGCTGTGGTTACTATGAATGATCCTGGCTCATTGAATGTTTGAGCATTGTGTTCAATATAACGAACCTCCCACATCAGAGAGGACAGTCGTCTGCAAAGAAAATACAAGTATTAAAATCTCTCTCACTTATGAACACTCTGCTATCATTTTTGCTGAAACAGAACCTGGTGGGAGGTACCTGTAGAAGCGGTTCACCAGCCTTTGGCGTATGGTGCTAAGGTCAGTGACATAGGCCACTACTGTGCAGTATGTAGGGTAAGCTTGTAGGTCTACTGGGAAGGCAAATGGCGCTGCCACATCTGAAGGTGACAAGTTTGGTGGATCAGAAACAGATAAATGCAAAAGAAAAGAGGAGACATTTAACAAAGGGTTACATCTCCAAAATAAAATACAGTGCACATATCAAACATTACAGTATCAACCCTAACCCAGACCTTTTGCCCGTTTTTAAGTTTTTACTTCTTGTTGTTAATATCCTTAAATACATTTAGATGCACTTAAATAGTTGATTTAAACCCTGTCCTGTAAATCCTCTGCAGTATTAAGTGTAGAAGTAACAGATCTGGAGGGATTAAATGAGCTGGCTGCTTTGAATGTTGTTTCCTCAAATTGCCACAAGGGGGAACCAACAAACCACGTTTCTTCCAAATGGTGGCTTGCACCAAAAATTGTGCCTACCATAACATTACATCACTTAAAGGGAATTCAAGCAAGCACCTCACTATCGGGCTTAACAAGTTACTTATTTAATCCTTTTAACCTATGCTCAACTGGGCACACATCGATAAAATCAGAGCAGTGATTTATGTCATGTAGAGTCATGTTGCTTCTTTGCAAGAAACACACTCCTATGACTTAACACATCCTTGCTTACGTGACATAAGTGCACTGTTATTTTTACAGGAGTCTTATGTTGTAATACCGAGTGTGCAGAGTTGGTCAATGGCTTTAATGATGCGTTCGCACTCTTCTGCCCGTGTGCGGCAGCCCCATTCCCCCTCCAGAGGGACATAGAGAAGCTCCTTCTGCTCTTCTTCTGTCAGCGGGACACTCATGCCCAGCTCATCAGGGAACATAGCTACAGAGCGAAGATTGTAACATTTAGGGCAAAAAACTCCAGACACTGATTTTTTTGCAACTAAATTGTTTCCATGTATGTCTGAATGTGTATGCACTGTCGTATGGATGTATTTTAGATACTTACCATCATCAGGGATGGGCTCCATATCCCAAGGACTCATCTTCTCTGTGTCTCCATTATCCCAGCTGAATGGAAAGTAGTACCAATACAATTCATCAACATCATCATATGGCCATGTTTGTGTTTGTCATTGGTTTCTATTTTACCTGGGTGACATGCAATATTGCAAGCATTTACTTATGTTCTATGTTTTTTCAAAATACTCTGTGACCATGAAGCAGTGAGTGCTGAGCAGAAATACTACCTACAACAGAAAATGTGCTCATAAAATTTCTCTAAAACTAGAGTGTGACTGAAAATAGAAGGCAAGAATTACAAAAAAAAAAGAGCAGAGTTTGTGGACTTATGTGTAATTATCAAGTCTTAGCTGCCAGATAATTCGGCTATATGCAGTTTCTAAAATGATTTAACTCATGAGGTTCTTATGAAGTTAATGAGATGATGTAGTGGCAGCACAGACATTTACATTTGCCTAGAATTTATACCAGGAAACAATTTTTACATGTAAACCATTGTAATTAAATGCCTGAGATTCTTTAATTTGTCTTTTAAGTCAGCTTTTGAAATCAATAAATTTCAGGATAGACTAAGACACTCTTTGTACAAAGACACCAACTGTACACTAGGAAAAGTGTGAGTCAAAGTTTTCACACTTTTACAGAAGCCAGCTTAGTGATTTTAAAAGCTGATCTTTAAAATTAAATTACTCAATATATGTGAAAATACATGTTTTAATACATGTTTTAAGAAAGGGGCTGACTCCAGTTCTAACAATGGTAACTGCATACAGAGGTCTTATCACCTTTCAATCTGAAACCAGACAATGTGATACTTTACTTCCTTTTCTTAAAACCACCCCCAGTGAAGCATCCTTGACGCCATTTTCATGTGTGTCCATGTGCTTATTCAGTCTTTTCATTTGTTTGACTTCAAGTGAAATTAGGATCACGCGCTTTTATTTCCATGCTATTGCAAATGTAACTTATGTAATGAGACTGTGTAATGAGATTGTGATATTAATTCGATTAGGCCTCCAACCCCTTCTGTTTTGTTTGTTGTTTTTTGTCCTTTCATCTTATACCATGAGTTCAGGGTCACCACAGCGGATCATTGTCCGCATAGACATATAGCCGGGATCGGGGATCAAACCACTGACCCTGTGGTCTGTGCACAACTGCCTTACCAACTGAGCTACAGCCACCCACCATCTAACTCTCCAACTAATGCAAATATATTAAATCCAAGCTGTGCTCATACCAGACGTTGTAGCACTGGAACAGGCTGTCAGGATACTGAGGCTGGTAAGGTTCCTGGCTCTCAATGGTCCCAAACCACCAGGCATCGTCAATCACTGATCGAAACCTATCACCTATACAAACATGAAAGAAAGTTTAGATATTTCCAAGAAAAGAACAGCTGACTTCATTGACTCAGTACAAGTTAAACAGACAATATATACGTAATATTAATAATATTCAAAAATTTTGCACATGCTTCAAGTAAAGTAGTCTATAAAGGCAAAACTGGCTGACCTATACCCCAGTGCCTCTTTCTTGCATTGTCAAACTGCTGCCGCAACACGAGGAAGTCAATTACATCAGGCATGTCGTGGTATCTGCAAGATAAAAATGTACTAGGTAAGCCCGAAAGCACAACTCAAGCCATGTAATAAATACTCAAAAAGCAAGTCAAGAATTTGTTTAAAAAAGAAACCAGTTTATTTATAATAGAAACTTAAGGGAATGAATTGCTGTGGGGAATAGATTCACATTCCACACTAAAAGTCTGGGTATTGTTGACCAAAATCTGAATGTAAAAAAAGGATCAACATTTCATCTTCAAAGTTGAGAAGTATTTGATTATGCATTGCAGGTGCTGCTGTAGGTTTATCTGCACAACTGATGCTCTCATGTGGAAACGCCAAGATGCTTACTTCATAGAGAAGGACCCTCCCGTCAGTTTGCCGGTGTCAGGGTCAAGGAAGGCAAGCTTCAGACAGCACAGTGTGGGCAACCCGACCTCATACTTAATGCCGACTATCTTCATCAACTCCTGCTCCTGAGTACCACAAATAAAAGAACAAATAATGCAAATGAACACAACTCATTTCTTTCAAGGAAAGGTCACCCACATATACTGTAAATATTAGTTTAAAGTTTCCATCCACTTGATTTCAGTGTGTCTTGCATGCATATGCTGGGTTTTTATAAATGCTATACTAAGTTATACCAACTGAGATGAAGTGACACTGGGCACAGTAATGCTATTTTTGCCTGCAATCTATTGTAAACTGCTATCTCCACAGAAAATGCTATTTCTGCCTCCTCGTATTGAGAAGAAATAAAAAAATACACAGAGTAAAACTGGAATGCCATAAGCTGCTGCTTTGAGGTGTCTGATGATGTTATATATATATATATATATATATATATATATATATATATATATATATATATATATATATATATATATATATATATATATATATATATATATATGTGTGTGTGTGTGTGTGTGTGTGTGTGTGTGTGTGTGTGTGTGTGTGTGTGTGTGTGTGTGTGTGTGTTGCACTGAAAAAAATGAATCAACAGTCAATGTTGAAACCACTGTCAGTTGCACTTCTATCTATGGCCATTCTTAGGAATTACTAAGTCTTCCTAGTAAGATTTAGATAATTTGTTTCTGCTGCTCTAGGGTGTAAACCTGTGAACTGTAAACCTAATTACAACTCAAAAATCTCCTGTTAGCTCACAAAACATGACCTTGGCATCAGATGTCTGCTGCATATTTATTAAAAAGGTTGAGAAAATTTGTTTGAGCAGCCTGATATTTCCCATTGTCATTGTGATGTTCGTATTGTATGTATTGTTAACTATCTGAGTATGGTTCCTCTGTGTGAACACTGTATTGATTTTCTACCTTGATTTTTATTAGAGGTTTCTACTCTGTGGATGTGGGCACACAACTAAAGAGACAACATAAATCTCTAGACACACGAGCTCTAAAGAGCGATGTCTCTCTTCAGAGAGCACTAAATCCATCTTTGTCAAACTGTTCCTTACCCGTAGCTCCATCTTGTGCCAGGGCTGCTTCTTAGGATTGATGCTGTAAATCTTTTTCCGTTTGGCCATCTCCACATAGGCTTCATGGCCTTGTCTGAAGTAGTAAACCTGCAAACACGCATAGACATATACATACATTTGAAATTTGTAAGAACTAAATGTGACAACTTTAACTTCACCTATGTCTGCTATTTTTAGTTTTTGTTAGGGAGCATAATAGTAAGTGCTACCCTTGTTTTCCTAAACTTACTGTAATATAGCCTCATGGAGCCACTACCATGACTTGTGGTCTTGTGGCTAGTATACAAAACAACACACAGACGGAACACATGTGGGGAGAAGACCTGTGAACAAGCGGTGCGTACCTCATCTCCCATCTGGGGTATGTACGGACATCTCCGGGGGACAGTGTCTGTAATCCATGCAGAGGGAAGCCATTCTTCCAATTTTAGCCCTTGCTCCTGAAAGTCTGTCCTCTGAATGATACACAACCAAATAAATATTCATTACAGTTCAAAAATATAAAAAAGGTTTTGGAACACATGATTTTCTTTTTTATATGTGAAAGATATTGCATTTACATGAGGGCCTGAGCTTTCTGAATCAGTACTGTTACTTCAATTGTCATTTCAGTAGTCACAAAGACGAAAACAACATTTTGGTCATTCCTGAAGACAAACCTTCCTCTTCTCCTTTGGCTTCTTCTTCTTTGGTAATGCACCATCTTTGTCAGGCTTATCTTTCTTTTTGTCCTTCTTTCCATCCCTCTTCTTGTCTCCGTCCTCCTCAGAGCCACTGCTTTTCTTTTTCACTTTAACGCTCTTCTTGGGCGGTTCAAGGTTAATCCCTGCATCCGCTGTCCAGTCAGAATAATCACTGGAGTAGTCACTGCATACGCATCACAAAAGAGATTAAATATCCATCCATCTGCTTGTGTTTATGTATTGACTTGGATATAATATGTGCGTGCATCTGAAAGAGATGCACTAATAATAAACGTGTGTGACACACTGTACATGTCACACCTTGAACTACTGTGGTCATCTGGCCAGGGCTCTTTTTCCTCCTCATCCTTCTCTTCCTCTGAGGAGTGTCCATTGATTTGCCGCACCTCCACCTCTCCCTGTAAACACACATAATTTTACATTGGAACTTTAAGCTCTTTTAAGAAAGTCAACCTTGTTTTAGATGTGTTTCAAGAACAAAGTACCACATACTGTCGCTCCTCCACAAAATAAACAAGCCATTAACACTATTATACCTACCTCTGAGGTGCTTTCATCATCATCTGCAGCCTCGGCGCTCTGTCGACTTGTTTCCTCCATGGCGGCTCGAGTGTGATAGCCATGGTTACCCTGGCTTCTCCTTGCCTCATCAACTACACACTCAGATGTTGGATGAACCTGCAACAGTAGATAATAAAGTGGTAAATGTGAAGGACTTTGTTAAAAGAGAAAATGTATCTTTCTCCCATACAATCTTAATAATAAGTGTTATTAATACAGTACTATGTTTGCAAGTGTGTTAATTCACTAACCCTGCTCTCCTTGGGGAGAGAGTGGATGGTACGTCTCCTCCTTTCAGACTGATAAATATTGATCTCCTCCTCCCCTTTAGCTTCACGCCAGTTCACCTGTCTTCTACACAACAAACAAACATAAATAAATCATGATAGTTATTGATGCTAAATGTTAAAATCAACTCTATGAGTTATGACATTCTACCTTTATGAATGTGATATTACCCATCAGTGATACCTGACGGAATATTTACCTGACGGTGGCTTCCTCCAGCTCAGGGACCAGCACCCTACGGCTCCAGGCTACCAGGTCTCCCTCTGTGGCCATCTGGCTACGTGGGGCGTTGCTGTGCATCTGCCGTACACCCTCAATCTGCCCACTGCGGCGCAGACCTACGTTTGGTGGGGAGTGCACCTCTGTGGGTGAACCCACGGAGCCTGAGATGTCAAAGAGAAAGATTATGCTTTGTCTGATTCAATTTGTCAACGGCATTAAAGAGACTCAGTTTTTGGGACATTGTTTTGTTGGTTAACATAATGATAAAGGATGAGAAGGTTGACAGGAGCATCAATTACGTCTTTCTAGTAAATCACTCATGAGGGACTGCTAAGAATACAATTCATCTTAAAAGTGAGTAAATAAGAATTTGTAACTTTACAAGGATTGAAGATTAACTATTCTATGGATGCAACAAACAATTATTTTCAGTATGTACAGTAGTTATCATTACCTCCAGTGTTAAAACAAATTATCCATCATGATTTATGTTTAAACTCACATTGTTTAAAGATATTTAGCCAAACTTTGCATACTACAATAGTATGAAGGTCCTACTACCTCTAGTGGCCCTGGTGTTTGCAGCAGAAGAAGCAGCAGCATCATTTGTTGCCAGTCTTTGGTCTTGTTCCTGCTGAAGCCTCTGAATCATAGTATCCAGAGGAGAGGAGCCATCCACCGCTTGCTCACTCACAACTTGGTTCAGGCCTTTCAGACGGAAGCGAGAAAGTGAAGAGGATGGAATTTAAAAAGTGAAAGAGAAAGAAAAAAGATTCTGTTGAATGTACATACGTTTGAAAACAGGCATTAAAAATACCACTGCCAGCTATTTCTAGTTGGAGTCATCTAGAAATCCTACCCTGCACATAACAATATGCTACCATCCACCTCAAAGAACAACATGACTTTGTGTTTTCTGACTATCCTGCTAAGTCGCCTCTATACCCAGAATGCTTTTTAAAAAATGTTAAAGCTATGTGACAATGTTTCTGATTGGCTGACAGATACCAGGACCTCCAGATAAAGATCTGATCTGAAATCGCCAAGCAGACAAGGGTCGAGTTCAACTTCCACTGACATCATGACCCCACGTCATAATAAAAAGCTATGTGACAAACAGTGATTATAGCCTCTGTACCTGAAGAAGTGATGCCCATCTGTGGGATCAGCTGCTCATTTCTGCAGCCCTCCCTACCAGGCACCAGCCTCTGATATCTAGGAGGATGGGGGTTTCCATCTACATCCACCAGGAATGGTGGTGGCATTAGGTGTGGTGCCTGCTGGGTTTGCTCATCCAACACGTAATTGTTGGCATCCCGGATGAGTGGCCGGTAGTCAGTGTGGAAGAACATCTGGTCAGCTATCTGAAGCAGAGGTAGAAAGTAGCAAGTACACTAAGTCTGTGCATTTTAAAGGCAACACATATACTGAATGTTTTTATTGAGGATATTCCCCCAGCATGACATGGTTGTGAATGTATGTTAAATAACCTTTATTTTTGCTGATAACATCATATGCCAGGTGTATTTTTGTGTGTAAGTATGAAAGTTGATCCTGTTGCTTTACCTTGTCATATTTGCTGCTGGAGCCAAAGCCAAAGATGAGCAGGTGTCCATGGGAGTCTGTGGCTGCGAAATGTTGCCCATCTGGACTACACTTGCAGTCAAATAGCGCTCCATGTCCTTGGCCCTCAATCTATGCACAGAGAGAGAAGTGAAGATAAGGAAAAAGGTGCACACTATAAACTGCTCTACTTGGGGAACTTCCAGACAACTGTAGCACTGGTATGGCCTGACAGCATTCAGCTCAAAATGTCTAACACCAGACAAACATTTCTTATTTCCAGCAACAACTTTGAGCTAGGATAGCAGCACCTTTAGAAAACGAAAGCAGTTACTGTTGCTTTTTAGTTTGTTATGTTGTTTTTCCATCACTTTCGAAATAGCTTTATTTAAGTACAACATAAAAACAACATTTAGAAAGGGCACATGTGTCCTTAACCATTTATAGAAGACATGCCGCTGTAAACATAGCTGATTATTTGTGTGAACACACAACGACAATCTCCAGACATAAAAAAAAAGGGTGCGGTAAAACGTACTCAGACATTTTAGAAGATATAGGAAAACACCTGCCAGCTAGGAAACATATTCATACGGCAGAGATGAGTAGTACCACAGTGCTCGCAACTGCTATTGCCAAACAGTAACAAGCAGTGCAGTATTATGCAGTGATTACTGTAGATTAAGTCATTTGGAAAAAGTAGCAATCTAACTGCTTAAACTGACATTTCTAAAGTCAGTTGTGTTGCTTTATGACTCATTTTTATTTGTGTACTGCATTTTAACATTTACCATTATGCTGTAACTATTACCTGTGTCCACAGGGGCCATTATTCAGCAAAAGAGACATATCTTTAAGTTTCACATGGAAATTAGGGCCTTTTCACACTCACAGACACTTTATGTTGTGAAACACTTTTCACTATCAATGATCAACACTGAGAATTAACCATCTGACCAGCTCAGTGACTCATTTGTTCTGACACCATGATTAGTGCTGTCCTGGACTACCATAGAGGCACAGGCAGGAAATAAAAAAGTTACTGCAATGATAAATATGTATACACACATACATATATGAGTCTGGTGTCATGATTTCTACTCTATATTTAAAGTCCATTGCCACAAACAGTGCAACAAATTACAGAAAAAAAAGAAGGTGTGAAAAATAAGAACACAAAGAGAGAAAGTGAAAGCAATAATGGAGGGAAAGAACTGGGTGAGAGGGAAAGAATGTGACACAATGAGTGACACTGGGAAAGAACAAGAAAAGAATGCGTAGTTGGAGTGAAGCAAATACTAAAGGAATATTTCTAATGAAAGCCATGTATCAATGCAGTCAAGAGGGAAAAAATGCTAACTCCTGTAATGTATCTCTTTGCTGATTCACTGCATAGGGAAACACTTAGCATTAGGATTTGCGGCTCCAGTCTTAATGTAGCCACACAGAAGTGACAAAGACAGAGACTGAGAGCCAGTTAGAGAAAAGGAGACTCACCATGTTAAAATAGGAGCGAATCTTAACTCCTCTGGCCAGGTCCCACACAATGCAATTCCCATCATGGCCCGCTGAAAAAAGAATTCTTGGATCAAAGGGATGTGGTTCCAGAACAAACACCTCATCCTCATGACCCTGTAATTGAAACAAATTGAAAGTTTAAATTAAGATTCTCCTAATAAACTATTCAAGTTTACACTTTACATGCATGTCTGTCCAGACTTAGTTTTAAATGAGTTCCTCCATGAGTCCAAGTGGACACTTGTGCCAGATGTAATAAAACTAATGAGAATGGGACAGCCATGCGGTCACAGTGACCTATACCTTTGGTCTTTGAGCACCAAAATATGCAGTGTATGTAGTGTTATCCAGACAACCCAAAAATGTCCCATGTTGTTGAATTCATCACTGCAGCTGAAAACTAATGAACATATTTACAACTGTGAGAGACAGAGGAGTTAAGAATTACTGGTACTACTCTAAGTTAAAAAATAAATGACAATAGGATTAATTTGGGGGGCTGTAGATCAGTGGGTAAGGCAGTTGTCCAGTGGTTCAATCCCCAGTCCCAGCTACGTGTCAAACTGTCCTTAGACAAAACAAGTCTCGGTGGGTCAGGTGAGCACCTTGCACACTGCTGTCGGTGTGTGTTTGTGAATGGGAATCAACATTGTAAAGCACTTCAGATAAAAGCGCTATATAAGTTACCATTTAATTTAGCAAATGAATATGATATGCCAATAATTTTAAACTCATGGTACCCATGTTTAGTTTTATATTGTGTGTGCGTCATTACATACCATCAGTACGTGGACAAGGTTCCCGGTGATGGAGTTCCACACCTTTAGCGTCAGGTTGTTGGCAGCTGTGATTACTGTGCTATCATGGCGGTCCCACGCTACCATCGTCACCTTCAGTTTGGTCACCTTGTCTTCCAGTGGAGGAGGGTTGTACTTCCTGAGGGGAAAACATTGAAACGTTTAGACCACTTAATCTCACCTCAATTTACTTGAAACACATGACAATTTGAAATGGTTATGTGAAATGGTTAAAATGGGACAGAAAGGAAGCGCATCCTCTTTCTTTAAAAGGGTGAGCGTGTTCATTCTTTTTAAAGAATTGAATGGATCATCTTCGATCCTTTTTTACACCAGTAACGAGGACCTAGCCAATCTGACAGCTAGATATTATCTCTCTGCAGCCTAAAATAATTCATTATAACCCCAGCTGCTAGAGTTTACATATGTGAACTGTGAAAAACCACTAATTTAATACACTTTAGCATGCTTTTGTACAATGTCCTCACTAGTCTTTGAGCACTTTTCCAGACTTTCTGAAACTGTGTGGTTTCACTGTTGAGGTGGAAGGCAAAATAAGAATCTTTCTCTCTTACTGTATATGTTGAAGATTTAGGTCCATTCAATGCTTTCTCAGTTTTTTGGTTTGTTTTGTACTTATTATGATAGCAAACTTATGTGCATTTGTCATGACACAGACAGAGCTGTACAGATAATCATGGATTATTTAAAATTTTTGTGTTGTTAAAATTCTGTGTTGTTGTGTTCATTCAGGCAATAAAACCTTGATAGCCTGTCGGTATCACCTCATTCATTCATTGTCTGTGATGTCTGCAGTTAATCTATATTCTGTCTGGAAGTATTAGCTAAATCAATCAATGTCATGCTTTATGCAACAGGTGTGTTAATGTTTTTCCCCTAACTTATTTATTTGTGAGCTGTACATAATGACCCACTTCATACAGCTATGAATAAATACACAGATGTACATATACAAAAAAAATTTAAGTCTCTTCTAACTATTCTTAAATAAATGTCTTAGTACAAAACAGAGCACAGTTTTCAGCAGGTTATCCTCGAGTACAACAGGCCTGGGATTTTTTTATGCTACATGATTGACTCTTTTAAAATTTAGACTGATGTGAACACCTGCAGGATCATCCCAGCCTGCAGCACAGAGCTCTAAGCACAACAGTGCTTGTGGAAAAGCTGAGACTTTGACAGCCATACGCACATACCCGGGTAATTTGGTCTGCATGTCCAGCAGAATGCTTCTCCAGCCCTGAGGCTGCAGCTGCCAGATTCGTGCAGTACCATCCCTACTGCCACTCACAAACCTGCAGAACACACACAGATTTATGAACACATATTCATGCAGAAAGTAAGCAACAAATATAACACTTTCTGCAGTACAGTAGTTGCTTGTACTTGCACACATAAGTATACACTAATTGTATGAACCCCCCTTCTATTTCTCCATCTTATCCGCCCCTCCCTCTTGTAAAGACAATCTACCTCCCTGACTGTTGAGATTACAGAGACCCAGGGGAATTACAGCGCAGCCTGTTTTTCTGCAAACTCCACACAGACACACATAATTTTACACTCAGCAAGTGCATGATGTGTGCAAGCGTATGTGCAAGTGGATGTGTGTGTGAGTGAGAATGTGTATTACAGCATGTACCAAATAGTAAATAACAGTGGTGTTTCTGCTGACACCATCAAGACAGAATACAACACCCTGAGGTTCCATAAAAATAAACAGCGGTGTACACACACAAATTAACAGCACCAAGTATGTTGCTCTCATACACACACGCACACACTTTGCAAACTTACCTGTCGCTGCAATGTGAAAACTGAATGCTGTCAACTTTGTCCTGGTGGTAAAAATATAAAAGAAAAATCAGAAAACAAATGATTAACAAGCATTTCCTCTACTAGTCGGACCATTTTTTTGTGTTATCACATTTGTGACAAAGAAGGAAACAAGCCTTTTCCAGGGCTTTCAACTGCATCTCACTGTGTCCTTCCTTTTATGGAGTTTGCTCAGTTGTCATGGGTATTAGACAAGAATCTCCATGACAACTGATCAAACTTTATCTGCAGGGAAAGACGATGAAATGCAACTGAAAGCCATAAAAGTTGACCTTGAGTTTAGATTTGTTTGTTTTGACTCCAGGGCTAAGAATGAACATTTGTGTTAGAAATATATCACGTATAATATTCACAAACAAACTACAGAACTATGTGAGGTAATTTGTTGCGCAGTTTCTGTGGGGAAAAAAAACGCTTTTCTGACTCACTGTATGGGATTCAAGTTCAGAGATCTTCTCGGGCTGCCCGGAACCAAAGTAGTACACCCTGATGATGTGGTCCGTGCTTCCCGTGGCCAGGAACATACCACCTGGAAAACAAATATCAGTATTGGTGCAACGCATGTGTTAATTTGCAAAATTTTGTTATCTGTCACAAAACCCAAATAGTAAGGTATGGTTAGATAAGTAAAAAGTAAAACCCACAAGGATCTTGCATTTTCCTGTGCAAACTTTGCAAATTATCAGATGTTCAAGGTTAACTACATGTCAAAACAGAAATACACTCTTAACAACCGTGAAGCACACTTAGTGCACATTTGCTGAAAAGCAGCATGCCCACTTGAGTGCGGCTGTCTGTTGTGCTGGCTCTTCAGTTAATCTGGGCTAATTGTGCACTTTTTTCCCCATTTCTATTTCCTCTCCAGTGGTCTGAAAGCATGCGTGAAAATCAAAGCGAGATGTGTTTACCTGCGCTGAAGGAGGAGCATATCATCTGCACACCAGGTCTGGAGCGCTCCGTGAATTTACTGGGCCTCAGACTGGACATAAACACAGAAAAAGATGATGAAAAACACAATGAACCTGCCTGAAAATAATGTTTTGTATGTGTTACAATTGTGCAGGTTAGCTGAATTTAAATCTTTTAAACTATATTAACACTATATGGTATGTTCAGATTGTTATTTTATTGGAACGAATATAAACCGCATCCTAGATATAGTCATAAAGCAGTGTAAATAGAGTAAATAACCGTAACTTAAAGTAACACTAACTAAAAATATTACTTCATCAGGTAAAACTGTTCAGTGTCAAGATAAACTCAATTATCTAATATTTTACCAAGTAACAATAAAACTATGACAAGAAAATAACATTTTACAAATATGCTTTACAAATATGTAATTTCAACGGGTGTCAGAGGCACTTGCACAGATGAACTGTGTCCGCATTTCTTACCCAAACTTGAGCGTGCGTGCATCCCACTGCCAGAAGCAGATGGTGCCGTCAGCTCCGGTGGAGGACAGGTAGCGCTTAGACCCACTACAGAGAGGAGAGAACTGCAGATACGGCTAATTAGGGGGTACAGCTGTGTATGTATTATGGACAATTAAATGTTTTTTCCACTACAGAATGAAAAAAAATGGCAATTAATGCACATAAGCTTAGAAAGCAACCCTAAGAATGTAGAGAAAGGTGAGAGACCAGCATACAAGCTTGTAATACACAGACACAAAGACATACTGTATGGAAACAAAGAAGAAGAAGAATAGGTCAGAAACAAATTGTAAAAAGGTAAGATCAAATAAATTTCAAACAAAAGGTGAAATTGAATAAATTAGTGAAATAAAGGTGAAATCACTACCCATTTTAAGCGGTTTCTACTGTGTAATGTTACAGAACGATACAGACAGATGGCCCAGTGGAAAGGATTAAAATATTGTTTAAATCCTCTTCTGGGGCAAACAAAATGCACACAGAAAAACAAACATGCAAAACCACACACCCTCGCATGCTGACGTTCTCACCTGTAGTGAGGTGATAGAGGCTGCGTGTCCCTCTAGGACAGCCAAAGGGGCACACGTCTGTAGGCACCACACTCTAATAGTCTTGTCACAGGAACCTGCAGCAATCATGGTGTTCTCGTAGCTGACGGCCATGTCAGAGATCTCAGCAGCATGGCCACGCAGCGTCGCCAGCAGACGCCCATCATCTGTTCCCCATATCTTCACAAGGCAGTCGTCTGAGCCCTGGGAAAGAAAGAAAACAGCATCCACACGGTTATCTAACGTGCCTGCAGATTCGTGTTTAAGATAGCTTGACTGCTGCCGCATCTGCTTCTGAGGCACACTTTTAGTAAGACAAACTAAACATGTCAAGTTTAAAAAGACTTTGAAACTATATCTGGGGACACTGTAGCTTTAGACTGAGCAGACTGGGAAACCTGGACCATAAACAGGATAGTCTAAAGATATAAAAGTACAAGTGATTAAAAGAGTGTCAATGAACAATTTATAGGCAAAAGATAATGTGTGCTTTTCATGCACACTAATAATTACTAGTAAAATAACAATGCGACTGTTAAGCAAATACCTTTACTAGTAGAGTAACAGGCAGATTGACACTTTTATGTTTGGCTTAGACTGTGCTTGCACCTATAAGGACTCAAAGTTCATTTCCAAAGACAAAGTAAGAAAAGTCAAATTAAAAACAAGAATTTTATAATATTTACAATTTTATTACCACCCAAACTGCTGCTATACTAAACACACATAATCTCCCATAAATCTGTCTTATTGGAAAAATTAGAATCCATTTACAAATGTGTCTCCACACTATTACCTTCATTGGTTATTTATAATGATGTGGTGCCAGTGTGCAGGTAAGCATATTGAATGTCATACAACATATCATTTAAACACGAACAGCAAGAAAAACAAAGCCGCCAACTCACTAATCACTGTTCAGAACTGAGATTTTTCACACCACTGTCAGATACACTGTCCTCATTCCAACCAATACAACCAAAAAAAAGAGTCATGTAAACCTGTACAAAAATAGTAACGTATATTCTCCAACCGTTATAAGATGTTGTATTCTCAAACAACGTGTTGCGGGTTTCTTTTAGCCTTCTTAGCAATATATTAACAGAATAACAAAAGAAAGAAAAAGGAAAAGAACTGAGGACAAAAGCTAAGCACAAAAAAACACCATGGTCAATAATTAAATGATAACACATAAAATTAAGGCTCAAAGAAATGTTGCAGCTTCAATTCCCTCGGGCAGCTCCTGCAACACTGCTTTAACAGCACATGAAAACAGCCTTCAGGGACTCGACTGAGGAATTCTGGCTGTCATCCAGTAAGGGGTTAAAATGTTTGTAATTCAGCACTGTGCCAGACCCATCTGTGCCTTGATTAATATCCCAAAATAATTTTTAAACCAACAGGTAGCCAGTGTTAAAATTCTAAAACTCAGTGTGAGGTGACTGAATGTTTTTATTCTACAAAGATTAATTTATGCAGTTTGTCAAAGATGGAAATCAAGGAGACTTAAGAACGCACTGTTAGGAGAATTTACACATTTACATTACCAACTTTCAACTTTCAGTAAAAAAAAAATTCTAAAAAAAAACAAGGGTTCAGAGCAGATTAGTTATAAAATATTCCAAATCATCTACCTTTTTATAAGGCCACACTATCAACATCCGCATAGATTTTTTGTGGAAATGTGAGACAGAGCACCAGCCTCCCTCCTTTGAATAAATCATCATCATCTTTCTCCATCACCAGTAGAACGCAGTCTGACTGAAGCTGTTATTTTGTGTGGACTGATAAAAAACAGCAAGTGTTCCCTTACTGATTTAGAAAAACCCCAAGGACAAATTAAAGCTGCGGCAAGATTTACAAAAAACAAAAGATATGCAAGACAAGACAAGGCTTTAAACATAAACACTTTGAAAAAGCAAAAGACTTTAAACAAACTTTTTTTTTTTTTTGCAATGAATTTGAGGTTATGTTAACTACCATTACAGGAACAAACAATCCATGGCCATGATAATGAGCTCAAAAGTATTTAGAAAGGTATAATATACTGATCAGTATCAGTCTGTTTGTTTATCAATTGCTTGAGCAAAACTGTATGAACATGCTCACATGATGATCCCTGTGAACGTTTAGGCTAAAAAAATCAATTATCAATCAACTTGACTGCCACTGCAGTAAAAAGACTGAAGAGATCCAAAAATAAGAAAATATATAAATAAAAATGATCTTGTGATAAAAGGAGACAGTGAGCAAGAGAGACAGAGAAAGAGAGAGAAAGAAATGACAGGAGAAAAAAGAGAGAAAGACAAAATGAGAGAGACCAAGACGGAATTTTAATTCTGGCACTTAGCCAGTGCCTCAGAGGAAACATTTTCTCCAGTTATGATGAGAAATAGCAAGAAGAAGGGGGGAACAAAGGAGGGGCAGCGCAGGAGGGAAAGGGGAGAGAAAAAAGAAAGAGAAAGAGAGATTGAGTCAATGTAACCCCCCTCCCCCTCAGCAGCCAGCCATTTTTAGAGATTTAAGAAGTGAAAGCTGAAAATGGTGTATAGCAGCAGGCAGTGTTTAACTCAAGCTTCCAAACAGAAGGACGGCAACATTAAATCAACATTATCTCAGTGTTCGTTCAGTATTTAACACATTGCTCACACTGTATCTCTAACACAACCACATGGAAAAAAATGAAGTCAACAATACAGCACACGCAGACTATCCAGAGGGCAAAGGTAGGGTCAGCTTCCTCAACTTGAGAAAGGGGAATTCCTTCCTCTTTAAAACCTCATCATTAAATCATAAGGTTGTGTGAATTTTCTCCTGTGTAGGCTGAATCTGACTGTCACTGTGAGTCATTCAGAAGAGACATCCCACAACAGTAAGGTAAACAGTAATTACCTCCTTCCAGAACTGTTACAGCAGGCAATGCAGATGCTTGGTCCTCTTGGTAAGCAAAACATAACTTGTAACAATTGAATACGCACAAACAGCACACCAGAGGTGACTCGAAACAAACACAAAGCCAATCAAACACAAAGCAATGCAATCAAACAAAGTCCATCCAAACAGGCTCCTTAGAAGCATTAAGAAACCCCCTCATGCGTGCACACGAAAACTGCAGCTTTACCGTGAAGATGCGTCGTCCCGTCCTGTCGAAGGTGACGCAGTACACAGAAGACAGGTGTCCCAAGATCCTCTTGTGCATCTTCATGTGCTGGTACACAGCTGTGGGCACCAACTGCCGGAGACGGTAGGAGCCATTCAGTCGACGGCTGAAGCTCGTCTCGACTGGATGGTAAGAAACGGCACACAGTTAATGAAAAGTCATTTATTTAATGGGAGAGTTTCAAGAAAATGAAAATGGGCCACGGCTATTTATTCTCTGCAGGAAAACACACTGTGACATTAAAGCAAATCAATAATAACACTATTGTCAAATGCTACTGGCAGATGAGATCTTGGCAAGCAAAGATGCAGATCAAGAGACTGGAGATTGGAGATCAAAGCCACAGACAAAAGGTAAAGATGGTTGAATGTTAGTTTATATTTTGCTAAAATTCAAAGTTCCTCTTTACCAATGTTAGGTGGGCTTCCATAAATAATCGGCGGCTCCGGTGGTCGTCCACAATGAAGAGCAGCCAGCGCTGAGCCCTTCCACACAACATGCTTACAACCTGGAGGAGCATCAACACAAAAGAGATACATAAAAGAAACATGTTCACATATATTATACAGACCCGATTATGTGTGAGCCGTGCATGTATATTAAAGTAACTAATGTGCACATGTACTATACATCTGCTCACTCTTGCTGGTGCGGAGGAGATTCTGCCTTCCAGCCCCTAGCAGGCTGGTTAGTCCTGGCACACTAGCAGGGACCTCCCTCTCCAGCAGCGGACAAACTCTGGAGCAGACCTGCAGGAGGTGGTCTGGGCTTATGTGCTGGTAGAGCTTCACCTAAACACAAACACACACATGCTTGTCTCAGTTTTTATAAAGACAAAAAAATTATGCAACACCAGTTTGAATGGAGAAGGGTATCATTGTGAAAAGAGAAACTGAAAGAAATGTGAGCTTTGTATCCAAATGTGTCAAACAAGCTGCACATTTTGGTATGTGTGTGTTTTCAGGGAAACTAAGGAAAGAGACAATGGCCAAAAAAAATGTATTACATCAAATCTGAAAATCTAAAAATCAAACAGTTACTACTAACAGTTACATAAGTAGCTGTGGCTTGTAGACATTGGTTCATTCATTTCAAGTTTGTACACATACACACATCCAAAACAAATATTCAGCAGAATTAGGAGAAGTGTAAACCAAGGTCAGATGTTGGCGTTCTCTGCGAATATTTATTTTTTTTGCTGAGTACTCCAGCACTTCAACAGGAAGGTTGCCCTTTTTAATAACTAAATTACTGCCTGTTTTCTGTGCTCCAACAGAAATAAAATGAGTGAGAAAACTATAGGGACAAAATTAAAACGATGTCCTACATTTCACCTTAATGGTATTAACTATCAAACTATCAAAAATTTATGTGAAGAACTCTGACCAGAGCATATAAAACCTGCAACAACATGAAATACAGCTTTTCTTTTTTTGTCTACAGTTCACAGCACTGTAGTAAAGAAGCAGAGGAGGGGGGCGTGGCATGCAACATAAGCATGAAGCCGAATGAAACCCACACTCTTATAAACACAGACTGACTCTAATTCTACTGGCACATGGGGACACTCCAGCATTGCATGGCCTACTTCTGCTGAAGCACACATGGCTCAGTGAGTGGAACGGCAATGATACACCACAGAATGACTGGGGGAAATATGCAGCACAGTGTTTATTTCAGAATGCAGAGTTATTCTAAAAGTATTCATTTATATCAGCCATGCAGTAATCAGCTTTGTTTCAGATGCATCTGATTTGAATATCTGAACAGTTCCAACATGACTTAAATTAAATCATTATTACCGACACACATACATTTTCTCAGGTCCTCTATCTGAACTGACACTAACGTTTATTTTCTGTCTGAGACACACACACACACAATTAATGACCCCTTAATTGCTTTTAACATCCTTGCTGGTTCAGAGACGTGATCAGTGTTTCTAAGCACCTATCAGCATACAAGCCCCACTGAGGTACATGCACAACTAGAATACACACACACACATACCGACAAGAGTGATGTGTAAAAACAATTTGCTCCATTTTACTTGCTTCTAAAGCGTAATGGATAACACTCCCTCAGCCACAAACCCACCACCAGAAAACACATGGTCCAACGCACATGACTGCAGGCTGTGTGCCCTCTCTGTGTAACTGACGCCTTACATTCTCAAAAATCTATTAATACATTTGAAATAAATGGTTATAACGTTTATTTTAAAAGGTACAATAAGAGGAATACACAGTCATGTTAAAATATGCAAATTGCTATAATTGCAAACATTTAAAATTAATAAACTTATGTAAATATATTAAAGATAAAATACCACTATGTTTCTTTTTCATTCACAAATAGGCCCATATTGATGTAGCTATTGTGCTCCTGATCAATTAACTATTCACAAATTAATAATCACACATATAATTAATCCGCCTTAATTACATACCCACAATTAATACTGTTAATTATTATAATATCATTGAAGGTAGCGTTGATTCCTCCTTGTTGCCCAACCCCCTCCTATGCCCAGACATCAACCTACAACCGCTGACAAATCTATACGTGATCTAGCGCCCCTGCATTTAAACACTCCTTTGACCATTTGCTCTAATAATTAAAAACCCTCCACAACATTTTTTGTTATAGAAAAAAATATGCATGACAGGCATGAGGCAGGCTGAAAGCCTGAGGATGGGAGGAGGAGGAAGAACTGAGAACCGTGTGAGCCAGGCAGGAAGACAGAGAGAAAAAAAAAACACAGGCATGCAGAAAAACACACACAATTTCTTAAAAGTATACGTTTACATCCTGATCGCAATTCGTGCAAACGCAACGTTCATCTGTCTGCCTTTGATGCTATGAGAGGAGGAAATCAAAAATAAGCAGGTCTTTATGAATTAAGGAGCCATGGGTCATTAATTTAGATTAATGTTTTTAAAAGTCGTAAAGCAGCAAAAAACAAAAACAAAAAAAAAATGGAGATGCACCCTTTCATCAGACTGGCTAAGAAATAAAAATGTGAGCGATGATTAATTCTTTCCACGCCCCCATGCGTAAACGGCGCTTTCAGGCGAGTCCTGTTTGTTTACATGACAATTAGCACGTCAATTAATAGAGCGATTCTATGATACCAGCTGAAAGTTACCTCGCATCTTCACATAAACTCATCTCCCTCTTCTCTTCCATCCGAGCTTGCAACACAATCCCCAAAAACTGCTCTCCAAAACGGCTCCACAACAACCGGGAAGCAGCCTGCCCTTAAATGGGAGCTGTAACTCCGGCTTTACTGAATATACTGTTTATACTCCCTTCAAAAACTCCTGTTTTCTAACTCTTGCCCCCTGTGTTTTAAACCCGTGCACACAAATTATGCTTCTTGCAGGACAAGAGCGCCTCCATCTCTCTCTGGCTTGTGGCGCAGGGAGTCCCTCCTCCGGATCCTGGCGCTCCTACACCACAACACTCATGACGTATCAACATTTCACACACTATTTTCCAACAACTATTAAAACCTTTAGGACATGCATGGGACCAAACTGGCACACCACGGTCCTCGGGGGACTGGGACCCAACTGCCTGATGCCCCAAAACGCCCTCGAATTCAAGCCAGACCAACCTGTAAAGCCCTTTTCAGTTTTTTCTTTACCACCTGATTTAAAAATTGCGGGAAATTCAATTTTTATTTTGCTCTCTAAAAACTTTTTCCTCAGTTATAGAGCTCCCTTACCAAATTTTCGTACGTCCCGGGATGTTCCTGTCCCGTCCAGTCCAGCCTTTCGGGTAGCAGCTAAGATGAAAAAACAGTGTCGAGTGTGATCATCCAGTTCATAAATGTATCGAGTCATGTTTTAAATCAGTAAATGATAAATCAGAGTACAAGCAACATCACAAAGTACAGTGCAGAGAGAAGCATCTCTCTTGTACTGCTGACTGCTTACCTCCTTCTCCTCCACCTCCCTTATCAGGGTCTGAAAATAGGATAAAAATACAAAATTACACCCCGTGACAATTTCGGACATCGTATAAATTATCCTAAAACGCAAATACACCAACCTCGGCTGCTTTTTGACACGGTCCAGCTTGTAGAAATCGGGCTATTAGGAAGTACAGTTCTGGTATGGTTGGAGGGGGAGAAGAGGACGGGAGCTGCGTTAGAAGAGGGCACCGAGGAAATTGGGGGGGTATTACAACAACCATGATATATTTTACGATTTCCTTTACTCACCAGAAGTCAACTGCGCGATGTGTGTACTGTCTGAAGCCATTTTGGTGTTGTTTGCCAGGGCAGCGCCAGAGCCTGTGTGGTGGGTCTAGGTGGCTGCCCTGTAGCTGTCACTGTTTATCCACCAGGAAGAGGCTGCCTCCATTCAGCTCCGTTCTCACAAAGTCCCGGCTGCATCGAGTATTACGCCGCAAAGCGACAACTTAGTGCGGGCTGAACGTTTTACTCCACAATACACTGTCAACCGATCACCATGGGCAGACATACATGTAATTCCTCGGTCGACTACCTGTCGGGGTGAATTTTAGTAGCGCTTGAGTGCTTGTGAGGACAACTTTGTTTAGATCCCCTCCCCCTCAAAGGAAAAAGCGCAAGCCCTCTGCGGAGGATTACCACTGATGGGTTGTACGCACGCCACGGTTAGAAGGGAGGTAGAAATGGCAGCCTGCTGTAGAGGAGGACACATTGCTGCAGAATGGCTGTTACTACTCCGGAGCTAGCTGACATTTAGCACGTTTTATCAAATACAGTTTTATTCTTACGTACATTTAATTTAGCGGCGGACTGACAGAACGTCCATTTTGATGCGTTTTCAGTTTTTTTTTTAAATGTGGCTCTAAAACATGGATCCCGTGTTTGTGAGGCAATTACAGCGGTCTAAGCATTTTAGCTCTATTTGATGAAATGCTACAGCCGGCGGTGTTAATTGTGGGGGCTTTGCTTGTTATTAGTCTGCCGTTATTGTGTAACAACGTGTCTGGCTAACACACCCACTCTCTGGGAGCCGTTTGGTGGCGAAGTCGTCCATTTCTCTCCCAAATCCTGGCAGGCAGTAAAATGGGGGAAGGGTTGGAGGAGAGGGGGAATGCAGCTTAATGAATGAAACCTCAGGAGTTACAGGAATGATGGCAATGACACATTTAGCCAACTAGACCGTCATGGAAGATTATTAGGAAATGACATAACAGCACACTCACTGTGTGCTTCATGACACAGCTGTGGATGTAAAAAGGAACATGCCTAAGGTGTTAATTTCTCTCGCAAAACATATACCTCTGTTATTTGGATGGTGGGTGTATATAATAATTTGAGGATTTTTTTAAGCGGTTAACCAACTAAAAAACATAGCTCCAGTAATTTCTTGCTGACCCCAACTGTTTGTTTTTTTATATATAAGACATCAATGAAAATGCAAGTGATCACTGGAATTACTACTTCAAAGTAATTAAAACACAGAAAACAAATAGGACAAATTTAGGATAGATTCATGAACTGCGATCAGATAACTGTGATAAGTTGTTTCTTTTTGAAGCAACCCAGGGAACCTCAAACCTAAAAGTGTGTGATATTTTTACACACCGGAAATAAACATGTGTGGTTCATGGGGTCGAGGTATACTTCCATAATTTCCATAACCTTCTTGTTTGTTTTACTTTTACCATATGCATGTGTTCAGGTGCTTATATGGTGGAATCTGACTAAATACCAGATGATTCTTGTACTTTAATAACATGAATAATGTATATTATGTCAATCTATTTAATAATATTTTCATGCTGAATCTTACATGCCAAAAGCTTACATTGGAAAATGTATTTGGGATGAAAATGAAAATATTTACTGGTTTTTCCATTTTATGTTTAATTTTATATAGTACACCATTTTCCTGAGAAATGCAGACACACTTAAGAGTTCAATTAACAAATACTGGGTGCAGTATTTACTGTTCTACAAATTTAAATATAGTCAGTTTTATGTAAAGCCCAACAAGATTTAAATGATCTAAAGAATATTTTAGACATAAATCAGCATGTCTGTTTGCTCATGGGAAAGAAAGAATAAAGTATGCACATTTCCTCAAATACTGAACAGTGTTTGAGGAACAGTGTGGACAACATTGTTGTTATTATCTACATTGTTATTTGCTTTTCCTTAGCACATTCTGCTACATATCAGCAGTGCCAACTATTATTATTACAGAAACTAAACCAGACACACAGCAATTCTGCTGTGAGCATCTACAGTAGCTCCACCTGCCACTATTTCTATGTCAAAGTGCTGAGGCAGATTGGTGGGCTTACTTTTTAATATGCATAAGGCATATTGTACACTTCTGGCTTTTGCATACTGATTCTACACTGGTAGAGTTTGACATGTATCTGTGCCAAATTATTCAAATTATTCACTTCAATGCAGTTGGCTTGCCATGTCACCCCAAGTACACTTGAACAGCAAACACTTATTTTTAAAGATCAATATAAAATATAGTAAACATAGGCCTTATAATAAGAATGTGATGCTAAACTGATTATTTATTTCCATCTGTATATTCCTGTACAGCAGCCCTGGAGCATTGATGGAGTATTAACACTGTCAGATGCATCAGCAACTTTGATACTATTGATAACCACTGTGATACATATTTCACAGGATTTATGACTTGACAAAATATTCTGTCAAGGAGTAAATTCAGATTTAAGCTTGTTCATTCAATTCCATTTAACCTTTTAACCTGACCCATGTCATGCACGGTTGTTATTGTGCTGGTTGACATGGCCACAAGGAGGCAATCTCACTCTGTGCCAGTCATCTGAACATGAGGCCACACAAGTCAAAGGTTATGTGATTATAGACACATTTTCGCCTTCACAATTCCCCTGACATGCTTTTGAGCTTGTCTTACCCAACACATAGCCCACCAGGAGATACCAAAACACCGGCCTGTTGTAACTTGTAAAACAAGTTCATAGTCTTCTATTTTAAAACTCTTTGATCTTGAATATAATAAACAAAATACTTTCACACCTTTAACCAAAGTACATCCTGTAGTTTTGACTATGCTTCATATACAGTGTATCAGTGCATATACACTGTGACAACAGCTAACTGTTTTGGAGATTTGGAGCGAAACAGCAGGTTGAGTCAAGGATTCAAAGATAGCACAGGATCCCAGAGGCCGACTTCTTTATGCAGCTGCGTGCTGATACAAACTTATTTAGTTAAACTTACAGACTGCATCAGCCCTGGTTGTGTTTCCCTACTAGCTTTGATTTACTTTTTTTGCTGAATACAATGTCACCATTTATTTTATAAGCCTACATGGTTGCACAGAAATTGTAATCATCCATACTGGGCTTGTGCAGCATGGGTTTAGATACGAGTGGTATAGTGTATGGGTTAAAAGGTCACTCAATGTAGGCGAGGGATTTGCACTTAGAAGAAACAACCTGCCCAATAAATTATTCCCATCTATTACCAACCAGGCCATCCACCATATAAAGAGTTATACTGTTGACACCTTCACATGATTAAACAAGGAACTCGTCATTGGTCAATGAGTGTGACTGATGGCATGTCCCTCAATGAGGAGACTGCATGGTTTGATCAGGTCCCACTAGTCTGGCAAATGCTGACATTTCACTTCCTGACACAGCAGTTGTATTTAGTACAGCCACGTGCCCCTGGCGACCTCACATGCACACACACAAAGATATAAACACACAGACAGCCCTGGCTTTGTGCGGGTTTAAAAAACTCACTTCAAACATGAGCATGCGTGAAAAGGTCAGTTTCACACAGATAACTTGAGCTTTTCAAAACTTTAAAAACAGTAGAAGTGACGGTAGCCTATTAAAGTATTAGAGTGCCAATAACAAAAAGATGACACTGCTTTAGGAACAGAAGAGATGCATGTAATACACAATTTACATAATTCTGCACACAATTATTTTATTCACCAGCAAGTAAAGAGACACAAAAAAAAAACAGGAAGACAGACACGTGACATCAACTTTTTATTTCAAAATATTCTTCCAACAGGATGAAACTCAGAGGAGCCCAGAGGTTCCAAAGCCAATAGAGCTGTCTAGAACAGAAGCACCACTCATTATTGCTATGTCACTCTGCTGCAGGACAAGGCGTTGGGGGGGGTGGGGTAGGGACAAAGTCAAAAACAGAGACCCACAAACACACTCACTCGAGCACACACATACAAAAAGAGCTATCTGGAACATAATGGTGGGTGATTCTAAAACGTCAATTTTTAAAAAAAAGCTGCAGATGTTCTCCATGGAAACTATGGACCTAGTTTCTTGTGGCTCTGCATCCAAACTGCTGACACATATCCACAAATCTTTACCTTAATCATCGGGGGGGTATTGAAGCATCTCATTTAGTCAGAGCGCTGGATCGTAATGATCATCTCTTGTAGAGAATAAAAACTACAAATATAGGCAGAGCTGGTTTTCAGATCATTAACAGTCATGTTTACGGCCCCCGTCAGGCAAGATGAAGAACATCTGCAGCCGTTCATTTTCGCTTTCTGCTTCTGAGAGGCTTACTGTATAGCAATAGAATGGAGGGTCCCCTTTTACCTGTAGGCAAAAGGAGCTGAAAGGAGTGTGAATATATGGGACTGGCTTGCTGGTTGTCCGTCTTGACTATCACAAGTCTAAAAAAAATTCAGCATGGTACAAAAATCGTCAGTAAAAAAAGATGCGTCGCTGCCATGGAGTCCAAGGGGACAAGTCGGTGGATGTGTCAGTGTCCTTACGCCTTCTCGTCAGTCCCCTCCTCCGCTGCTTCAGTTACCTGGAGGGAGAGAAAGGCAAAAAGGTTTATCCACATATGGACATGGTAAACTATGGTCCAGTGTGGACTGGATCTAACTAGCTTTTTTTGCTTGGTTAAGTCTGCCAAGGCTCAGCAGGCACGTTCTCTGTCAGTAGGAGTAGGCCGAATTCATTCTGCATGTAACTAGTCAGCTATCTTTTTGAGACGTCAAATGAGCTATGGAAGACCACTTACTTAACTTGCTTGCAGATTGATATGTCTGTTGCTAGAAGGATGTGTACTAGGAACAACTTAAAGTCCTTGGGGTTTCACTTAACAAAAACTTCTCATAACTTACTTCTAGAAAGGAGCCACAGGTATTCAAAACAGAAGAACAAAGCAGATGCTCTGTAAGCGTAAAATATGGCAACAGATTGATGTCCTTTCTGAAGAATACTCAAAGAAATCAAATATTGGAAAATTGGGCTTTCTTGCTAAAGAAAATTGATAGCATTCTTATGCCTGTGTGATGAGTCTCTATGATGTCTCCAGCTTCATCTGTAGTGTAAATGAAAATGTAAGTGTTATCAATCTTTGGAAATCCATCAACAACATAAAAAAATCAGCTGTTTTTTTGTATGCTGAGTAATCACTATTACAGACAACATTGTGAACAGTTATTTTTGGGAAAGCAGCTTCACAGCTAGTTTTGAGGTTTTCTAAAATTTGAGAATTGGCTACTGTGTGTCTTAACATCTGATATGGATACAGGATCTCAAAACCAAATCAAACAAAAGCTATGTTTGGGATTAGACTGAACAAACTGAGACCAGCTTCAACAATTCTCAGTGGTTATTTTTCAGATGTTTAACACATACACACTTGCACACACACCTAAGTGCACTCTCTTGAATTCCACTGTCAAGAACATAACTCATCGTCATAACTGCATCTCATGAAATTGTTCAGAAAACCTACTAACTAAAAACCTGTGACTTATGACCTAGGTATCTCAAGAAGGGAATCAAATCGGATCCTGTTTGTGATCTCACTGAACATCTTCTGTCTCGTATTCTCTGCCTGCCAACTGTTAAAATCACGCGTCTATCATCGTTCACCACGTGTAAAAAGTTGTCCATGCCAATGTGACTCCAGCAAGAAAAACAACAGAAATCCCCAGTTCTTCGCTCTCTCCCGTTTTCTCTCACTGTTGCACACAGCAAAGCACACTGGGTAAATGTTGGCTCAAATAATTTACATTTGCTGTTTAAGTTATACTAATGTTAGTGTCAAACCACACTCCAAACATGGATTAGAAACACTCGACCGTACCCTTAACTCTGACTGTCTCACTCTGCCCTCTCACTGACATCAAGGAGGGAGCCATGCTTCTGAAGGAGGACACACTGACAGACGGACGAGACACATAGATCTGCGTGTGTGTGTATGTGTGTGAGTGTTTCCATATGCAAACACATGAGTGGAAAGAGATATGTATTATAATGAAATCATTGTTTGATAAATGCAATTGTGCAGTGGGTGATGGTGGAATATAGGTGTGATTAATGTGTGTTTATATTCAAACACAAGTTAAAAACACAGAATAAAAACAATTATTTTCTTTTCTTGCACTGTACATTTTCTTTGACATATTTTGGATTTTTCCCTCCTCATACCTCATTGGTCTTGGTCTCTCCGTTCTGGGCGGGACCATCGTCCTTCTTTCCTTTAGCGCCACCTTTCTTTGCCTTTGCCCCCTTTTCATCTGCTACCTTCTGCATGCAAAGAAAATTAAATGAACATACACTACAAATAAACTGAATGATGGCAAACATTATCCCAAATGAAAACAAATTTCAATCACCCAGATTTGCAACTTCTCACTGTATTAGCAGTAAATAAATTTAAAAAAGATTAAACTTAAGAATGTGGGAGCAGCAATTTATAGTTTATAATATACTATCAGTACTTTAAAAATCAAATTCTTGTGAATATCAAGATATTCTGGAGAGGAAATAATTAACCATTTACACTGTACGCAAACAGAAGCTGTAAAATATGTTTGCATGTAAGGAGTTTGTGAGTGAATGTGTGTGTGCATGTGTGTGTGTTAGTGTCCCACAGCCAGCAGCCTTGGATGTGCATATAAACCAGCAGTAAGCAGCAATTTAGTGTCTGACTGTTGCAAATGTATGAAGATATAAATAAATTATTCTAGGAGCAGTTGTTTACTTGTCTGTGTGTGTGTGCCGTTTACCTTGACGATGGCCTTCTTGGGTTTGGCCTCAGGCTTAGGTGGAGCAGGTTTCTGCTAATTACACAAAAGCCAGTTAGAACTGACCAATTCTACAGTACAGAATATCTGAAGAAAGATTAGTCCATCTTAAGCCACCCTCTCCTTTACACTTACAGAGAGAACTGCTTAAATGATGTCACTTTAGGTACACGAGCCACTAAGAAAATTCATTAGAATGAACACAGAGCACATGAAGGATTGGAATGTCTGCATTTGATCCCACTGTATTAGTGATGATTAAACACTTGTACTGTATTTCAAAAGCAACGGGATCTGACAACCTTTCCAAGCTAAGTAGTTTTGAATATATGCCTCTTCTAAAAGTGAACTGACCACAGACCTCTGTGCAATGACTATATCAGGTGGGAGTTACAACTCTGGCCAGTCAAAGGAAGCAAGTTTGCTGCACAGCTTGTTCCAAGCTGCTGAGTGTCATGTGATCTACATCTTATTAGAATTTAGAAAACACATGAAAGTCATGCAGTCTTTACGGAAGCCTATAAATAACATATCAATGTTGGTTTAATGCTGAAAAACACGTCCTTAAATATACTGGCTACAGAAAACATTTAAAGGGATATGCAGTATTAAATCAGAAAACATGCAAAACAGTTGTTATTGCATGTCAACATAGCACTTTCCTGACAAGATTCACATCAAAAGCCAGTCGTAAAGGAGCTATATGACATGTTCTCACCCTAAATAAGGAGGTACAGCCCAGAGACAGTCAACTTAACTTAGCACGAGAGCAAAAACTGGAAATTGGAAAACAGCTAGGCACAGCGACTACCTGCAGTCTACACAGGTTTTGTGGCCAACTCGCCCCCCTCCCCAAAAAATATACTATGACCTTTAGAAGTCATAGCAGGTGTGTTGTTCTTTACTGTTGCACAAAGCTGCCTCCTCCTGTTTCTAGTCTTTGTGCTAAGCTAAATGGCTTCTACCAGATGTGATATGAGAGCAATTCCCAAAATCACTAATTCAAAACTATTCACATGCAAATGACCAAACATATATGTAGACTCAGTACAGCTGGGTATAACATGCAAAGTACAAGACAAATTAAACTTACACCAGGTGTATATTACAGGGGTGCATGATTACATTAAATGACAATCTAATGATAGTTCGTAATGCTAGATGATATAATAGGACTTCCTATCAAATAATCATTAGAATTAGGTGACCAAAGTTATTTGGGATTAAATCTATAATTTCCTACTAATAGTTTTGAAAAACCAACTGTTGGTATTTTAATGTACAATTGAGAAATGAATTGTAATAGACTCGTTAACACGTGGATTATTATTGTGCAATATGCACACCTTAAATCATGCAGCCCTACAAGATAATACAAAAGTGTATAATGAAAACAGACAAAGACAACAGAGAGAAGACATGTATGGCAAGTCAGATTCAATCCCCAGGGAATGTTTTTTTGGGAATTTGTATTGATCAAATCCATAAAGTGGGTGAGGACTTTAGTCTGAGCTTTGGTAACATGTTTAGTATTGTCCCTCAAGGCTGACATGGGATGATGATGAAGCGGGGAGCGAAAGGAAAGGACAGCGACAGAGGTGAAGACAGGGAGATGAGAACAAAACTTACCGATGACAATCTCTCTGACCTTCTGGTGGGCTACCGGGGGGTGGATCAACAAGAGAGCAAGAGAGACAGTGACAGAGACACAGAAATATCAGTTGTACCTTTGCGGCCTGATCTTGAGCTGATGCTTGGTGACTGCTACAAATGTCCTAATCATTAACCTGTCATGTGGCTTTTGTCTCACTCTCTCTCTCTCTCACACACACACACACACACACACACATTGTCTCTTAGTGTAAAAACCACAGCACGCAAACACACCCACATAGAGCACAAAAACACACCCAAAATATTTACCTCTTGTTTTGTGACTTTGGAGGCCTCCTTGCCCTCAGTTCCCTCAGGAGACTGTGGTTAAAAAAACAAAACAAATAGAGACACAGGTGTTAACAAAGCAGGTGTTTGCAGGTATGCAATGACAACACAGCCCCCATCGATTAGCAAATCCTTTTATAGTAGTTAAGAATTTGTGATTCAAAACTTATGGTTTGGTTATTTTCATCAACCATCAATTCATTTAAATGCTTGTTTTACGAAACTTTGATTTGGTTCATAGGTGTTCAATTTCGCATATCTAATATAAGGAAAACGAGATATAGACACAATATAAGTATTGCAGGCATATTTTTACTTGAACAAACACCATATATTTGACACAAAAATACCACTTACTAATATTATATATGTAACTACAGATGACTACAAAGTTTTAACATTAACATTAAATAGAAATGCATCCAGTTTGATAATCAATTGTGTCGGTCTTACAGCAAAAATACCGGCAATACAAACACTCAGCTTATCCTTTGTGTAAGCTATTTTTGGTCTTTTATTATAATAAACTGAACCTCTTTGGGATTCAGAATGCTGACCAAAATATCACAGCAATTCAAATATATCCTTAGGAGCTGCAAAACCTTTCAAAAAATATTTTCTGCTATTTTATGATTACTCAAATAAGTTTAAAAATAAATATTATATTTATGTGCAGTATTTTATTACAGTTGTCCACAATACAGAGAATACAGAGTTTTCATCATTCAAAAAACAGTTTGTATTTTCTGGATTGTTTAATAAAAAAATTCCTTCCTCATACATCAATGAAGCATAAACTCCGGACTTTGAAATTGCAATTTTGTCTGATATATAATAATAATTGGCTATATTATAATGAATATTTTAATCAAAGTATCTTACAAGTCGGAATCTGAGCCCCAAAGTACAATAAGTTGTAAACTTAAATTTATTGATTTTTAAACGTTATTATAAGCAAACCGCGAGGGCTGTCAGTCTAATCATGAGCGTATTATTCATGCTGCAGGTAGGCAAGGACAGTGGACAGAGAAGTCCTCCCCCACCACCCAAAAAAAAATAAAAAAAATGTTGCTTTAGCCTGCAGGTTGCAATCGCAAAATTTGCATGTGGGCGACCTCCGCCCCTAGAGGCCCCCTATTCTCTGTCCTCAAAGGCGAATCTGCGCAGACAATGGCAGTTTTTAGATGGTAGAAAAGCCAGTTTCCATGTATGCACTGATACAATGCGCCGGAGCTCGTCGTGCACTGCTGTTTAGATAATGTCACGACCTCTTTTTTTAGCACAGTGACAATCGCTTCTGATCCCCTCGTTCTCTGTTCCTCTTTCCATCTGGATATGGGGTTTGTTCAGTCGCCTTGGCGTCTACCATTCGAGAGCCAAAATGACAGCGGAATGTGGTGATACATTTATTAGCTCTTAGATTAGCTATAAATCTGAACCGACACTTCACACATGTGCTTGTAAAGCTTTAACATCGCGCACGTCTCCAACGGGTTTTTACGCATCCATCCATCCGGCGGGTCCGTCTGACATTCTCCAGTGCGCACAGTGGACAGGGAAGTGGCAAAAACGACCACAAGAACGGCCATTGAGATAAACGCAGGGACATTTAGAGTGTTACATGATAAAATGGAGTTGATGGATTATCTCCCGTACGTGTAAAGGCGTGTTAATACACCTGAAAGCTCGGGGGCAAACAGACGCTTCCTCAAACTTTGGCATCACCTCACCTGCTTCGACGTCGCCACAAAATCGCGCTCCGCTATTCTCCTCGAATGCAAGAGCAGGAAAACTACAGTGAAGTGAGTTGGATGGCACAAACGACACTCACCTTTCTCTTCGGCATCTTACGGCTTATTCTCCACTAAGCACGGAAAAAATTAAGGTCAAACCCCAAGGTCCAAGAGAGGTGAATTTGAACTACCTCGAAATACAGGATCAATATCTAAGCACCTTCGATAATATGTTGATTATATGCACTCCCCAAAACTCTATACCTCCCACAGCCATTGGGTAGAGGGGTCAAAATCCTTTCCTGTGCTGACTCCCTATTGGCTCGTACGTTCTCTATGTAAATAAGAGGGTCACGGACATTGGCCGAGTTTTATCAGAAGCTCCTTGTGATTGGCTACGCGCTCTTTGTGCGCAGATCCCACGAGACGCCGACGGCTGAGAGGGAAAGTGGAGACAGGCCAATGAATGCCGGACCGACTCTCGGTGGATCTGGGTAATGTAGGATGAGACAGAGAATGTTGTAAATAAAGCACAAAGGACCAGAAAAATGGGCACAATGTCGGCCATAGACGAGCTCCAGTAGGCTTCTCACTGCTGTAAAGAACTGGATTAATCACACACCTCAGCTGTGCACTGTAAACGGCCCAGTATAAAAAAAAGGCACCAGTCTTTGTTGGAACATGTTATGCAGTGAAGCAATGCAATGAATAATAACAATGCAAATTCAGCATCAAGTTTATAGAATGCAATTATTCTGAATTATAGGGTGTGATGTGATTCTTTCATTTCATTTATGAGAATGTGAACTATAAGACTATGACATGTCTATAGAAGTCAGGGCTATGTACCTCAAATTCATTAATACTACTCGCTAAATAAGGGCTACGATTATAGTCACAGCAACATCAGAATAAAGTGTAAATAAGGAGCACCAAGAAGAAGATAAAAAATGTTTTGGTTCATGTTACAACCGTCCAGTGTAATAAACATTGTGCACACATTCATAAATGTGTTATGTTTAGTCATCCATTGCATTTTGAAGACTTGTCTATGTCTATAAAAACTCATTCATATTGCCTACACTGGATTAAGATGAAAAGCCACTGGGCAGCCCTGATATAAGCTACACCAAGAAACCAAGGTCCTACATGAGTTTAGGAAATGAGTACTTTTCACTAACAAAAACAGGTATTTAGCTGGTTTAAGGCGGTGTAATGGTTGAGTACAGTATTTGCTATTGCTGAACTTATTTGATTTTATTTGATTCGGTTTATCCCGAAGGATAAAGCCAAATTACCTTCTGGTAAGCTTTAGTGCACTTTTGATCAACCAAAGCAGCCACAAGTTTCTAGTAATCCTAGGTGTCCTTCTGATAAGCCAAAAATGGCCCTGTGGTCAGTCTTAATGCCCTCTGTTTGGCCCAGGTGCACTTCAGATGGCCACACAGTCCCACACATGCCATTCTAGTAATCCTATGTAACCATCAGGCCTTAGGGCAAAATAATATCTTAACCCTGCATGCAGCAGAGGTGCTGTTTTTTAAAATGTTCACCAATCCACCAGTTTATCCGGTAAATACCAGTTATTGCTTCAACCATGTTACTTGTTTCACTGGTTGCAAAGTCTCTGGATACTCAATCCATAGAAAGGGGGCCAGGGACAGAACAGGAACTAAGTTTGTAGTTGGGGGAATATATCCTCATTCCATACACCAATTTGTACAAGAACCCAAATTTGAACATTGTCTAGAATTTAACTGGGACTGGAAATCATAATGACCTTTATAACCTTCCAAATATTTCCTCAACTGATTCATCTACCAAGTAATACAGCGTTTTTACAAACTGTGAAGAATCTCATTGAGAATTTCTCCAATGAGTCCAAAACAATGCAAATAATTCAAAATCTAAATCTAAATATGTTGAATTTGCCACTTTGACATTATTAGGCAAAGTTAGAAAAATGCCATTTTGCTTAAAAGATAATAATAAAGTTGTTTCTAATCAATTTTTTGTTTGTTGTATACTTGATGATTTAAAAAAGATTTTCCGCTCAGGCAATCTTTTCATGTCTGAATGATGAACAGTACAACGCAAATCATCTTCAAAATTCTTGATACTTCTCGTTGTATAGATAACTGCTGCCACAACGCCATTTCATTCAACGCTGTTCAAAACCCGTTAAAACATTCTACAAAGAAATCAACAAAAGCAACCTCAACGTTCTTGTGCAACATCACAATACAAAGGGAAACAGAGAGATAGAAAATAACACAATGCCCAAACAAACACACCCCTTCATGTATGCATAGCAGTGGATACACAACTGTTTTAGAAGTCAACCCAGAACACACAGGAGCAGGTAGCTTGATGGCTGCTCACTGTTCCCACATGGTTTCACCCTGTCAGCTAAATGAAAAAACACAATGAGGAACATGTACAACACATAAAAGAAAGACACAGAAGGATTCACAAAGAGAAGAAGTATTTCCCCTTATAATTGTCTAAAAATGTATACAGTGCTGTGACACAGTACATGATGGACACACACTGCTGACCAGTTTTTTTCCCTCATTTTTTTTCCCTTTTCGCAGATACTGTACTATACTGCATCAGTTATCTTTCTTTCTGATGTATTCCTTTAGTAATATCTTAACTTTTTTTTTATTCTTCGTGTTGAGCCTCTAAAACACACACACACACACACAGTCCATCGAAGCTTGTGTTCCGTGGTGTCCAGTTTTAGACTTATAAAAAGTAGTTTACCTTTCAAAATTACAGCAAATGGTTTGTTTCTTCAAAGAAGGTTGGTTTTGTCAAAAAAGGTTGGCTCTCTCATTCAATTTGAGTTCATTAAAATCTGTGGGATTTATCCATTGAGGCGATATGTTTGTCTGCCAAAAATGTCATAAGAAGTTAATCAGCAGTCAGCAATCAGCAGAAAATACCTATGTATTACAAGACTATACTTAAATATGATTTTGTCTGTACTTTGAACTTTATGTGTTACTACCCCACTACACTGCAGAGGGATGTATTGTTTTTACACCAATACATTTAGCTGACATCTGTAGCTATACTAGTTATTTTCTATAGTAAGTTTACACATTAAAACTTAACACAACGTCTAACAGCAAATGTGTGCAAAGAAGTGTTTTACTTTCTTTTTTGTTCTTCATCACTCTGTGACCCTACAAGCCTGACCCATAGACGGAGAACCACTGGATGAAGTGCAAAGTGATTTTATCCGTCTATTATTTAGCTATATTCACTTTTGCTGTAGAGAAGGCTTGAGGTGATCCCACTTGTCACTGGGCAAGAGGCAGGGTATATCCGTGGGCCATTAATAATTACATAGTGGGCATGGACCAAAGTAATGGATCCAACAATTGTCAATTTACAATTTACTTATAACTATAACTATAACTATAAATAATGTCTAATAACCCAACCTAAATTTAAAATTTCAATACCTAGCTCATCCAGTTGTAATCCAAATCCACAAACCGTTAAGGGAATAAAACCCCTTATAGCCGAATATTTGTGTTAAAAAAATTACAGTTGCCTATTTTACAATTCTGTCAATAAATAACAAACATAAGCCTTAAATTTCAAGGGGGTTGTTTTCTATTATTCTGCAAATGTGCTGGTCTATAAAAGTACTGCAAGACTCTTTTGTTTGCCCATTAGAAAAAGTGCTGCTGTTGAATAAAGAATATTAATGTAAGTAAAGAATATTAAAGCAGAATATTAAGTCAGACTAGTGAATCAATAAACAGCCTCATAATGTCTCTTGAGGGTTAGAGGAGATTTTAAGAATGTTGTTGTTGTGTTCAAGGCACATAATGGGCCTTGCTCCACAGTGTCAGATATTTTTGATCCCTCCTCTGGGCTTCTTACCAAATAAGCCATTTCAAGTATTTGTCCTTTAAATGCTCACTAAATGAAAGTTATTACAAATCTAACTCAATATGTTTAATCAAATGTCGATAAGAAATGTCTTTATGTTGTTCATGTTATCTGCCCAATAAGTGTCTTTCCCAGCCTATTTTCCCCTCTATTTGTCACTAAACATTAATATGGAATTAACCCTGATAATGTAAACAACCCTTCCTTAATCCTAATACTGTTAAATTTAGAACACATACAGAGTTATTTTCTAATTACGTTGAATTCACAGTAAATACAACCAATCTTTGTGATTCAGGGCTCATTACTAACCTTGGAACAAGTAACACACAAATACCAAATTGCACCTCGTGCAACAACGAGGAGGATTCACCTGGAGGGTCTATTTATTTGTTGCTCTGAAGCTCTTGATCACACCACGTGATCTTCACCAGGCCCTTGGGTCGAACAGTATGTTCAAATGTGCATTTTGTAAGCACTTTAATCACTTGTCATTATCTGCTGGCTTAAAGGTTAGAAAGAGTTGTTTTACCTTTTTGCCCATAGCTATTGTGAAGCTTTTGATCATAATCTTAAATCAAGGTCATAAAATTAATTTAGCCTCTATAAAAATGGCAGGTCATTGCGTTAACAGCAAATGGATAGGCTCTTAAAACGATGCTTTCAAGCAATAAGCTTCGGTAAACTAATCTCTCTCTCTCCACAGGGGTGGGAGAGCCTGTCAGGGGCTCAGAAATAGTCTCCCTCTCACCATGCAGCGACATTGCTGAGATGCCATCTTCCTTTGTAACAGAAAGTGAAGAAAGGCTCCGGGCTCTGGTAGATATACTTGTAGACAGGACTTGACTGACACCTTGTGGACAGCATTTTTCTCTTTTTTTTTTTTTGTAGCACAAATTGCGTTCATCGTTATCATATGTTAAATTAATTTAACAGTGAATAAGAGCAGCGGTATCTTTGTATTTCCCAATTTTTAGTAGCCTATTGTTATTTTGAATGCTATTTTTTGTAACTCCCTTTACGTTGACACATTTTATCAAGTTACAGTTTGTTCTTATTTATTTATGCATCTTGACGTGTAAATAACATTAACCTTAGTGCCACCTATTACCCCCCCACACACACACTCACTCCCCCCACGGTGCGCCCACCCTCTTCCTCCTCCCCATTACGTCATGGGGACCTGCACACTTGATCACAGGCTGGTAATCCGGGGATGCACCGCTTCATGCCACGAAATATGCTGCTACAGGAAACACTGAGCAGCTGCCTGTATTTCTGTGATCCGGTTTGCTTCACCAAATAAAAAAAAAGGGACAGAGAGGTAAAAACACACAAGGTGAAAAGGCGGGACTTCCTTCATAAACGGGTCCGGTTGTTTATGTGAGTGCATCGTGAGGCGCGCCAGTGCAGGATCAGATAACAGGGTGAGTTGAGCTTGTTGACAGCACAACATTTCTGCGTTTTGAATTCGTGTATCTTGTTCTGGATTATTTGGGACTTTGTGCAGAGTGTGGATTGCATTATAGTTGCAGGCGGAGCTGTGGCTGTAAGCGCAGCAACGCCAGAGCCAATATGTCTGACTGTGAGTGGGCAGGTTCACATTGACTTGATGTAGTTTATTAGCTCATAACGATGCATAACAGTCGTTATATCTTCAGTCTTTTAAATTTGCAGCCATTGCTCCCCTGAGCTGTAATGTCAACAGTGCTAATGTGTTTTAGTGCAGTACTGTTCTGGACATGTAAATCCACTGACTATAGCGCTCCGGACGTCACGTGACCAATCCTCTGTATGCGGCCATGATGACTGGAGGAGATGACGGTGCTGTGGATGGTGGAATAGTGCAGCCGTAAGAAGTCATTATGCACTTTGATTCCCAGTACATTAAACACTATCTTCCAGAAGTCAATAGATGAAACATTTGTGACCATTACCGCGCCACTGAAGTGCTTTCATAATGATGGCAACAACCTGAATACACAGTCTGACAGACCTGTAGCTTCTGCTTAGGTTACTATAAGAAGTGACGGCACTGTTTGCCATTTCCTAGTTTTATGCATAAATTGGTCATGAAATGTGATCTGATCTTCACCATACTCCCAAATGTAAATAAATACAATATTTTTTAGCTGATCACAGTTGTGATGTTTCATGTGTGTATTGAACACACCCATTACACATACAAAGGGATGGTGGAAAAGGGAATGGCAGCAATGTCTTAATAACTGGTTGAACCACCTTTGGCAGTAATTCTTCCTGCACAATGTTCATTCTCCCTCACAGAACTGCTTCAGATCAGCCATGTTCTTAGGACGTCTGGTGTGAATGACTTTCTTGAGTTTATTCCACAGCATCTTTGTTGGGTTGAGGTTTGGGCTGTATCTCCCAGCTTCTTCTTTTGCAGACAGCCACCCTGCAATTATCCTTCAGGAAACATTGTTAAACTTGAAAAGTAACTTTCCCCTCAAGAATGACAAGTGGTCCAGGTCCAGATGGACTAAAGCAGCCCCAAATCATGATGCTCCCCCCACCATACTTCACCATTGGGAAGATGAAGATATAGGTGGTCTTTGGACCAATGGCAGACGTGCTGCACTGTTGTTTTTGGAGATCAGTGGCTTCCTTTGTGGTGTCCTACTATGGATACAATTGATGTTTAAATGCTTTGTGTATGATCCACTCATAAACAGATATTTAAACCAACTGAAATGAATCCCTCAAGTCTTAAGTTGTTAGTCTTTGGTTCTTTTTCTAGGGCCCACATCCGTGTGAGCAGCCACAGTACCAGTTTGTCTGTGGACTAATAAATGTCTAAAGTCACTCTGATCACTCTGCAGCCATTTCCAGCTACATGAAAATCAACAACTCTTGATCCTAAATCTTCTGAGTCATGGTTCAGGTCATCTGATGCTGCTTGTAAAACACTGACACTTTTTCAGTGTTTTAATAAAACATGATAGATCTAAACCACATCTCCATTCTTGTTTCATAGGTTCATGTTTAGTGGCATCGCTTTGCATTTGTAATGGGTGTGTTCAGTAAAAACATGAAAAGTCCTGCTGTTTCAGCTTGGAAATATTGTGTTTAGTAATATTTGCAATTTTGGTGAAGATCAGATCACATTTGCATCACAGTCCCATTGCTTTTTTTTCCAAACTGCATTATAGTCACTTATTCAAAGACACTTATTAAAAATACAAGGCATTGTTTCTAATTCGTAAGTTGTTTTACAACACGCACAGAAGCTCAGAAGGTATTTCCTGGAATCCTCAGACTTATTTTACCGGATACCGTAGGCCGAATAAACTGCTAGTCGCCAATGATTTATAGTGTTCACACAGTCTACGTTCAGTTGGGCAAGTAGGGACAACTTTTATCAGCGACTTATCTCTGTGACTGGAGTGTAAGTAATACTTGTCGGACATTAGCTGGAGATAGAGACGTGCAGTATCCAAATAATTTTTCCTCTCATTGTCACTCTATCATAGTACTATTACTATTAGGATAGTTATTAGTGCTAAACAGCTGTAGCTAGTTAGTTTGTAATTTTTGATTCAGAAGGGTTTACGAATGAATTTTGAAAGGCACAACCTCCTTCACTAAATGATGCCTTTATAACCATCATACACCCTGCCTTTTGTTGAATTTATCACAGCAGCGTCATAAAATTTTGTAAAACTGGTTAATTATTCAAGCGTCATTGCTCCTGCCAAAATGGCAGCGATGTCATTTTTAAATGAGGAATTCTGGAATTGCGTGACGTTGTCTCCTGGAGCTCTATAGTGTTATGACTGAGCTTTAAAGATTGATATCGCAGTGAAATCTCTTAACCAAACTGGCCTACTTACGTGCAGCAACTAATCGTTTTGCCAATGCTTTATTGTATATGTTAATATTTTTACATGCTTTCTTCTATTGATTTACTGTGTAACTGAAGAATGCCTGACACATGTTACCCAAGGTGACTTCTTTAAATTGCTTATTTTATCCTTCCAGCAGATGGTTTGTGGAGCATTTTGTGCATTATAAATGATTTGGTGATTAATCGATTAGAGTAAAAGTCCATGAAGTCTCAATCGACTAATCCATCATCAGCTCAGCACTTTAATAGCCTTTGTTTTGAATGTGCTATAATTACAAGTAGCTACATTCTCGATGTACCCAGAGATGACTATTAAATATTTTAATTTAATTAAAAAGGACATTAAATTGTAAAGTTTTGGTGCTTTCCCTCATCTTATAGACACGACAAGACTAAAGAATTTTCAGGTTAATATTTAATGCAAATGATATTTGCAGCCATAATTATAATCCACACTTTTCAAAATATAATTTCATACTGTAGCAGTATGATGTTCCTTACTGGAAGTAAAAACCAAAACATCCTCCAAACAGAAGCACACAGAAAGATGTGAGCAGAACTTCCAATATAGTTTTTGCCAGACATCAGGGGTTAGAGGCTGAGCCTAAGCAGTTCTTCTGTGTTTTTGTAGGTTGTTTCCTCATACACGACACTATGCTGCACTGCTTGTTGCAACGAGGCTGCAATCCTCTGCTCTGCCTGTGGACCCTGCTGTGTCCTCTAGTCTCTCTCCATCAGCTGGACCAACACAGGGGCAGAAGGCATGGTGTGAGGGAGAGGCCCAAGCTGCTGCTCGTGTCATTCGATGGTTTCCGCTGTGACTATGTTGATCGGGTGCCAACGCCCAACTTCAGTAGCCTGATGCTTGAGGGAGTGATGGTAGAGCATGTGGAGAATGCTTACATCACCAAAACCCTCCCTGACCACTACAGCCTGGTGACAGGGCTGTATGCTGAGACACATGGCATTGTGGCTAATGAGATGTACGACCCTACTCTGAACCGGTCCTTCTCCATGGAAACGGACAGTATTTATGAGTCACGGTGGTGGGAGGAGGCAGTACCTCTCTGGGTGACCATTCAAAAAGCTGGAGGACGGAGCGGAGCTGCAATGTGGCCGGGGTCTGATGTGAAGATCCACGGCATGTTCCCCAATCAATACCTGCCATACAATGCCTCAGTGCCCTTTGAAACCCGAGTGGAGCGGCTTATCGAGTGGTTCTCAGCACCTAAAGAGGAGGCAGTGGATTTTGGAGTTCTGTACTGGGAGGAACCAGATGAGAGCGGGCACAAGTATGGACCTCAGAGCTCCAACATGGACGCAGTCATTGTTGGGATTGATGAGAAGCTTGGGTTCCTCATTAATGAGCTAAAGAAAGCTGGGCTGTATGAAAAGGTGAACCTGATAGTGACCAGTGACCACGGGATGACACAGCTTTTTGCGGACAATATCATAGAACTGGATGAGTATGTGAACAGAGACCAGTATACCTTGGTGGACAAGAGTCCGGTAGTGGGAATACTGCCAAAAGAAGGTAAACCAATCATTTTTAAGAAAGTAATACTATTTCCATTCTTGTTAAGAGTTAGATGGATGAGAATAACTTGCATACCCTTTCAATGGCATCCTAATAATACATATTCAGCTAGTACAAAGGTTCCTTTATCATAAGTTACAAAAATAGTCGAGTGTATTTAAAAAAGTTATAGTAAAATGATTGACAATTATATCCACTGCACGGATAAAACATTTGAAAAATGACTTTTAAATTATGAAGGGACAATTGGATTACTAGCTGAATGTGCATGAAATATTAAGTTGAAGGAAAACGTTTTACTTTTTACCATTTCAAAATAGGGGGATGCAAACGTTTTCATGCAAATGTAACATGCTGCATTTTTGTGTCTCTGTCTTGCAGGGAAGCTTGATGAAGTATATAACAAGCTGGTGGATGCAAACCCAAACATGATGGTGTATAAGAAAGAAGAAATTCCTGAGCACTTCCATTATCGGCACAACATCAAGATCATGCCCATCATCATAGAGGCAAAGGAGGGCTGGACCATTGTGCAGAACAGGAGCGGACCCTTCATGTGTAAATATGCAAACCTTTTAATGTTCTCTTTGGCATCGCTCTGCTCTTTTAATAGCTTCAGCTTTAGGCAGACGTTGAAATAGCTCATGTTATACTGTAATTAACAAAGAAAATGTTTTCCTGTAGAGGCAGCAGGGTTGTGTGGGTGTGTGTGTAGGTGTGTGGGTAGGTTTGGAGCACTTATATTTCATACTCTAATTCATTTTAGCAAGTTTTTATTTTTTCTCTTTCTCCCAAACACCATCTCTTTGTAGGCCCGTTAATCTGTAAAATAATCTGATGCAGTCTGCAGCTGAAAGGAAAACCTGTTTACAACATGCTGTGAGACTGCTTAACTTGATATGTCTAGCATGATACGATCCTGCTTATGAAAAGCTGATTCTGCTGAATAGCTGTCTGAGCTGCAGGGGCATAGAGTGTTGCACTCTATCTGGAAATGGTGCAGAGATCATCATTACATGTTTTATAACAAGACACTGAAAAGAAAACATGCGTTTGCAGTTAGTGATCCTGCTGCGCCATAGCCACTCATGGCCATTACAACATCTAAATTTGTGTCCACTTGTTAGCAGTCTTCATTTTCCTACCTTTGTTGCCATATTGGCACATTTGCACAATGATTTAGCAATAACCAGTCATCTGGCGCAAGCAGTGGTGGTAGTTAAACATCAGAGAGTAGAGAAATCCCAAATTCTATTGGAGATATAGAGATTAACAATGTAAGAATAATGAACTTTAAAACATTGCACAAACTTATTAAAATTGATTTTTTTGTTTATTTTTCTCACCAGTGGGAAACCATGGTTATGACAACACCCTACAGAGCATGCAGCCTGTGTTCGTAGCACGTGGGCCAGCCTTTCGCCAGAATTACGTGAAGACCTCCATGCGCTCTGTCGACCTTTATCCTCTCATGTGCCACATCCTGTCCATCCCCCCTCTTCCTAACAACGGCTCCCTCTTAAACGTTAAGGATCTTCTATATCCAGAGCCAACTCCACTCGCACCTACTATCCCTCCAGGGGTCCAGAAGTACTCCTATGCACCTGTTGTGGGTTCTTTCCTCGGTGTGGTGATGGTGCTGTGCTTTCTCTTGGTCTACATCAGACAAGTGACGCTCAGACAGCTGCCCTCACTAAAACACCGTAGCAGGGAGATGTCACAGCCTTTACTCCAAGAGGATTTGCACCTGTAGCAGAAGAAACAGAAAGGATAGGAAGAAGTGGAGATATTGCTCCCCAAGTTAGTGCCCTGTCCAGAAGCCTCCCATAAATGTTTCCCTTGCACAACTAATTGTAAATGTGCTGCTTCATTTTTTGGTTTGTTTGTTTTGTTTTTAGTTGGAGATCAAGGGAATCCAATCCAATCATGTACAGAGATGTGTCTTGGTTGCGCAAGTGTGAGGAAAATATCTAGGGTTTGCTTCTGACGTAGGCAAGATAAAAACCTTTACATTGGCTTTATAGTGGCTTTGCTTTGGTTGTGAATTTTACTTAAAATCATCTCATCATTTTCATTGTCACTTAATAAGTAAACTCGAAGCCAGTGTTTCTAGCGAGTATGACTCTTTGGTGGCAAAAACTGTGACTTGTTAACATTAAAGCATCAGTATGCTCAAAATTAACCAGTTTGATTGAAAGCACTTCTGTTCTGAATGGCAATGCTAACTACTACACAGTCACTCGATCATATTTATAGCGTTAAAACTTCTATTTATATGTAGCAAAGCAAAAGCAATTGTTTGGAAGAATTTAAAAGATGGCTTGAGCAAGACATTCAGGCCTGTGATCGGGCCGATGTTGTTCAGTGATCTGAAAACCACTTGTTGTTTAAAGCATATTGACACCTTTCATTTTTCACTGTAGCTGTGCTACGACTGACAGTAGATTTGGTTTATTCAAAATGTTCAAATCCATGCAAAGCAGATAAATAAAAAGCCCTGTTTTTCCACCAAATGTTCTACTTAATGGTCTGAGCACTGAATTAAAAGTGATTAAAGCATTCAGCACTCCACTACTTTAGGATGTTGGCTGAAGGCCAGTGTCATTTTTGAATGTTTTTTGGAAGCAGATGTTCCACTAAAGACTCTCTCAATGTGCCAGACTACTGCTCATATGTGTCGGTCATTCCATGAGCTGACCACATCAGTCCCACCAGACCTCCTTTAGAGGTCCGTTACATTTGCCTTTTAACTTATCAGAGAACATCTCTCCAAGCTGTGCAATCGTTTGTGTGTAAAGTTTGTCTATTCTCTCTGTAGTGTTTTGTTAAGAGGACATTTTTCTGTATTGACAAATTGGTTCCTGTTCATATGTCGATTGTCATAATCATGGTCATTTGATAGTGAAATGTGAAGTGCAATTGCTATTGGTCAGTATTTTGTCTTAGGAAATTTAAGGTTGCTTCGTTGAGAAGACTACTTCGTCATGACTTGAAAGAACTGCTCCTCTGATTTGCACTATAGGATGGAAATTAAACTGAACAAATAGGCAGTAGTTGGATGCTTTTTAGGTCACATATAATTTGCACTTTTTGTTTGTAGTGATGATTTGAAACAATAGTAGAAGGAAAGTTAGGTGCCTCTTGTCAAAAATCTTTAACATAAATTTGAGTCAAAATCTGCCTGTAAATTATTCAATTTATTTTTATTTTTTGGCAACATCTTTAAAAAAGACATGGTTCGGTTTTCATGTTAGGCTTTCATGTTCATTGATAAAAGCCTGTGCCCAAAAATGACATACACCACTGTGATATGCTTTTTACAAAATTCAAATTAATAAATCGAAACTATTTATATAACATTTTTAATTGTTATGATAATTGTCTTGTTTTATGAAAGAAATGTCTGATAATTATCCCCTAACTTGTTGACAGAGAAATGCATATATCCAGGCTATATATAAACAATTCAGTTAAAATTGTAAGTTGAATATTACCTTGGACTTTAAATGTGGATATTTAATATGATTTACAAATTTGAACAATCTTTGCCATGTTAATGCAAATAAAGAGTCTTCAGAAATTAAAGGAACTTATGTGAAACTGGATACATTGTTTTGGTTTTTTCTTTCTGTATGTATTTGCATGTGTTCGAGTGTGACGCCAGGGACTGATGTAAAATAGGTTATTCCAGTGAGTTAGGCAAATGAAAGATTAAACAAAGTAATTTAGCGCTTTTTGTTTGTCTTGATGTTTCCAGCTTCCTCCTTCCTTTTTTTTTTACACAGGCTTGGTAACAAATTGTGTGTCACTGCACTTGAGCAAAATGACACGCTTTTACTGACGTCCCTTCTCTGCCCAGTGTCCTTGAAGGCACCGTCCTCTGCTTAAGCCTTAACCATTTGTTAACTTGCAGGATCAAAGGTCTCTTGTACGTTATCGCTGGACTTTGCCCAGGCGCTCATGCACTCAGAAGCAGGCGCGCTGTGTGCCATTACGCTGACCATTCCAGCTCTTCTCCGCAAACCTCGGCTCTGCCAAAGAGGAAAAAAAAACTGCAAATATGGACATTATCACTGTAGATGAGGGGCGCCGTGATGGACATGACAGCCCGGACGGAGAACCTATGTATGAAAACTCAGGTGTGTCGAGGGCGCAACTTTACAGCGACGTGCAGGTCCACGCCTCTGCGGAGCGAGAGCGCAGCTCACCAGACTATATGAACATCAGGGACAGACGCAGCAGCTCGTCATCTTCATCCAGCGACGAGGAAAAAGTTAAATCCAAGGAAGTTGCAGGGCAGAAAGTGGCGCTGACGGTGGAGGATGTGAATGGCGTGGCGCACGGCGGATCCAGGCGCTCATCGACTTCCTCGGCATCCTCCGACACCCATGACCCGTGCGACGACCCGCCGATCCATCCGAAGATAGAGGACGAGGATAACGCCGAAGACGGGATGCTCATGGCGTACTCCCACCCCAACACTGGCGCCAGGCCGGCGGAGCCTGTCGACTACAGCCTGAAAACTCTGGAGGATTTCACTCCGGATGAGAGCAGCGCAGCCCCGGCTGACCCCAGCCAGCCCGACATCTCTCTGTTCGTCAAGGTAAGAAGATCGATAGGTACAGGGAGGTCTCTGCAGGCCCCACCCGGGATAGGCTTCCGTTTGCCTCATCCCCAGTGCATTACCGATGAACTCTATTCAAGCTCCTCATGTTGTGTAAACGTCACAGTGCCGGGAATTTAGAGGATTTTCGGATCTTGAATCCACAGCTTTTTTTTTTTTTTTTTACTAATAGTTCACCCACTGATAAATGCATGTTCCAAATTTGTGGATAGCACCAAAATATATTTTGATGGCAGTCTGCCAGTAATCCTCAACCTGTTGTCAGTTCCAGGCTAATTAGAGCTCATATGAGACATAATTTCTCCTTGTGCATAACGCAGAATGGATTTTAAAATATACTGAATTGAATGAAGATTATAAACTGTAGACACCCGTGTCTACAACAACATATATCACAAAACAATGAAGCATGTAAAACAATGGCCACATAAAATGGGAGAATAAAATAGAATATAGACAAAGGATAGATTCTGAGCCCACAATGTAAAGTGGAAATTATGTATTGCAGTGTGAAATATTGGACTTGATTGGGCCAAATAATCCAAAAGTGCAACATCAGTGTTATTCTGTGTATGTGGGTGGCTTAACCATTTCTTAAATGTCATATCCCAAAGCAGTGTCGTCAATGAATGATGCTCTAATCTGGCCAAGCCTGATGTGCCACGTAAATGTTTATAATGAAGGATTTTGTATTTATTTATTTATGTTAAGCATACTAAGGCCTAAATCATATAGTTTTATAAAACATTGAAAAGGATGTAATACTAATAATATGTGTGGAGAAAAAGCTCTCAAGCTCACAAATACCAGAAAATAAAACTCATACTTATATTGGAGCCAGATATATGCCTGCTTCACTGTTGAGGCCTAACTGACTGTGGAGGTGATTTATGTTAACAATAAAAACTTGAACTTTTGAAAATCAATAAATAGGCATGAATGGAGTTTAACAAAAGCTTTAGTTCTAAACAGGTGTATTTATAACAGAGTATCGATTTAAGGAAGAAATGCCATAGAAACAATGAGCTGTGTGTATTAGAAGAACAGTCACTTTAGGCTGCTGGCAATTTGATGTAATAATTAACTAGTTTACTGTAGGGCCATGGAGACGGGGGTGAACTCCATGCTGGAGCAAATCTGACTGTGTGTTTTCCTGCATTTCTGATAGAGCTGCTCAGCTCTGCTTTGTAATATCAGCGCATGCAGGGGTCACTTTGCTGATTGGGCAACTGATTGGAGATTCAGTATCAGTCGGCTGAACTCATAGAGCTCACTTTGAGATCCTTGTATTAGGGAAGTATAGAGGCAGCTGGTACTAAATCAGAACCTCAGTCGACACTGGAAGTCAGAAAATTCAACAAATTAAAACATTTACCGTGAGGAGACTTTTGACACGTACAGCAATTATGCAACTCCAAGATGTTATAACCATCTCATGATTAACCTGGATCATAGTTCAGAGAAGTGACAATATACTTGGCCCCCGCTCCACATATTACCACTCCCTTTCTACTTTGACTGACCTTTCTGTCAGAGCAAATCCACCCTCAGGTGGATTGCTGAACACTTTAATCAACAATTGCCATAAAACAAACTGGGCCCTATAAAAGTAGGGAGGAGATCATCTGTGCAAGCTGAAAACTTCCATGACTCCTCCCTCCCTCCCTCCCTCCCTGTGATAAAAAAAGGTGTTTTTAATCTCATACTTTTTGATAACAGGCCCCGCTTAAGATAACACTAACTGGATGCTCAGGTGGTCACTTTCAAAGTCAGAACGGCCACGGAATTGTATTAAATGGGTTCTTTGTAACTGATGGTTCGTCTCATGACTTAAAACAAGCTGTAAGTACGAGACAAGACTTTGGCATTGCTACGTCTTTACAAGAGGAAAAGTGAAACACTCTCCACCTTTGCACTGGAAATGTATTAAAATCAGTTACTGTTTGATGTTTGAGTGAATGATTAGCTCGCCAAGTCAGGGATTTGAGGTTCCTTTTGTCTCAAGAGGACAAAAACAAGGTGATTCTTCTAAACTATGACACTGGCAGAGAGTGAAGACCCAAATGTAAAAAGGACAAAGGTAACTGAGGTAGGTTATTCCTATGGGATTACCTGAAGGCTTTAAGGCGTGCACAATCATAATAATAATAATAAAAAAAACACTCTTAACAGGAAGCAATCCTGGGACTGGGAGCTCAGTTCTCTTGTCTTTTGACTCAAGCAATGACAGGTGTAGTACAGAGATTATACATACGCACACAACAGGGCTGATAATGGCCTGACAAAGACCCAGCTCACATCGAGGGAGGGCAGGCAGAGACCTCTGGTGGATCTACAAAAGAATACAGGGTTACTAAAAGAGATGTTAGAGATGTTATGTAGACAAAGATAGAAAGTCACAGAAGCACCTTTTCTGTGTGTCCCTGTCTGCCCTGGCCGGCAGTGGCCTTTCTGTGTGGAGTTTGCTTGTTCTCCCTCTCCTCCTCCAGGTACTCTGGTTTCCACCCCGAGTCCAAAAACATGCATGTTGGGTTAATTAGTGACTCTGCGAGCGTAGGTGTGAATTGTTGTCTTTCTGGGTAAGTCTCTGTGTGTTGGCCCTGTGATAGACTGATGATCCGTTTCCCCAACTCTTGACCAGTGACAGACCTTACAGTGTCTGCTCTGTGCTGCAGAAGTTCAAGTAGCTAAACATTTTATTTGTGCGTCTTAGAAATATAAAACAGCAAATGCACCTCATACAAAGCTCTAACACAGATCTATTCATGGACTCCATATTTGGTAGCTGAAAGACTGGTAAATGACATCTGACCCCAAAACCTAAAATTGCACATCTAGAAACGTCTCAACATTTTCCCACATAAACACTGATAATTAACTGTTTTCCACACTGGCCCAGTAATTGGTGTGTTTTGCATATAGAAGGAGGCCACACTATAAATAGAAACTTTAAAAAAAATAAAGATCTATAGCTTCCCAGTTTTTTTCCTCTTTTTCTGCTTTCGTCTAACGTTCACATTTGTTGATGATGAAAGATGACTTTCTTGAATGTAGCTGTCAGAACTGTGTGTCCTGTTTTACTGTGCCACACAGCGAGTGTCACTTACTGTCGTCAGTGTGTGCAGATTTTTGTTGTCAGTCCTGCATTTATTTTTGTTGCCCTACATCGCCTCACTCTGTAAATGAGCGCCAATTCCTGCCTTAAGTCCAAAGCCAAGCATTAATAATTCACAGAGGATTCTCTCCAGGTCTCCTACTAATCAAATATAACCCGCCCCAGAGTCAAACATGTGTGAATGCACTTTAAATATGAATGCTGCTGCTCATGCACTCATATACAGGTGGAGAGACAACCACAGAAACAAGCTGTCCAAACATGATCCCACTTTTTTTGCTAGTGTTTTGGGATGTACTGTATGTAGTAGTTTTGATAGTTTGGGGGTTGTGTATGTGTGTGCAAATGCAAAACAAAAGTATGACGTAACCAGTTTTGAAAAGAAGGGACAGATGAGCGAAAAAGTGGTGCTAGTTATGTGTGTTAGAGGGGAGCAATGGTGGGAAGAGAGAGATGGAGCTCCACCCCCTGGTATAGACTGACACCTGTTTTCCACTTTGTGCCAGTGAGAGCTAGTTCTGCTCCCCATCTGTGTCTAAATCAGAGCACGGGGCTCTAACTGCCACCTGGACCCACTCTCAGCCTCACCTGCAGGACACAAACGAGGGAGAAAACAGACTTCGCACTGCAAAAAAAAAAAAAGGTGGTGGAAACCTTAAATAAGGGAGTAAAAACTGTAAAGGGAGAGATAACCTTTTGAAGTGCGAGGGACCTCTGTCAGCTGAGAGAGGATAATCTGAGAGAAGATATTTGGGTTTCTTCATCATTTTTGGGGAGGATGTAGACCTCCAAGCATGAGAAGAGAACTGTAGGTTACAAAAAAAAAAAAAAACTTAAAGAATCACGGAGACAGCCAGACATCATGTCCGCTAACAGTCAGGACAGAGAGCCTGACATTGAACTTTTTGTCAAGGTAAGATGGACAGAAATGTGCTTATGGTATTTTCCAAAGTTAAGTTGTGATGGAAGATCGAAGCTGTATATGACTGTGTGCTGTGAAGAGCTCACGTAACCTAATAGTGGAGGTAGAGTTACAGCGGCACTGGCACACTGTTGACTCAGGATTGTTGGGACAGTGATACCAAAGCTGCGTATTGATGGTGGGACACTGTACTACTGTCTTTTACAAAAAGGATTCCCTTAAATAGACTTAAATGCAATTTGTAAACTTGATTTGGATGTGCATGGTGAGCTTATTATCTGAGAAATGAAAGGAGCCATTATTTTTGTGCAGCTACTCACTGAGATGCTCACCTGAGTAGAAATATCATTTTGGAAGTGCCACATTAGGTAGAGTTGTTTTGTTCTCTAAGACCAGATGCACCTGAGGCCCCCAGAGAAACATTAGAGGCAGGTGAGTGTACCTGAGGCAGGTGAAGTGGAAGCAAGTGGAAAAGCTAATGTGCTGCCTGGATGCACTGACCCAATTAGCTGGTGTGAAGGCTGCTTTCAGCCAAACGCACCTCCTAGGAAACCAGTCAGCTTGGTAACTTTAATTTCACCAGCGCGGACAACACGGGTTCCTTGGGTCACTAAGCCTCACCATTAACAGTATTCTTCTCTTGCTTCAGTCACAAAACCAGCTCTAGTACACGCACTAACTCTGTCTTACAGCTTAACTCTGTTTAGTTATAGATTCTAAGATGTCGGCTCCTTCAATAAATGCTGGTCTCAAGGAAATCAAACCCTCTTTTGGTCTGTGCAGAGCCAATCTGATGCACAAACCTAATAATTGGATACATATTTTATGATAAAGCACGTAGCATCATGAGCTTTACATCAGTTTAGATCATTACTCAAGTTATGAATCTCCATATGGGGTCATATATCATTTATAGGAGGATGCAGCATTTTTACCAATACTTGAAAATTAAAGTAAGGATCAACCTCAGCAACATTTTTTTTGGTCACTCTTGAAAAACTTTTTTGACTTTGCCAATCTGATGATACCAATGTGCTTTTTTTAATATAACTGTAACTAAGACTCGGCCATTCAGAAAATATGATGTGGTAAAAACCAAGGAAAACAAAACCCATTTGCTATATAATCTACATGTATATGCATATGATAGATGATGTGAAGTAATGTTGGCTCCAGTGCCCCCCCACCTTTTGTTCTCAATGTTCTAGAAGTTGATTGGCCATTATTAGTGGCTGTGTATTGTGTTACAACTGTGCAGCTGAGCCTAGTGATTACAATGCACAGACAGAAGCATCACATGCACTCAGCAGCATCAGGGCTTGGCGTACATACAGTTGGCTCAGCACCTCTGTTCTCTGATCTTTGCTGGAAGCTGCACGTAAACTTCTAAATTTCTTGTGAAGTGACTGCAAAGCCTGCATTCAAGTGAATCGTTTGTGATATTAACTATCGCCAGAGCCCTTGTTTAAGCATAATAATAATAATACTAATGAAGTTGATTCGTTGTTTAAAGAGGGTTTCATTTTGAAATCATGATTACATAACTTCCAGCTCCTGTCAAAGTGTTCCTCATCCCGCTGACCTCGGGGTCAGTGCACTTCTTTTGCCACGTGCTGTGGACTGCAAGTTGACAGGTCTGACCCTACACTCTGTGCCCCCCTGGTCACTGAACCAAGTGCTGGAATCACTACAGTATGTATAATTCAGCCAGGCAAAGGGATCAGGTGTCACTGTGGGTACTCTGCTGTGTTCTCATACATCCCCACACATAATATCACTACATGTACACGAGTATTGTATACTGTGGGGAAGAGGTGGTTCTTTTATCTAGAATTTATTTTCCAGTTCTTTTCTCAGTTGATGGTTTTATAAAAAATATAAAATGCCGATGAAGGCAAAACATATAAACAGTGGTAGTGGTTTTATCAAGCGAACATTTCAGGATCCTGTACAAGTGTGATGCCAGTAATGTTTTACAAACAAATTTTACACATAAACCAAAGTAAAGTATAGCGTACAAGTACACAGTAAACTACCCAACAGTATATACATCAGTTCTAATTATCTCCTCCTACAGAATAATACTGCACATATTAATGCATGAATAATAAAAAGCTAATGGTATTTTAATAATAGGCAATACACATTGGCCATTTTTCACAATTCTATGCTTTGCAAAATTTTTATTACATTGACTTTTTGGATGTTTTGCTACTTTTACCTAATACATAAAATACTTCTTTCCAAATTCTGTCCGTGTCATACGTCTGTAACAGTTTGTGCAGTGTTTACATTTATATACAACCCATGACGCTTCTCTTACGTTAACTTCCTGGAAAAACACTCAAAGCATCGCAGAAGTGATTTTCCTCTGTTCCTGTGAGCAAGATGTTGTAGCAAGTAGCAAGTGTGTGTGTGTGTGTGTGTGTGTGTGTGTGTGTGTGTGTGTGTGTGTGTGTGTGTGTGTGTGTGTGTGTGTGTGTGTGTGTGTGTGTGTGTGTGTGTGTGTGTGTGTGTGTGCGTGCGTGTGTTCGGGGGGGAGGGGGGTAGTCCAGTCAATCTCTGTCCTGTTTGTGGAGGACAGCAAGTATTTGAGAAATGTGTTCTGCAGAGATGGATATAGTTTGGTTAAAACACAAACAGAAAAAGAGACAATAACAGAAAATTCTGCAGCACTGTAAACTTCAATGAAATACTAGTATATGTTTGAAATATTTAATGTTCAGATTTGTTGAGAATATGTCAGAGTTGATATAACTCTATGCTCGTTTACTATGCCACGGTTGTTTCTGTTGTCATGTTGAATTACATTATACTATAAGCTGTCCACCAACTGTATATGTGTCTTTGCATGTATACACCATATTTCCACTGTGTAGTATTTCATCACTCTGAATTATTTTCTGTCGTGTGTGTGTGTGTGTGTGTGTGTGTGTGTGTGTGTGTGTGTGCGCGCGTGCAGGCAGGCAACGATGGCGAAAGCATTGGAAACTGTCCATTCTCTCAGCGCCTCTTCATGATCCTCTGGCTCAAAGGAGTCGTGTTCAACGTCACCACCGTCGACCTCAAAAGGTTAGCGCACAAAGATGGAGGCTCGCGGCGCAGAAATGCTACTTATGGCTTCCTCATGACACACTACTATTCTCTGTGTCCCCTGTAGAAAGCCAGCAGATCTGCGGAACCTAGCCCCGGGGACACACCCTCCTTTCCTGACCTACAACGGAGAGGTCAAGACCGATATCAACAAGATCGAGGAGTTTCTCGAGGAAACTCTCTGTCCTCCAAAGTAATTCAGCTAGAAGGTTTACAACATGTCATTTACAGTAGTGGATTATATTGCTGACTACACACAAATACACCAGCACACACACACACACACACACACACACACTGCTTTTGTGTGCTAGATTTATTTCACTTCAGAAACACTGTTGAAAGCACAGGAAACACCAGTGAAAAAGTGCTGCATTTGAGGAGGACTGATGTTAACTGATACAGTGTAACTGTTGTTTATGGCTGTTGTAAATCTCTGGTGAATCAGTGTATATACGATTCTCAGGTACTCTTTCATATTTCATCCTTGAAAACAAATAACTAGCTATAAATATGTGCTTCACTGACTCGGTTACAGCTTTTGTGTAATATTAGAACTTTTTGTTTTATTGTTGTTGTCCTACCCTCCGTCAAAAAGGGAAAAAAAAAAGCCTGAGTCAGTATGCAAGCAGTTGCAGAGAAAAGATGTCAGATTAACTAAATCTTTCTTTTATTGCCTGTAAAGTTTTTTACATTACAAAGGGACTTTAGTGGGAGCGAGTTTAGGGGGCAGGCGGCCAGCTCGGCGTGAGAGTGTAACATGGTTTCAGTCTGAGCTGAGCTCCAGTCCAGGTGTTAATGCTATCCAGATGGTTCAGTCTGACTGTGTCTCTGACTGCGTGTCCTGCCTCTGCCCCTCCCCCCCCCGTTTGCTCAGGTATCCCAAACTGGCCGCCAAACAGAGGGAGTCCAACACAGCTGGAAATGACATCTTCGCCAAGTTCTCAGCTTACATCAAGAACACCAAACCAGAGGCCAACGCTGGTGGGCTGCTCATTTTGTGTCATTTACACTTACAGAAACCGAATGAGATGATTAAACATAAGAAAGACAATTTAATATTTCTCCACTAGGTCGTAGCAGAGTCCAGGATTTGAGTCTTGCTTTGACTCATATATTTTGCTGTGCTGCCACCTAGTGAGGAAACCAGCACACGGTCCGATGACTCTGCTTTGTGTGTCCATGCTTATGTATGTTTCTGTGTGTTCAGCTTTAGAGAAAGGTTTATCCAGGGCTCTAAAGAAGCTGGATGACTACCTGAACAGCCCCTTGCCAGACGAGATCGATGCAGACAGCATGGAGGACGAGAAAAGCTCCAACAGATGCTTCCTGGATGGGAACGAGCTCACTCTCGCAGACTGCAACCTGCTGCCTAAATTACACATAGTCAAGGTAAAGAAAGAGTGTATCCGAGGCAAATGGGGGGGAGGGTCCCCTTCCATTGCTTTACAGTACAAGCCTAGTTCACATTCTCTGTACGAAGTTGTTCTTGCTAAGAATAGCAAAATGTAGACATGGGGACTATTTGAGAAAGCTCCAGTATTAATGAAACCAATAAACAAACCGTTCAGGACAAGCAGAAACACTGAGCCCTCAACTCTTATTGTACATTATACCGTAACTTTGCAACCTCGCAACAGCTCTAGGACTAAAACAGATGAACTTCTCCATTCGAACTGAAACGTCCCAACAGCTGCTGGAGAAACAGCCATGACATTTGTGGAAGCCGACCCCCTGACTTCTCCTGTAGTGCCCTCTGCAGGTGTATGACCAAAAAAAAAAAACCACCAAATCAGCACCTTCCCATTGGCCTCAGATGTACTTTGTGTTTGTACTAGTAAAACACGTTTTGAGCATAAGAGCATTTTGATGTTACCCCACAAAGAAGCTGGTGGCCTTTTGAAAAATTGCTTTAAGCCTTTAAAAAACACGTCTCTGTTGGACTTTAAAGGTCTGAAATAAGTCCATTTCACGCTGACATTAGAGTTTTGTCTCTTCTTCTAGGTCGTTGCTAAGAGGTATCGCAACTACGACATCCCCTCAGACATGACAGGTGTGTGGCGCTACCTGAATAACGCGTACACACGTGATGAATTCACCAACACCTGTGCTGCCGATTCTGAGATCGAGACCGCCTACAAAGATGTGGCGAGGAGACTGGCCAAGTAGCTTTACAGCCGACCCGCTCTCAAACAAAACAACACAACAACACACACACACAAAAACAACACTTCTAAACATGACTGGTTTTTTGAGTCTTCCTCAGTGGCATTTTGAGGAACCACTGAACCTCTTCTGTCACATTTGTCTGTGTTGTAGGGTGACTTGTACTGATTTACACTTCCCCAGTTCCAGATGTGAAGGATTTCAGAGGTTCAGTACGTAGTGTTATGGTCTTATAATTACAGAAACAGACACAGCAACACAGAAGTGGAGCAGAAGATAAATCCAGCACAATTAACTTCCCAATTTTTAAACCAGATTCCAGTTTTGCTGCCGTGAAACGTCTGACATAACACTTTTCACTCGAACATGATTGTGTCTGTCTGTATTTATTTCTCATAACACAAAGCTCTCTTTCATACATATTCCACTGGCCCACACAGCCAAGCATTTTTACTAGCTGCTGATGTCAGGGTCATTCACTTTATTTATTCCTAAGCCCACAGTCTAGTCTAGTCTGACTCCAGTGTTTATTATCGAGCTCTGGCTCCTGGGGGAGACACCTTGATTCATCTATGATTGATGCTCCCAATTGTTTGCTGGCTATGACTGTTTCACTCATTCATTTTGATTTGTGGCCCATTACTGTAGGTGTCGTCGTAGTTGTTTTGTTTCCTGGAGCTTATCTTAAAATTTCACTCCTGCTGCTTCAGAAAGTTTGATTTTTACGAAAGATTGATTGATAAGAAATAAGCTTTTGTTCTTCACAATGTTTGTTCAGAAGGACAAGATTAGCTTTTTAGGGACATAGTTTAGAGCTAAGGTTGTTGCTGAGTTGTATGCATGAATCAGTTGATATTAATAATTTATGATATGAAAGCCCAGCATAGAGGCTCATTTTATTCAGATATGACAAATCCTCAACTATGTGCCTTTATTTGAAAGCATCAAAAGTCCAAGCCAATGTCACTGATGGACTCATTGTGAAAAATGTATTGCAGCCAGTGCTGAGACATTTGTTTTGCCTCCAGCTATTAGTGTTCAGCCTACATATTGATTTTGTCTTAAGTTACACGATATTATGAATGGAGAGAGTATTTATTTAGCAGCTCCAATCAGGCCTGATTAGGTAGAGCCATTAGTGGTGCGATGAAAAGCGTCTTCCAGGCCAGGTCCACAACGGTCAGGAGCCCTGCCCTCCAGCCCCTCATCAAAGAGACATTTCCTCTGTGCTGAGGAGTCTATCAACTTCCACAGCCTAAAAGTTCAAGTTCAAAAGTTCCATTGTCCATACAGAGGACGATGGAAATTTGTCTTGGGGCTTATCGTCTTTGGCTCGGTGTCATGGTGCAACTATAGCAAGACTTCCTTGAAGAACCATAAGTCTCTTGTGTGGTTTGGATAAACATATGATATGAAATTGGAGCATGATGACTTGGCTTGCTCAATGCAAAGCTCCACAAATAAAATAATATTTTCACAGATCTGCTTCTGCCTTTTCTTTTCCAGCTAGGTGATCAATCAGTACTGATAGTTAGAAGTTGTCATGAAGAGAGAGGGATGAGTGGCCTGTCACAATGACAGTAAGACTCCCGGTGGAAAGTGGATCCTGGTCCTGAAAAGGGTTAAGTGTGCCTGACTGAGCTGATCAAATCCAGTGGTGCAGGTCTGTTTCTTCATCTATAACAGAGAGAGAGAAGAAGAGAGAGAGAGAGTGATGACCGTTGACAGGCTTAAATAGAGGCTTCCATGCCAGGGATCAAACGCCATCCCTCTTCTCCACTCTCTCATTAAGACGGAAAACCCGAGCGCCGCCATCCGATCTGTCTCCATTTTTCCTCAAAGGAGTCTAACTTGAAAGATCTGCGCCTGTCGGATTTACAATGGTGGGCGAGTGGTGTTTACTGAGACGCAGCTTTGCCAGAAACAACAGTCAAAGAAAATAAATGGAGCCTGCCTAGTGTTTCCACAGGAGTAAGGAAATATGGAGCGAGACTTGTGCCTTGCTGTTTGGTAATTAGTACCTAAACATCCCTGTCCTTGGATCCCATCGCTCAGATCCAACATTTCTGCAAGCTGGATAATATACAGTGGAGCATTAACGTCAAACACGTCTGGTCATGGGGCCTGGCACGCCACATTAATCTGTTATTACACTCCCAGTGGATCTACCAGTCACTGGCCTTGGCTCGGCCACCATAGCGCAGGGAGTGTGTATGGGCTGACAGGGACTCACACACAGCATACTTTTATAGCCAGGTTTAGTAAACCTTTTCAGCTCAGGCATAAATTGTGTAAATTGAGTCGTGCTTTGAGACCTGAGCTGATTAAAACAAACTGGTGTGTTTGACGCGTGAGGACCTACCAGAAACAGACCTGTGATCCAATTAAGGCCCAGACCCATAGTTTAAGAAATACTGCCATGTAGACTTCAATGCCTCTTACAAGAACAAGTCAAATTTAGCTGCTGCTTACCATAGTTATTGTACCCAGGAGACAGACACATGTGCTTTAGCCTGAGGTGTAGTTTGGTTTTCTCTTCTCGTGCCCTTCTATTTAAGTAGAAACCTCGTCCATTATCCATGTTTTTCTTTTAACTGTGGCAGTGGAGAAAAGTTCCTTATTTCGCCTTCTTTAAACTCAGCCTGTGCCTGTCCTGTATTATTATAACAAAGATAAGCAACATTTGTCCCCTCACAAATAAATACATAAATCTTTAAATAAACCCTCGTTGCCACACCGCTGCACATCAAACTGATTTTTAAGTGGCTGCTGCCATTTGTCCTAATCCAAACAAATATGGTAATCAGAAAAAATGAGCTCTTGCCCAATTTGTAACATGTGAACCAAAATTAAAGAGGTTTTTTTTTGTTCTCTTTACTTCTGTTCCGTTCATTTCTATTTCCATAAAGGAATAACAAGAGGAGATACATTTATCATTTCTGACTGCATGCAGAGCAAACAATAAAAACAGCTGTGTTTTTTTTATATCTATGTGCTACTACATTGACACAAATGATTAGAGCAAGGTCTCTGACATACTTCATGCAACCACTAACTGCTGTGTTTCCTCACGATGGTGTAGTCCCTGACATGGCGACAGCAGCACAAACCAAATCTAGAAGGTGCGAGCTGAGGCCTGAGGAGGAAGTGTCTAATCAGAGCCCATGAACTGCTGTCATAACAGGAGATCATGTTTAAAGAGGGAGACAGGGCTGCAGAAGACGACTCCTCATCTCTTCCACTCTGACACAGAGAACATCTTAGAGCGTATCATATTCTCAACAGGTCTCCCCCCCGCCTCCAGCCCCCAGCCCCCAACCTCCTCTGCTCCCCTGCCCTCAGAGGATTGAATGACTTGTGGCGAAGCTTGCTGGGGATTATTGATCTGCCTGGCGCACGCCTGCGGTTTCGGCGTAAGTCTGACGACCTCAGCAGAGAGAGTTCTTGGCACACACTGACCCCAGCCTTAGATCACCGGAGGAGCCGTGGAGGCTGGGACAGACTTGTCATGGCCTGAAGTTTGGTCTGTCTGAGCTCGGAGCCAGGTGATCAAGACATTTTTATGTGCATTTAAATAATCAGACCCAAATTTAGTCAAAAGATAACAATAAACATATCCGACTGGCTTTTTTGGAGAGGAGTCAGTGGAGTGAGTAACCGTGTCTGCAGACAGCACAGCCCCTGGGTATTTGTGCGCTTGTTAGATTTACTGGTGAAGTTTTCAGTTCCAGTTGTGGACCACATGAAATAATCCACGGTCACTGGAGAAGGATGTGGACACTGTGCTAATTATGTGAGATGATGATGTCAGGTATTAATACCCGCTAGTGAGCCCGAACTTTTTCCTCTTAGCCGTGTTCCAATGTATATAACCGCAATGTGGTGACCACACTCGCATCCACATGTCGGACATGTCTGGATCCTCAGCAGCCCCTCACGTATCCGCACTGTCAGGCGGGCTCTCACTTTATCATTCAGAGTTGTAAATCATTGCTTCGCCTGCAGGAAACACGGCGCATTTTATTTTCCAGTCATAAACCATAAAACCTGCCTCTAACACGAGTTATGATCCTTGGAGACAGAGAGGATGAATGTCTAAAGCAGAACCAGACACGATGGCGGGCATGCTTCATCCCCCTTTTTTTGCCTGGCATCCCCACACGGCTACAGTCGTTTTGGTGGATTTTCCAAAAAAGCTCCAACATGATCTAAAAGTCACCAGGGTTGTATGTCACTCAGCAGTGATCTGGATCGGTGGGACCACTCTGAATTACCAGGCCATTAGTTCTCAATTAACACTCACCTGATAAAGTTTTAACAGCCCTTCATCTGACAGGAAAAATACATAGAGCTCCTTCATGCTTGGTTTCAGGCGGGGATGGGGCCCCTGCCCCAAATTTTTGAAATTTTATTGCCTGGCTGAAACCTATGGAAAAAGCCTGTTTTGCATGAATATTTGGCACCGAGCTGAGATTTATCCTGTCTTATGTTCTGTACACTCAGTCGTGCTGCAACACTTTGCCTTTCTTTGACAGTTGAGATGGTGTATAATTTGAAACACTGACATGAAGCGAAGGCTTTGGACAAAGAGGCCTTTTGTTTGCGTGTTTGGTCGCTGTCCATGGTCCTGACACTCACATTTTCACAGTAATTCCAGTTTTTTTTTTTCAGGCGGTGTGGCCAGTATCAGATTGCATAATCTGAACTGGCAGAACTCATTAAATGTAGGCATTTAAAGTTTTTATAAGTGCACTTTTCTCCGAGCTGCCTTTCACTTAGCAGCAAATGGTTTCATAGAATCAAACGTTTCCAAAGCAGCTAAAGACACAGGCGAGCTTTAATCTAGTGATGAATGGACTCTAGGTCAGGCTGCCTTACAACCAAACATGCCTGTGAGGTTCTGGGCTGTTGCCTGGATGCAGCTCTCCTGCCAATTGATCATTTCGTTTATTATAGGTCAAAAGACAAGTCATCGTTTACAACCCCCTCCCTGTGAGGGTGAAGAACTGTTCATATCTGCCATTAATTTACAGAGCAAAAGCTTGTGCACAGGCTCAAATCCACAGAGACAACATGTGGGGTGTTGGAACTTTAGTGGGAGGACCAATAATATAATAAGTGTTAGTTGGGCCACAGGCAGCCTGCCTTTGGCTCTGTGCAACACTATATGGGTGGGCCCCTCATGCTGCTCCCCAAGGTTCCATTAAAGTAAAAGCCACTAGAGTGCGCCAAAGTACACAGTTATTATTGACTGCAATTCTGCTGAACTGGGAGGGGGTGGGGTGAGGGTGCTCATTTACACTCAGATCCCATTCAGATCAATTTTGTGTACTTTATAGTGGGCATGGGCTGGTTTCAACAAGGGTCTTCTTCCTCTGAGACATTAAAGAGACATGTCGATAGCTTTTAAATTCCGATGGCATCAGGTTCAATGGTCAGGGGACACACTGGGGAGCAGGGGCCCCAAGTTTATCTCTGGCCTAAATGAGAAATCAAGAAGGATGAAGGATTACACACACACACACACACACACACACACACACACACACACACACACACACACACACACACACAGCCCTGTTAGTGGAGATGGAAACATAGGCAGAGATACAGTGAATGGTATGGGACCCTTGAGAATCACTTCCCGCCTGAGAAGTGATTGTAGAGGTCAAGGAACCTTTTTGCGATGGGCCTGTGTGTGAGTGTGTGTGTGTGTGCACAATCATCTAAATAGAGTGGATTTGTTTCCTCATGAACTTCTTTCTGTTTGTATTGCTCTCTGATGATTGCATAATCTACAGAGACAGACTAGTCTGCTTTGTCCTGCAAAACTACTTAGAAATTGGTATAAAAATCAAGCGTACATCATCACTGCCATCGTGTTCAACCACCGTGTTTAACAAAGACCAAAACTCGATACCAACCCCAGATAAATGTATCTGCCTCAGCACTGCTGTCTCTCACGTGCATGCAGGACATTATGCTAATTTCTCTGGGTGTCTGGGTCCCGTTGCTCCTCCGGAGTTCATTATTATAATTGCTAGACATGGCTGAGAACGCCGAGAATGTGAACCTGAAACCAGCAGGCCTTTTCCACACAATCTATATTCAGGGAAATCCCAAGAACGTTCCCAATCCGAACCTTAAAAAAACACATGGTGTAGTGTGTGTGTGTGTGTGTGTGTGTGCTCACTTAGATTGGCTCTATTATGTCTTGGAATAATGTAAAACAGCTTCCCTGGTTCTCCCTGTCTCTGTTTCTGTCTCCGTCTCTCTGGTTTCTCGATGTACCTTTGAAATGAAGCCATGGCAGTGGCAGTGGCAGTAGTAGTCTGGCTGAGCATGCCGTGGCCTTAGTCTGCCTTAGTCCCCGTCCAAAGACAATGTTGGTGTAGATGAAGTTGCAGACCCAAGATGACAACGTTAAATGTGGTTCTCACACAGAACATATTCGCAGATCTGCTTATTAACCGTTTCAGAAAAGTGATGACACTAAATGTTTTTAGACATTTAAGAGTGTACTCAGTGGGGGCTTTTTTATGTTTAAATAGATGTTCAGCAGACACGGAAATCTAACACAAATTTCTTAGAGATTCTCAAAAAGCTCAGCAACCCGATTAAAATGCTTAAAAGCACATTTGCCTTCTTCCTTTTGTGTACATTTCAATATATATGAATATGTAAACACTGTAACCCGCTGACAAAAGAATCTCCTAAATCACAAAAAATTCCATTTCTCAGCATATGAGCACGGGGTGTTTAAAATTTTCCACATCCCACAATGTGAAAATTGGACCACTGGACCAAAATTGGAGCAGTCCTTCACTAACAAACAAAAGAAAAAAAACTCGGAAAAAAGTGGGATCATCTAAATACGCAAAGAAATGTGGTGGATAATGTGATACATATAATTACACAAACAGTATTTTAGTGGAAAGAGGAGAATGAAATTAAGTTACAAAATTCCTATTTTATTCTTAAAATAAACAAAATGTACAATCACAATGCCAATTTCACTCACTGTTGTCAGGCCTGTTTGTCCCTTATTTAAAAAAACTTTTACTTAATGATGAAACGTACCAGCAAACTCTAATGGAGGCTCCATTAGATTCAGTTTCCAAGTGTTCATGAGACAAGAAGTGTACAAATGACATAACAAGTAAACTTTACATAAGCGCAGGGTAAAGTACAGTTCCTGGATATTATACATGCTGTTCATTAAATAATACAAGGTCTCTGATGACAGTTTGTACCAAACATTTAACCAAAGGAAAGAAAAATATGAACCTCTTATTTTTGGAGGAACAAAAACCCACAAACAAATGCAGATGGGGACACAATGGGATGACAGTGCTGCGCTGATCTGTAAACAGTTTTTAAACTATAGTTTCCTGTTCGAAATCTGAAAAGAACAAAGTTTAAATAAATTGCAACAGATGTGCATAGTTACTGTACTGGAGACACCTGACAAATTAATAAGTAAAAAAAAGAAGCAAAACCAGGGGGTTTTCTTTGCTTTCTTATGTAAACCTGTAACAGCAAAAATACTGCTTGCTTGGGCAGAAGCAGCTGGGATAATGCAGTGTGACATGTTCAATTTGATTAGGTGAGTTCAGAATATCCTCTGCAGAGACTGGAAAAGAAGCACTTCGTGCAAACCTTCAATGAGAAGCCTGATCCTTGGACAGAGCTATGTTTTTCTCAGCTTTTTCAAATTGGGTTATTATATTACCTACATGCACTGAATATCATATTGTATGAAATTAAAAAAAAAATTATTCAAACAAATACCAACTGCCTTGTGAGATCAGATTCAACTCCAATATAAATGGTTTGTTTGGCCAAGTGTTATCCATTCTCTCTGTGTGTGTGTGTGTGTGTGTGTGTGTGTGTGTGTGTGTGTGACTCCAGTGGCGTTATTGCTGCACTAAGGACCAAAACCACGAGCCCTGCTGGCAGCCAGCCGCAAGTGCTGCTAGAAATAAAACAAGTAATAAGTGCTTTATGAAACAAACATACACAAGTCTTCCATATTTTCTGGTTACCAGTTTGCTGCCAGCAGCTGCATCCAATCACCTCGGTTTTTGCACTTATTCCTTTTACTCCAGCACTTTCAAAAACAAAACAAAACAAAAAATCTGATCACAAAATATCTGACCCCCCCTTACTCCGGTGCCACATACTAATTTTAGGATGTGACACTAATTAATAAGGATGGTACAAATATATTTGGTAAACCATGTTGACAAGAGACAAAGAAAAAAAAAAATAAAGAAACATCTTAAGGAATGTCTCAGCCTCTGCCCTGTCTTCAGCAGTGACGTCCCCTCAATGATAAAGATTGTCGGACAAAAGTAGAAGAAAGCTAACAAAGAAGTACAAACTTTTTAAGTTATGTCGTGCACGTGATATGAAATCTATAATGGACTTGGCATATCGGCCGTGTAACTTTGACAGCTTGGAGTGGATCTGAAAAAAAAAAAAAAAAAAACATGCATACATAGCAAAAATGTAGGATTATCCAAGGATTATTCCAGGCGTGAGGAGTTCGTGTATAACAGAATCACTGAACCCTGAAGTCTGACCTGCTGCTTTGGAGCACACCACCAAGTGTGGCACCAGTGTTTGAATTTCTGGGCGATGTGTCAATTAAATGTACCATTTGCACGACAAAATACATAAGTATCTATGTGCATGTCAGAGCAGAGAAACCAGAAATTCAGCAAAAAAATTTCCCCCAGTGGACAATCATTTTCCCTCATTGAAGCTCAACAGGCACAATACGAGTTATTGCTCAATAAATACCAAAGGTTTAATTTCAAGCCAAATGTGTGTCAACACCTAGCGAGGATGTTGGGCTTTTAATGTGTGGAGCAGTTAAACTGAAGGTTAAACCATTGAAACGTGTTGCAATACTCTTTGGAAAACACATTTCATATATGAAACCATTTAAATCTTTGGGTACTACAAAAACATTAAACTTCTCACTCTCTTAAATTACCTATCAAAAACATTTTAACTTAGTCATATAGATGCATCAAAAATATTCAGATTACACTTGTTTGACTCAAGTTTCAAATACAATACATAATTTATGGCTTTATAAGTTAAAACTAAGAAAAACGCCGCAATCTACATCAACGTTTCACCCACAATATACAAGTTAAATTAATTGGTTTAAAGCAAAGTTACTGGTCATACCACTTAAGGTAACATATATGTTACTCTCACCACGTGCTACTCAGTGCTTAACTTGCATCTTGATATTGTCGTAGTACAAAAACATGCTTTGCAAAAAGCCTTACTGAAATACAAACACTATACAAAAGAGGCAGTCTTTTACAAATATTGTTGAAGTACCCCTTAGCTTGCAGATAATAATACAACTGAAATAATGTCTGATCCACTTGGGCCTAGTAAACCAAAATCGTCTTTCTCATTATTGCTGTGAGAATGACTCCCTTTGTTGTGCCTTGGTCAAAACACATTCCAGGAAGACAAGTCCATACAAGTCTGGTCTTTTATTTTTTATCTCAACCTTAATTTCCAAGCAAAAGGTAGAGATAGTTGATGAGAGCTCAAAAATCCCCTTTTCAATGAAAAAAAAAAGGTTTTGTGCTTTCAAACCATGACATCAGTTGATTTGCAATCTCCGTCCCTGCTTTTCTTCAATATGGCCTCCAGACAGCTTCATCCATGCGGCCTCCGGGGTTAAGAACAGTTGGGGAATTACTATGGCTCCCATCGCCATCCACCCCTCCCTCTGTCTGGCTGGGCAGGTTGGGGTTCACCAGGGAGGTGCCTGTGGAGGCGCTAGTGCAAGGCGGGATCATCCGGGAGGGTGAGCGATCCCCACCTGGAACCATGGAGAATTGGTATGAGCCGGATGAAGCACCATAGTAGAGATAAGGTGTGCTGCTGGTCTGGAAAGGTCCGCTCTGGCTTTGGGTGGAGCCCGGGTAAGGAGGAGGAAGGTAGGTGTGGTAGTGGGCACTGCCCAGTGACATGGCGGAGGTGACGGGCGGGGTGTAGGTGAAAGTGGCTGGGTAGTGCATCCGAGGGCTGGAAAAGCGACTCTCTGTGAGGGAGGAGAGCCCCGGGAACTGACGCTCAAACTGACCAGGGAATGGGCTCAGGTCGGAGGAACCTAAAGAAACACACACACACACACACACACACAGCTTAATATCTTTAAGATTCTCTGAGATCAACAAAGCAGCAGATATTGTTGTGCAAGCCTAAACAATTACACTTCATTTTACCAGTTTGTCATTCGTGATTATGTGAAATGTGGCTTTGGCCTCGACTATTTTGCATTCACTCTTGTAAAGTAATTGAGTTTAACAAATAAGTCCCATGAGGAATCAAACAGTAGTAAACTGAATTGTACGTAATCAATTTTAAGCCTGATATGTGTATTAACCAATTTGGATTGGCTAATGGATTTTGTGGGCACAGTTCATAAAAAGCATTTATCTATAAATATTGTTCTATTCATCAACTTTAGTGCTGCTGCTAACTTTACTTCAGAGTTTTGATAAAGTTAACAAACACATCAGCAAATTCCCACACATCTATATCCCTTAACATGTTTACACCTCTGCATATTTATATTTCTGTGTGTGGTGCGCATGTTTATGTGTATCTGAATAACTGTTTATGCATGCGGATGTGTGTGTGCAAATGGGGGGGGGGGGAGATTGTGTGAATACTGTATGCACATAAAAAAGCAGTTGGGATGAATCAGGAGCTGCACATGTGGAAACACTTTGAGCAGAAACAGTTTCCATGAGATCCATAATGAGGCAGGGCTGAGCTCTGATGTGGCTCCTCTCCTCGCCTCCCATCGGCTCCATCGTGTGTGTGTGTGTGTGTGTGTGTGTGTGCATGCGCATGAATGTGAGTCAGTGTGTCCGTGAGAGAGAAAGAGAGAGAGAAAGAGAGAGACAGAAAGAGAGAGAGCTGAGAGGGAGCTGCTCCATCTCACCCTTTGTTCCTCTCTTTGCTTCATCCCTTAAAAAATACCCCAAAAAACCACTAACTGGCTGTGGCGAGCTTCGCACTGGGCGCAGAGTTTAAGGAGAATAGGTCCTCCACGACTTGTGCTCCCTCCCTACCGTCTCCTCTCAGTGGTTTAGTCCAGCCATTGCGCTCTTATCATAAATCACTAGGCGTCTTCCGTGTCACCATGTCTGCTGTGAGAGGACAGGGGGTGGCGAGTGAGGTGGGGGTGCAGTGTTTACGTGCGTGGAGGAATTGCAAAGCTGGGTTTGTCGCTAGCGTCAGATAGCATATGCTGCCAATTAAGGCCGTTAAACTTCCTCTTTCTACAAGATGTGTTTGATTTCAATAGAAATAGTAGGTGATTGTCCCTGCTGTAGACGAGCAGTGTGATCTCAGACAAGACCGGCGCTGTTCAATAAACTCCTGCCTTCTGCTTTTAACATTTGGACTAGTTTTAGTGTTCAAAGAGACCCTGTGATGATGAGCCAGATTGGACTTTATTAATTTAAGTGAAACCAAAGTGGAACATTGTCTAAATGTTTGAAAGGTTGTTGTAAACTTTCGAGAATCACTTTCAAATTAGGTGTTTGACTTGACTGATGAAATTTTGTAACCAGCTTTCAGCAAATGTAACCTTTCAACACCAGAGCCTGAATGTGTGAGGGTGTGTGTGGAGTGGACAGGGTCGGCATAGTGCGGACCTTGCATTGGAGCATCCATATCAGCTTCTGCTTGTACTTGTCGGTATGTGCTGTGGCTGGATATTGTTACAGTGCAGCTTGGCGAGGTGTCAACATGATCTCCAGAGATCTGAGAGCCTTAGTCACATCACTTGTGAGGCATTAAATGCTCGAGGTGTGCAAGTGGGCAAAGGCGGGAGGCGTGGTTTTGGCCTCTTGTGTCACTGCCAGAACAAAGCCTGACACTCGTGAGATGAAAGCTGAAGGGAAAGACCAAACTAATCAATGTTGACAAGGCAGCTGGCTGGATGTTAAACCCCTTCTAATGCAGAGTCACACGGCTGCATCGCATAATCACACACTGTAGCTCGGGGCTCGTGCGTACAAACACACACATACACCCACACACCCAGAGGAGGGTGTAGTATGTTAGCACAAGGAAACAGAAAGAAAAAAAAAAAGAAAAGAAAAAAAAAGCAGTGCAGACAAAAACTCACATGGCAGTGAGTCAAACAGGTGTACAGGGGAGAAACTTGTCTGCCGGCATGTACCAAAGGGATTTTAAAGGAGTTTCACATCGAGGGAAAAAACGGAGACAAATTGGCGTTACAGCAAACAGACTGGCTAATGCAATTACCCAGAATGCCTTGTGAGGGTGGCGTATCACTATAAAGACACTTTATTTGTCAGTCACGAGCCTGTTATTATCCCTGGGCCTGTTAATACCCGTGCTCCCCTGGGATCAAAGGCTTGGAACGAGGAAAAAGGGAAACAATCGTTTTTCCTCCAGTGTTTAAAAAAACGCCATCCAAACCACTCTGTGGAGAGACAGTCGGAGTCTGACAACATGCCTCATTCCTCACGTTCATTCGAGAATGAGCTAATAGCAGCTCTCTGTGCTCTATTAGTCTCTGGTGAATAGTAGCACATTGATTTTTGTTTTTTTTGGAGTTCAATGAACAAGTCTTTGTCTTTCGTCTGAGTGTGAGGTTCTGTGTGTGAGCGTCTGTCTTTCTCTCCCTCCGTCCCTCTTTCTATTACATAAGAACATTTATTTACAAATTTCTTTGGAGGAGATTAGGTTGGTTTCACCCAGTGGTAGAGTGGTGGTTCTACCTGGCAATCGTCTAGGCACGTCACTGATGGCAGGCAAGCCCGTGCCTCGGCTTGAGGAGAGGGGGGTGGTGGAGTGGACTGAGGGGGACGCCATTGGACTCAGGTAGGATGGATACGTCTGTTCATAGGACCAAGGAGGAGAGGACTGGGACTGGCGAGGGTCTGATGAGAAGAAATGGAGCAAGGGAGGAAAACAAGGAAGGCAGAAGGCATAGGACAGAAGAAGAAAAAACAAACAGGAAAAGAGAGAAAGAAAGAAAGAAAGAACCATTAGCACGAGCCCATCAGCTGCTTCAGATGGTCTAATCTTTTGCTAAAATGGAAAGTAAATTGATGAGAACACTGCTAACAAGTGTCAGCATTATTAGCGTCTCTGTTTCTCTGCTTGTATTTAGAGGTAAGTATCAGTTGGGCGCGTTATGCAACATCCTCTGTAATGACACATCTAATGTTTACCTTCCTAGAGAAGATCTTCCTGTTTGCCTAATAAAACATTGGGCTTGCAGCTGAGGCACAGAGAGCCTTGCTGGCACACAACCAGGGTGTAAACACACCATCAGACAACCAGGAAAATAACTGCTGCACACAGTTCAGTGTGTGTGTGTGTGTGTGTGTGTGTGTGTCCCTCTGTGCTGCAACACAAGTATAAAAGTTGATCATGTGAGTGTATGTGAGCTATTTTTATGTGTTCTTATAAAACCTTTGAACACATGGGTAGAGATTTACAGTCTCCTTGTACCCTGGGGGTACTTCAGGGTGACGCTACAAAAATTAAACATTGTTGCTCAACTAATTTTAACCAATTAAAGTTCCATTATAAACTTATTAATGAATATTTAGTTAGCTGAAGTAGATATCTAAAAGCACTAATAGATAATTGGTTGACATAGCTCAAAGTAAAGGCTAAACAGCAATAAGTTATTCATTACAAATTATTGGTTAAGAGTAATAGATAAAATAAGGGATATAGAGTTTAATTTGTTAGTTAATCTAATGGATAAAGACTTGAAATAACTAAAAAATATGAATAATCGTTTAACGTCCAAATTTATATTAAAGAAGAGCACTGAACACTACTCCTCAAATTAATAAGGCTGGACATTGTGACATACAGTTCAAGCTTCACTTGAAAATATTTACATTTACTGAGCTGTTTGCTTACATGGAATTAACATCCAATCCAGTGTATATTCCTCCTGAATTGCTGCTATAGTGTTTAAACATCCCTCAAATGAGGTAATCTACAAAGCCAAGGCGGAGAGTAACTAAGAGCTAAATGATGACCTGTGATGAGCTTTCAGAGGTGTGGGTGATCAGGTAGCAGCCACCCTGGACCGTGAGAGATGTTGTTACCTTCTAGGATGTAGATTGATGGAGTGACTGTGCAGAGAAAGACAGACGATCTCTGAGGCAATGTAATGTACTGCACTAGGTGTTCAGTGGCTGGTGCCACCAGGGCGTGACCCCATTTGGCATGTGATCTTTCACCATTATTTTCAGTAAATGATGCTCAGAGTGTGACACGGACATTAAAAGCAATAAAGGGTGTTGTCATGTGTTGTATTACTGCACATTAGACACAACTTCCCTGTACAACCAAAACTGAAAGGCAAGTTTTAAAAACAATAACACTGTAACAATTCTCCACACACGGTAATACAAGTTATTCATTAGCATAAATACTTTGTATTCTTGGAACCACAACATAAAAAAAATAATGTCATGTATTAGAAGAAAAACAATCACACAAAAACTGGTTTCTTTGTTCAGTACAAGGAAACAACTTACTAGGATCATTTTACAAAGTGATACCTATAACATGACATACACTTTGAAAAAAATGTTACGCTGCTAACCTGCAAAGGTTATGCAGTAAATAGTATTTTAAACGTATTCTAACGACACAAAACACTTATCAATTCTAAGCAGTTAATCCCAGAGGTCAGAAGTCAAGATCCGCTACAAGCACAACTGCCCTTCAGGAGGGTGGTTACTAGTTGTACTGGCGCTCGTACCCAGTCTTTCCCGTGTCTAAGGTAATAGTTGATGCTTGAGCGGCTCACCTGTTATCTGCGTCTGTCCCTGTGGGTTGAAAGAGCTGGCTGCTGTGTTAAGCGTTGGCCGGGGGGCTTGAGTAGGAACGGTGACCCTCACCCTCATCCTCTCAAGCTCGCTGAGGCGGTCTGAGAAGAGACCACTCTTGGGAGGGTCCTCGAGTTTTTGACGATGCCCTGCGGACACAAAAAATAGGATTTGATTTGGTACAAAGCAGAGCAGAGCAGAGCTGCAGCAGTTGGAGGTGGGATCCAAGCTGTTATAACTGCTGTGATAGGGCATAAAAATCATATTTACATTAATGACAGTTGAACCCCCCTGAGTTTGATATAACTGATTATCTCAATTTGTTAGCTTCTTTTCTTGGCCTACAATTTGTCAGTTATGCTGTAGAAATTTGCACGTAATGACTCATTTCTTCTGTGTGCCATGCCTTGCTTGTTAAACATACCTTGTGCTCCTGAACAAAGGCAAAGTACAGAGGCTGTTGAGAATGGGATGCTACATCCTGCTAATTAGCAAAAACTTTGGCAATTATCTCATCACGGTGCGCGTAAAACAAGAAAAGTTAAACGCTGAGAGTGAGAAGCTGCACGTATGTGAAGTTTGAACCTGAGGCTTCATCCACAGGTAAATACAAGCTCTCACGCCATCCCACCATTATCCCCACAGGAGTCGTAAGCTATGCCAAATGTATTTTACCAGTTCTTTTCCTGCATTCCTCTGCTGATAAGTTTGCACCCTTTATATCCCTGATTTTACTCTCATCCCTCTTACGAACTGGCAATTCTACCCTGCTCCAATATAAAAAGACAGGACACAAAAATGTCAATCCCATACAGCACATGCACACAAGATAAGACAATGTGTGATTGGTTCTGTCTGAACCAGCCCATCCCAGTGCCAGCAGCATTATCTGCCTTGTAGTGAGAACCACAGTAAAACCTGCCCCGGGGCTCAGGTGTAGACTCCAGTTTAGAAAAGGTGGGGTAAAAACAGAGGCCTGTACACACACACCGTTCTTTTTATCAGTGACACAAGACTGTATCAGTGTGTCTGTCTGGTTTCGCACAAGTTCCCCTGTAAAGGCGGTAAAGTAAATATGAAACAGAGGAGATTAGAAACTCCTGCTGTGTTTGGCAGAGCTCCAGTTGGCACAGGCAAAAAACAGCAAGCTACTTCACAATCCAGCCCAACCTGCCTGCTGCCTGGGCTGGGAACAAAGATCTGGCACTAGATCTCTGAGAGGGTGTTATGTGGGGACTGCAGAGGAGAAGACATCTTCAAAAAAATACATCATTTGTATCAATGAATCACCATTACAGTGATCACAGACTGCAGAAAACTGCCTCACAGGGGATCCTTGTGAACTTGGTCTCACTTATGTACAATAACCTCCTAAAGCTTGAGTCTTTTTGTTTGTCTTTCCCAGTTGCTTTAACAGTCTAATAAATGGCAAAATATTTTCAGAGCTCTTTTTCACTACTGCAACTTCAAAAAAAGAAAAGAAAAAAAGAAGAAGAAAAAAAAAGAGAAATTCTGCCTTAGAAATACTTTTATTAACCATCTGATTCTCCCCAACAAATTCATTTATTACGGATCAGCTGTTTGGAATTTTAATACCAAATACTGCTGCTATAAAAATGAGACTTAAGAAAAGCAGCAGTGAAAATGCCGCCAGTGACAGTCAGACAGACATGATTTTTATTACAGTGACGTTACAGGACTGGCATCACCCACTTCAAAATAAACAGAATCTCATCATCGACTTCTTAACATAGTTGCTTTGGAACGAAGAATAATATCAGCTTCTTGAAAACCTCAGCTTATTAAAGACTTTATAAAATAATTCATGTCCATATTCCATTAATATTTCTTTATCGTTCCTGTGGATAACTTGTGCCTCTCGCTGGCATTCCTCATCTCTCTGTGCAAGCTGTGCCCAGTCAATCATAGCGTTTCCATTTTCAACAGACCAAATCTCTATTCTAAAAAAGCCCTGGGACACAGTGCGGGCTTTGTGCACTGGCCGTCTCCTAGTGATGGGAATAAATAGCAACTGGAGACCAAGGGAGATGGATGGAGACAGAGGGGGGGACAGACAAGAGGGGAGGGGAGGAGGCATACAGAAAAGAAGAGACCCTGATGACCAGTAAATTAAGAACTCTGGATGGGTCTGAACCAGCGAGGAGACACAGGCTTTGTACAGATTGCTGAGTGGAGCGAATGGTGAAATAGTTAAAGAGGGTTTAAGATTTCGACATCTTCGAGAAGGATCCCTGAGGAGGATCCCTGAGACACAGATAACAGATATTTACATGCATATTTAAAAAAAGAGGAGGATTTTGATCTGACTGCCAGCTCTCTGTCACCAAAAACTTGATGTCACAGTGTCATTAATTGTCAGTTTTCACCCTGGATTACCATGCTGTCAAGAAACCTACAGTGAGGATGCAACCACGTTTAAGGACACCAACATCTTTTTTCTTCTATAGGAATGCAGCATGTCAACCACTACATTAAGGTCCAATTTACACTCCAAAGAGCCAGACCTCAAGTCTATTAGTTTAGTGGGCCCTGACAGTAAATACAGTTTTTCATGAGTTAATTACACCTTTTAGACGACAACTGTTGCCAACACAAGACGTCTCAGCTGTTTTATCGGAACCCTAACAGGGTGGAGGAATGAGCCAGGGGTATTTAAAGGAGCGGGAAAGGCGGATGATTTCACTGCCGTAGGGAAAGTCCCTGAGATTCCCATCATCTCTGCGAAAACAACGGAGATTTTCGATAGCGCCTGCCACTTCCCTGCCCAGCCAGCAGCCGGAAACATGGACAGATTCAGACCAGATGTGAGGAACTATAGTGCACTCACAGAAACACACACACACAGAGAAAACACACACGTGCAAGGACGGATATATGCAGACACACGTTTGGACATGCCATCATGCACACACGTATGGTGCATAAACTTTCGCACATGCACAAACAGCACAGAGTCACACTTGTTCAGACTCAGATACACACACACACACACTAAAAAAGATGAATAGTGATTAAATAACACCTCTATAGATGGTAATCTCAAATCACACAGTTGCACACTTATCCTAGAATAGTATTATTTCAGCCGTCCCAGAGACAACGTCTGGATTCAACTTGCTGCTGCTGATCTGATAACAGTTAGTAAAAGCAAGTAGGCAAACAGAATATAAGTCTGTAATTATTAGCAGCATTAGACTGGATCTAGGCCTGAGCTCAGAGATCTTTGATGGATGGCTAGTTGTTCCCTTTTACAACACATCCCAGTTGAAAACACTTCTCAAATACCCAAGTTCCTTCAGCTTTCATATGACTTGTGCTGGGATTTTACACTGACAACTATATCACAAAAGGATCAGGGTAGTTTTCAAAACCTAATTACTTCCAAGGGCTAAAAGGTTTAAAGTAACAGTTTACACACTGGGTGAAATATGTTCAGGATGAGAAAGTGAATAAATATGAAGCTATGGCCAATAGCTGGCTTAGCTAAGCTTACCAAAAACTGGAAGCAGGGAGAAACAGCTGTCCTGTTTTTTTTTTTTTTAAAGAAACATAATTACTGTAGTTTTTCTATGCATTAAATGAACAAGATATAATGTGTTACTTTGTGCTGGATGAGGGATTTAGCTGCCTTTAGGTAGAACGCAGTTATCTGCCTTTTACCAGCCTGTGCAAACTTGAGCCAATGTGTTGCTCACTATAGCTTTATATTCAGACATGCGAGTGCAATCGATACTTCTCCCTTACCGAGTTTAAAAAAAATGTCAATCTGTGTCCTTGAAGACCGTCCTCTGACACGTTTAAGTTATCGCTGCTGACAATTGGGAATTCTCCTCCCTGCTGCCTGACTAAGCAACATGTGAGGAAAATGTAGAGCACCAGAAAATCCTGAATAAATGGGATAATTTATAAATTTGGTGTCACGTCATGCCCTCTAAGCCCTTCAGTCTGTTTTATGATCACTGGGTGAGTTCGGATGAATGTATCTTAGGGGCTGATTCAGAAAATCCCCCCATGCTCACAGGGCCTGTGTTGAATCAGCCAGTCTGTGTTTGTGTGTGTACATGTGCGTCAGTCATCTCAGAGTGGAGCAGCCAGTAAAGGCAATGAATGAATACACTGGGTCCGTATTTCACTTTTTATGTGAAGTCCTCACATTGGCCATGTTATTTTTGCGAGCAGTCAGAAACAATGAATTATTTCAGGTGGCAATCTGAAGCTGGCAGAGCATGGCTCGGGAGGAAAAGCACTGAGTGGGTGACAGCCAGACGCCATGTCTACCATGGGGGTCTAGTATAAAAAGAGAGTAGGAGGGGAGAAAGAAAGAGTGGAGATAATAAAAACAGGATTGGGGGGAAAAAGGAGGGAAAAGAGGAAGTAAAATACAGAAACGAGAGAGAAGGTGTGGGAGACGAGGCAGCGAGTGAAGGAGAACGAGAGAAAGGGGGAGCCAGGCTGTCGTGGAGCGCTGCCAGCCGTCTGTGTGGTCCATGCGTTCCAGCCTGGAGGAAGCAAGCCAGGCAAGGGAAGGGCACACACACACACACAAACGCAAACACACGCACACACACACACACACACACAACAATTCCCAAAGGTGATACATTTACAGTATTGAATGCAAAAAATGCAAAAACACTTTATATATAAACACTTGTGCATAGTTTAAAGAGGACGGACACACACACGGACACACACACACACACACACAGAGTTTGACTTGTGTGTGGTTTTCGTGGAGATTGCCTCTTCACGTCTTTACTCACATTAAAGTGTTTTGATTCACAACAGGGGGGAACAAATCCCTCAGAGATGTTTTTGTTGCAGCTTGGGGCTAACCAACTCCGGACTCTCTTTCCTAATCTTTATCTCATCTTATGACTCACTTCTGCCTCCTATTCTCACTCTTTATTCCTGTATCTTCCTCTCTGTTGCTACCTCTCACTGAATGATTTTGTGTTTTGAATTGTAGAGGCTTTGGCACCTCTTCAAGCAGCTTCATAAGACATTCAACTGACTGCCTGCCTCTGGTCTTTTTACCTCTTCTCTTTTTCCCCCCACTCCTCCCTCCCTCTTTCCTCCCTCCCTCCTTCCTTTCATTTCTTTTCCTCCTGATGTTGGGGTGAGTTTTATTTGTCCGGCTCCCATTGTTAAAAGTTGATTCAAGTAAGACAGCAGCAGAAAGATGTGGGTGTTTGTGTGATTTTTTTCTCAGAGTGAGACAGGAGTCTTCTTAAATCCTCTTTAATTACCTGGATGCTGTACAAAAGCATATTGTATTTTTCTACAGTTGCTTGAGGCAGTCGCTGATGGTATGATAATCCAGTCATAAAAATCCTCATATTACTTTAGATAATTCAATGAAATGAGAGCTGGCTGACATCATCTAAATATTGTGGTACAAATGTAATTAGCATTTGTGAGGATGTTAGCATTTAACACTGACCATAACCATCTGGGGTAAAAACGTCCAGGCCTTACAGCAGATAATAGTACGCTGTACATGTACTGGCATGTAGGTGTGTGATGTCACTGTTTAGCTGCCTTTTGGTGATGTCTTGACAGACATGTTAATGGAAGCATCCCGCTCACAAAGTTTCGGAAGCAGCATTGACAATGGCATTTTTTTAAAAGGAGTTTTAACAGGATGAGAGCATGTGAGTGAGTACTGGTGTTACTGCTTGATGCGATCATTTGCTATCTATTTTATTCTTTTGTTATCTATTGCTTCTATTTCATCCCGACTAGACTATTGTCTCCCACTTTGTGTGTCATAACCAAAGTGTCTCTCGGTGGCAGAGAGTCTGAAATGTGGGAGCAACAATTTTGAAAACCTCAGGTAGGTGTCATCATATTGCCCTTTCCTTAGCCTTCCATCACTATCAGTTTATATCAGAACTGATTTAAAATTTGAACTAACTACATTTGAGGTTAAAATGTAAAATCTGACAGGGTCCCTTGGATGACAAGAAGCAGCAGAGGCTTTGATATGAAGGCTTTTCAGCCTTCCTTTAGGGATTGCGTCTTCTAGCGTAATTGTATAGGTAGGCATGACTGCAGTAGTATGTAATGTGTGTGAGTGTCACAGGAAGATATTGGCTTGGCAGACGGGTTCTCTAAACCACTAATATTGTCTACAGGCCTGTAAGTAACCAGGGGCTCTTCACCAGACTTGTTAACGCTCTGACCAAAACCAAACCTAAACACGACCCCATCCCCGAGTCCAGAACCCCCTAGACCTGGCACCTTCAAATGCCAGAGCGCAGAGACAGGCCTGACCACTAACCTCCACCACTGACATATACATCACACACGTCACGCACACACGCGTTTATGCACAATAACCACTGAAATATGCCACAGCTAGACAGAGAGTGTGCGACACCACAGTGGTTTTTGTCACCTCCTATGTTTGTCTGACATCAATTAACTATAATGAGAACAGTGGGTTTAGACAGAAAGCCTTGTATATTGTGTTATTACAGCTCAGCTATTATCACTCAGGAAGTTTGCTTCAGCTGGCTGCAGCCACCTTCAGGAGACAGAACCACCTATAAAAGCATATTGGTTTAAACAGCCACTCCCTGTCTATTAGCTCAAAATGACATTTAATGAGGCCTATTAGCTCTGCCTCAAATCAGCTCTGTGGCTACACTAGACTAATGACACCAATAACACAGGCTCTCTCTCCAAAACATGTCGTGTGGGTGCACATGCAGACACAGGCGCTACATGTACATCCATTAGCAGTCATATGAGCATACCGACATGCCTATACGGATGAACACACACAGACATATGCATGTACAAACACACTTGGCGAGTTGGTCTGTGCAGTGGCAAACCACAGAGTAACCAAGAGCTGTCAAGTGATTAAGCACAATACGAGCCGCAGAAACCGAGTTAGCCTCCCGCTAATAACACAGTGGCCAGAGGGACCTGACTAACCACTTACTACACCGAAGCGCACACTGTAAACCTCTGAGGAAAAATTATTCCACAGATCTTTAAACTAGGCCACGCTGATATTAGCCACTCTGACCGCATAATTAATTGGCTGAAGCTCACTGCCACAATTCGGAGATACGAGCCCCATTCATTCACGGGTGGTCCCATACTACCATTGTTGGGAGAACTGCTGGGGAAATGACATCCCTCAGGAAGACCCATATGGCTACCATAAGGCTTATCAAAGACACAAAATGTCCTTCCTGAATGAGAGACCCACAACCAAGCAAGCCATTAACAGGGGGAGAAAAAGTGCCACTAACACCAATAAAACAGCTGAAAACTGTTTTTAGTTCTAGCTGCTCCAGACCAGGATCCAGCCCATGTTGAAATCGTCTGTTACTGTCAGCTTATTTTCGAGAAACTACAGTGTTTTTACAAACAGGGGCCACAGAGTGCCAGTGTGTGTCAACTTTCAGACACTCCAGTATTCTGTCTCTGTGTAGACCCCACCAGAGGCCCAGTGTACTACAGGCCTCCTAATTACCAACTGTTTTAACACAAAATAGAGTTGTAATGGCTGACAAAGCCCCCTGCCCCGGGTCAATGAAGCGTTCACAGATAGAATCGTGTTTTCGGGGACAGCCGGTGCTCTCAGCTGTGAGTCTCTCCATTCTGTAACCTGGAGGAGGGGAAGAATGGTTGAGAGGGCACATGTGTGTTTTGCCACCCTCCGACCTCGACTTAATGAACCCTGAGAGGGAGACGTGTTCTGGCTGCAGTTTCAGAGTAAATTACACCACGCCGCAATTCTGACCACTTAAGAGAAAAGTGAAGAAGTTCAGAGGTTACGTATGATGACATACACTTTATTGCCTAAATTACTGTCCTGAGACTAAAGCTGGAACATGCAAACTTTAAAGCTTTTTCTTGAGATCACAAATTGACAAGATGGAAGGAAAGAACAACAGAGGAAAGTCTCATCTCCAACCATGGATATCCAAGTCAGTTCTGCCTTAACTAGTTTCACTTTACATGTCCACACACACCAATAATACATCTTGCATGCAAATTGAAGACTGCAACTATGGCTTTTCCAAACAAATTCTGCCTCGATTCCCATCTGCTCGCCACCAAATAGCAGGACTTGTTTGAAAGTCGTCTGACGGGGGACAGCAGATGCACAGGAAATGCTTTTGATCAAACAACATGCCTCGACGGCGAAGAGGGATGAAGGGGAAAAAATAAGGGTGTGATTGTGAGTATGTGTGTTGGAGGACAAGCATGTGCCTTTGTTTTAGGATGTGTGTTGATGAGTGCTGAATGTGACTGTGTGAAGCCTTCTTTGGCACCATGAGCAGGTTTCCTACATTGGAGAGTGACGATGGTACTAAGCCTAGTGTGTCGCGGCTCCTCTATGTCTCCGTGTGTCCTGGTGCCATATGTGACGGGGGCAGGCAGGCGGGCGGGCAGGCTGTTTGTGATGTGATATTGTTAACTGCGACGCCATGAGATGAGAATATGTTTTTTTATGAATAGGGAGGAGGTTTAGGGAAACAGCTGCATGCCAGACCAGCTGGCACTGACGGCTATAGTAAAGTTTTTTTTTCCTCCTCAGTTGTTTTTATATGGCCCATTAAAAGGAGCTGATGCTAGCACTCTGCTACCCAGTGTACCCTCTCAGGAATATTCAGCCTCACTTGTTATTTCTCTTCTCTCTCTCAAACCATCACACAGAAGGCTGAGCTGCTTACAGAGAGGTCAACTAAATGAAAATTCTTGTAAATGCCAAACAGCTCAATTAATCAACAACATTTTTTTGTTAATCAACTTGCTTTATTAGGCTGTCACCATGTTAAATGGACTTCAAACCAACTGTTTTACGCACATTATCAATTTGCACATAAAGCACCTGGAGTGGAAATAAAAAATTAAATACTGCAAAAAAAAAAAAAAAAAGTTTTTTTTTGTTTGTTTGCATTCATTTAAAATGTTGGCATATTGAAAAAGGCAAAATGTGCAATTGAAACAGATTTAGCAAATGAATCATGATTTGACTTAAATGTCCACTGAAGAGCCAATAAATAGCATAAAAGCCACAATTTAAGTGATTAAAAGTCCTGCCCATTCAGTTTAACCTGTTCTTTCTTCATAATCCTCAAACTTTATGAAAGTTTACCATTGTAAAGATTTAAAGGCAAATTACAGAACCATGTCATATGCATATTACCATGCTGTATGTGCATGTATTTCTACTCACTTCTGGGCTCACGTGGTCCATCCACGGTGACCTTTATGGCTCGGTGGTAAGTGGCCACTTGTGGGGGGTTGGTGAATACTGTGATTGTCAGCGTGAAGCTTTTGCCTGTGGTGACATCAAACAACATCAAATGACAAACCATCTGAGGAGACAATGAACTGCTTTCATTTCTAATCACCCCTAAGTCCCAAATGGGTTTGTGATCACATAATAGCCAAAGCAAAAATGACTTTAAAAGGATTATTATAAGACAACATTGCTTGTGTGAGGATGTCTCTTTAGGTACAGCCCAAATGAAAGACTAACTGGAGTTTCTTGTTATGCAGACCTTCTCGCTATCTAACGCAGCGTGAGTGGGTGAGAGGCACTTTAATAGTCACTTCCTTTCTCAATAATCCCAAGAGGTTGCTGCCTTGGGGTTGAGTGTCTATGTTCCTGTGTGCATGCACAAAGAATGCTATGAATCAGATTGCAATAGTCAAGTCAGCAGCAGCACTAACAGCTGAAGTATGCAGACGCATCCAGTAACCATGGCTACGTGCAGGAAACAGGAAGTGGGGGGCAGGTTGCTGCAGCGACTCATCTACGCAGCTGTCCATTCAGTCGCAGCCAGCCACCCGTGTGTGTCCTCCCCTCTTCCGTTACACACACTGGTTCACTATAAACATGCTTTTTGAAGAAGTGATGAGTCTGGGAGATAGCAGATCACAGATGCAACAGGTGTTCCACATACCTGATATGATGGGCATGTGGGCGATGTAGAGATAGTAAGATATGATTAAAGATTGACTGCTGTCATCTGGTACCTGTTACCTCATTTGGGCTTAGTGTCAAGGCAATACTATACTATTAACTTTAATTATCTGATCACTAGTATTTGATTACTCTAAGTCTGTTCGTGCTGTCATTGTGCTGTGACACTATTTCAGCCACCTACTAATAATCCCAGTCTATCTTTGTTGGCCGCTTCTGCCTCTCTGTGCATGACTTTTAGCTATCTAACATCCTATCAGTTCGCTCTGTTTGTACCTATCTCGTCGTTCCTGGGTATTGATTTCAGACACCTCGTAGTCTGATCTTCCCTGGTTCCTATGTCACTTCCTGTCATAAGATTCTGTGTCACAGAGAGCTGACGCATGCAAGATCTCCCTGGCGACAGTCACCATGCCTGCTCTCCTCTCTATACCTTGTCCCCCCATCATCCTTTTTTACTGTCTTAGATTCATCTCTATTTGACGGCTACAATAGGAAGGGAAACTGCAAAGAAAAGTCACTGGTGGAGCTGCTGACAGCGCACATCACCATCAGCTTATTGTATGCGACCACTCTCTGTGAGCAGAAAATAAAGAGCCTCTTAGAAAATATTTCCAGTAACTTTGGAGACAGTAAGACAGCACATCCCCAGTGCCAAATTTTGAAACATAAATAAGATGATTAAGCAACACGATGGAAAATTATTCACAGAGTCGCTTTAGCGATGCCAAATATTCAGGGAATGCCATTTGACCCAATCAGAGTGTGCCTCTGCTTTGCTGTCTGAGAGCCTGAGGGCATGTGCTTAGAGTGATCAGCTGTAGGGCTGTGACACCACCCAACATGTTTATAACCCTGAAACTGAGCTGGTTCATGTCAGGTGAACATTAAAGAAAGAATTCTTGTTATCAGATCAACACTTTCCTAAGGGTGGCAATGCTGAACTGACACATCCCATCTTTGACCAGAACTTTGTATCCTAAATTAAAGCGCCAAAACCCACTGCATTAGTAAACACTGGGAGTTAGAAAGCTTGTCATTCTTACCTTAGTTAGGAAAAAAAAGGTTCCTAATTTTAAAGCAAAGAGAGTGGTAGCAACATCTCAGACAGGCAGTGGGATTTGTGCCCGGAGTTAGAGAGATCATTATGTGGTTGCCACGTAGGGAGTGTGACCACTAATCCACACCACTGAACCAAATAGCTCCTTCTGAGTGGTAGCAGTGTGCAGTGAAACAAGCACAGAGCGTTTCAGGCCTCACCTCTGCCACTGCGGCCCACAAAGCGAAGGTCATTGAAACGCGCTACTTGGTTCTTCATCACACCTGAGGCGTTCCGCAGCTCAGCAGAGTAATTCTCATCATTGCCTGCCATTACAGTGACAACGGTCCCGTCGGGTATGTCTCCAAGGGCAACCACCTGTCACGTGTGCAAAAGTCAGAAGGCAGAAATTTAGGAACTATTTTCATCAATGTATTGGGAGAATTAACAAAATGTGCACCCTCCTCAGACAGCCACAAACTGTTAAAACATCAATTAATCTATGTATGCTACAACATGTTTTCTTCCTCTGCTCATGTAAAAAAAAAAAAAAAAAAAAAAAAAAAAAACTCAAATAAAACAGAAATGTTTATTATAAAACTAAACTTAATAAAGAAATTCATTTTGTTTTAATGTCAAACACTAAGTGAAATTAAATATGTTTCATTCTCAGTTTCACTCATAAAATAATTAATCCAGCTAATGTGACAGCTCTGTTTTGCATCACACCATCCTCCAACAAATGATGCAGATAGATGGTTTTAATTTTGTTCTCCTGAAGCAGTGGAATATTATAAGTGTAATTATGTGAATGAATTCTATAAAGCAGTCTTAAAAACAAAGGCGCAGAGGCCTCTTGTTATCATTTAGATTCCTGGATGAAGATAAAAGAGCATAAGCAGGCCTACAGAGTAGCAATAATTACAGAGCCACAGTAATAAGAACAGTTAAATAACAGAAATATTTTTAAATGTGTCACATATGATTTGAAGCCAGAGCTACAGCTACAAATTTCCATTTTGGTGTCTTTGATCTGTTGTTTAAATAATATCTGTCAAGTAATTAATAGGGCCTTTCCTGTGAAATGTCATGGGAGCAAAAAACTCTCCAGGCTTTAAAAATGCCTACAAAGGCCTAAGATGTATAAACAATCTCTGTTGCATAGAGAAAAATACACATTTCTGTATTAGGTTTTCTGCCTTGCAGTTAAACTAAACATGTGCAGATTAATTACAAAAAAAACTGTATAATAAAAAAATGTTGTGATTCTAATAGGCCACAGTGTAGTAACTCAAACAAAATTGCCTGCCATTTTTGTAATGTTTTATTACATTAACTGATTGGTTGGTAATAAATAAAACTCCGTTTTTGTTTGTTTACAAAATCTCCAAACAAAATTGAGCCAGATACATTTAACCCAACATTTAGCCTTTCCCAGAAGGGACAGGAGGGAAGAAGAGAAACACAACAAGATTTTCAGCTTTTCTGACCTTCGATTAAATTAATTTACTTTGTACAACGAATGCATATTTAAATAAAAAGCATGCGTCCGCGCCCTTTTTTGATACATTTACATTTGGTTGTTGTTTGTGCTCCAGTGTAGACAGCATCACGTTGTGGTTTACACACCTTTTACTTTACCCACACATGACTGAGTCGGGACTCACCTTAAAGGCGACAGGCAGCGTCTTGTTGCACCGCCAGTGGGAGGGCAGGACCGAGCAAAGGAAGTTGGGGCTGTCGGTCCGGACCAGTTCGGCTGGGTGGTCGGCGATGATCTCGGCCATGCTGCGGTTTTCGTGGGGACGCAGTCTTGGCACCGCCGCGGCTGCGTCCGGCTGCCCGGCTGGAGAGCTCACATCGTTCATCTTCCCTGGGACCGGCTGGAGGCTATTGGACGGCGGACTGAACCTCCGACTGGCGCTGGGATCTACGGGAATTCGCATCACAACAGCGTGGATTATCAATAAAGACACCAAACGCTCTCCAGTTCCTCTCACTTTCTTTCTTTCTCTCACACACTCTGGAAGAAACCCGGAGTGTGCGCCGCCGCTGAACCTCAGCGCGTCTGCCAATGGAAAATGGGACTCGGTGAGCGCACACCGCGTTTCAAAACTCTCTCCACTACAAACTTTAGTGGGCGCCTTCAAACGACATAAAATATACTTCTCCAGAAAGAAAAACAAGCCTTGAAAACTTGATGATGTTTTAAATGACAAGGGTTCTTTTTTTTTCTCCCAAACTTCTCAGTAAAAACGTCCGTGCCCCATAACGCCGACACAGTTACTCGGTTGTGGATATAAATAACATCAAATAAATGTCCGGGCGCTTAATAGGCTATACAATTTCAAAAAAGCAGGTCTAAAATGGAACAGCCGACCCAGAGGCTCAAAACAGTTTTTTTGTCTGACTTCCTTCAGTGAAAAGTCAAAGCGCTGCTCCAGGTGTGTCATTGAAGTCTTTGTGCCAAACTGAAAGGCTCTGTGAAAGCCCGCAGGCTATGTACACACAAAGTTTTCAAAGTCAAAGGAAAAAGCTTTAACAATACTTAACACGACTATTTATAAAGCCGCGACGTCTGCAAATTGTGTATATTTTTCCGTGAAGTCTCTCTGCCGACCCGAGGGTTTTGTATAGGGTTAAAAAAGGTTGGTGAAGTCGGAAAAAAAAAAAACAACAACAAAAAAATCATCGCCGGTGAGATGAAGGAGGCGGAAAACGAATCCTGTTTTGTAGCCGTAAATGTGGTTAGTGTTTGGGGGCCGGGGTTTCCCGTGCTCAGGCTTTTTGCGGTTTATATAGCTCGAGAGCCCCAGCAATTATTGCGCTGATGCGACTCCAACACGTGGTGTCTGGAGTCAGATCCAATCCCTCCGCCATAATCTATCACGGCTATATAGAAGACCGGACAGGTCTCTGTGTAACGTCGATACCTTCATGAAACACACATGGGACGACATTTCACGCCGTTACCCACAGTTCAGAGTTTACACACAGTCAGCTGTAGCCTACGTACCGACATGTTAGCACTCCCCTGGACCATCCGCGCGCTCCTAACGCCTGAGACGGTCATTTCCAGTCAGTCGACACGCACCGGTCCATCCGTCCGTGTTGTGTTACCACTGAGCCCTAACAATACTGTACGCGGTCAGAGAGCGATCAGAGAACCGAGCCGGTGTGAGAAGTGAACTATACTCCATAAGGTAGGAGTGAGTGAGTCACCGGAGAGCGGTGAGTCAGGTTGAGACGCAGGAGTAGAGTTTCACTCGAGCGCAGGGGAGAGCTGTTGTGCAGGTGTACAGGTATTCTACTTGACACGAGGTTCATCCAAGCATGTGGTCGCTTCTTGTAATACAACTGCCGTTTATATAGAAAGCCATTTATATACATATCTGTCTCATTATCTGTGGTGCCTGAAATAAGTTGATAAACTTCTCACATAACTACAATTTCATGACTTCATTACAAAACCAACCGCGGCAAAAAAAAAAAAAAAAAAAAGCCTTGGATCATAATGAAAGTGCGCAATTACGCACGCTGTTTCATATCTAAATATCAATATGACTGAATTAAGTATTGCAGTTAGATAAAGTTAAAATTAACTCTACTTAGCTGGAAGATTTCTATTAAATACTATTTCTACTCCACGACAGATAAGAGGAAAAAACTTTAATTTGTACTCTACATTTATTTAAGAAGGGTAGTTACTGGTTTCTTTGCAGATTTTATATAAAAAAAAACACACGAGGAACTTCTAAAACACGAGGCAGTCATATATTTAAATAACCAGCAGTACATAATGCAGTATAAAAGAAACTCTTCAATCGCACAATTAAACAGTAAAACTCCACAAATTAATATATTAGAAATAATATGCATAAAGTGCAACACACAGATGGCACATTTCTGCAGGATGGGTAATTTTAACCTCACAGTACATTTTCCTCTTATAACACTATAGCACTACTTTTACTTATGTAATAATTTCAGTGCAGGACTTACATAAAAGTGAATCGCTACTTCTACTTAAAATAAAGGATCTCAATATTTTTCCACCACAAAAATAGGATGGCATAATGCTAAACCCTTTTCTTACAAATTACACATTGTTTCAGAGCGAGATGAAAACGAAGAAAGAAAAAAATAAAATCAAGATGTTTTGATGAACATCCTGTTTTAAAAAAAAAACAAAAAATAATTTCATGTTTAAATGTCCAGTAGTTGTGGACATTGCTCTGATCGCAGTCAGTGAGAAGGCCTGCTTTGCCTGCCCCTCAAGTGTCTACTGTAGAGGGCATCCTCTACCCTCTGTGAGCTGTCTGTCGGGTTCTAATATCTCAACTGGCTCTCACCACCCACCCCACCCTCCCTGTTACCCATCCGTCTCCAAATGAGTCTTTCTGAGTGCCACATCACACAGTAGTGTGTGTACAGTCACTCTGTGTTCCTGTTGCTCCTAAACAAGCTTTTATTGCAGATGTTAGGACAAAGGCCTTTGATAGTTCAGACTTATTTCAAAATAAAAGGAAGAACAAGGAAGCACAGCTGTCAGCTTAGATCCTGTGAGGGCTTTTGCAACTTGTTTTTATGCTGTAAAGTTGGATATAGCATTAGACATTTATTCGCGGTACTAAGGCCCGAGCACTTGAAATAACTTCTTGTGTTTCATAAGTATGTATGTACGTGGGTGTACTGTGCACATGCAGACATGTCTGTTAGCATGTGTGTAAGGATGTGGGAGGGATATATATATAAAGTCTGAAAGCACTGACACGCATCTGGCACCTCGTCATGTGGACTGGGAGGGGGAAAAAAAGTGATTGAGTTACAATTCCCTTCCGTGTACCCCAAACACCAGAAATATGGTTCACATTGGCCAACATTCTCAAAGATCAACTAACAAATTCATGGATGGATAAATGTGAATAGTAGTAATTAAATCTGTAATAGTGGTAAACATGGCCTTGCAGGAACCGTGGAGTTAGTTATTCCAACAGAGTTAAGTTTCAGCTCTGACAATATCTTTCTTTTTCAGCGCCGAATACATTTGAGGTAATGTGGAAAACATCCTTAATGTTGTTCTGGAATCTAATTTATGAAATCTTAGCATAGACATAATTATTGCCTTTTAGTCAATTTGATGCCATCAATTTAATTATCGAAATTGTGTTTCTGTTCAGATCGGAACTGGACTTTAAATGAGCAACTCTTTATTTGCATGATTGATGAGTGATTTAATGACGCTCCAATAAGTACATCATATCATATCAGTATCATTTCATATCCTCAAATGCTTTTTAAAGCAAACTAATCAGTCTTATTGTCCCATCAGAATCAGTGGAAGGGAAGAGCCTCTTGATATTCCCAACCAAACATCTAGGCCTCAAACAACCACCCCCCACCCCCCCACCCCAACGTAGTCGTGACTTAAACCCTGACAAGCCTGGCTCATCAAAGAGTGTTTGTCCCATCTGACTCTGCTTTGCCTCGCCGCTGTATGTCCAGCATCTGTCTTCCAGGTTCCTACAGGATACGGCACGCATTCATACAGTAAAGCCTGCTGTCGGTTTCTCTGTTAGTCGGAGGTATAGGGCGACCCCTGAGATGAAAATCTGTGTTTGATGTCCTGGAGATGTGAGGGAGACAGTGGAGAAGGCGTTAATGTGCCAGAATACGCTGTTCAATCAAAAAATACCACTTCCACCGCGCCAGTGTCCTGGATTTAACCCAGCCAAAAGTCAACTTCTGATCAAACGCGAATGCTGGAACGTTCATGCACTGTTGGACTTTGAGGGTATTTGACTGATCCTGTTCAGTATTAACAGACTTAATATTATGTAGAAATGCATGTAGCGTAAAGCTGTTCATTTAATGCGGCTGCTACTCGCCTGGTGCACAGCTGGATCGTCTCTCTCCGCTCTGGTATTATTCATCTACTGTGTTACACTGGCTTGGAGTAACTGCACAGTAGGAGAAGTCACTAACATTGAACAACCACAGTATACCACAATGAGCAGGATGTGCGTTTTTTGATTTATGGTAATATTGTATTTCTGCTGCTGAGTTTCAATTATTTGTTTTCAATAAAAATCAAACTCAGCTGACATTTTCTAACTAATGTTCCTGTCGAGATATCAAGCGAGTAATAAAAGTTTCTGTTCTCGTTCCCACTTGGAATGACAAAGACTGTGTGAACCACTAATATGCACACACACACCCGTTGTCTATAATGTTGTCAACAAACTAAACATGCAAGACCTTTCTATTCCCCTGTTTCTTTCCCTCATCCGTCAACTTCTTTACATCCCTCTTGCTCTTTCCAATTCACAGAAATGCACAGTTAGAGGAACTGTGTGTGATCACTATTAACAACAACTCATTAGGAAACATAGCAGGAGCCTCAGCTTGGCAATGATGCGAAAATGTACATTCAACAACAAAGAGTAAAGTTGAAGCAGGACACACCGAAATGTACACACTTTATGTTTTATAGAAAAATATTAAAAACCATGGCGAGCAGCATTACTGTCTCTGTACCACTCTTCTTACTTTCACAAGGGTATACTGATATTATTGAAGAGGAAAACTACAGCCACTTAAGACTCAAGATTGAGGTTCCATTTCACAGTGGTGCATTTTTCAAGACACGTAATTATAGCTTTCTAGAGGACGGCTGTGACGAGGCCCAGGCTTTTTCAGCACTAACGGGATGTTTCCATGTTTGGCAGGCTATCAACAAGCCAGCTTGCCAGCTAACCAATCAGCCAGGCCACCAGGCAAGTTGGCCAACCAACCCAGTACCCATCCTAATAGCCACTCAACCAAACCAACCAGGATAGAAGACATGCAGCTGCAAAACTACGCTGCTGGTCAGTGAGACCAGGGCTGGTATACAGCCAACTAAGCAGTCAATTAGTGGAGCAGCTAGCAAACAGAGGAGGATGATGATAGGCAGAAACTTTATTCCTTGTGACCTCATCGGCACAACCTCACCAACTCACATCCACACACTGATCCCAGATCATAGCTAAGCCCTTAATGACTGTTTGTCACTGAGCCCGTGACATCACCGTGAACTGTTAGGATGAAGACAGCACGTTTTGTGGTGTGTGTGTCTGCGTGTGCATATCACAGAGCAACCATTTTCATGGAGTGTAGCATTTAGACTTTTGAGATGGCTGGACTTGCTGTCCCTATTGAGTTTAATATATTTCAATTTTGAAGAAGTTTTGCTCCATTCTTGAAATCACACAAGAACACGGGAAAGAGATGGAGACATGGAGGGGGCGGCTGCTCACTGCTTGTGGCAGGAGGGTGGGGGGGTAAGGGGGTATAAAGACAATTTCCTCTCTGCTCTTATTGCTCTGACTGTCTGCCGCCTACTGCCTTCATGGAGGTCCCTAATTGAGATCACTTGTACTTAAAAATAGGAACAAAAAAGGAACTTCTGTGGGCTGGGAGATGGAGAGGAGAAAATAAAGCAGTAATATGTGACGAAGGCTGCCATTAAAGAGTCCCAATGATAGATCTGAGGACCGGGGCTGAGCTGAGAACTCTTTCTGTGTATGCCAGGGAACCTTCAGATGTTGACGTGTCACACACCACCTGCCGTCACAGCGCTAAAACTGTGCATGTAACAGTGTATTTGTAGGCTTTTTGTGTGTATGTGGTTCTTTGATGGGGTAGGGTGACAGTGCCCGGGGTTGAGTCCAGAAACATGCCATAAATGAGGTTCAGTTTTTCCACTTTTGTATGCAACTGTGCATATTGAAGTTTGTCTCTAAATAGCTGCAACAAAATATCTTTACAGTCATCGGAATTACTTGGCCGCCGTTCTCTATGCAGCCTTTGTGTCATTAGCTATACTATTATTAGTCCTTCACTTTAATTCAAGCACTCCACCAATCAAACCCTCCCTGGAGCTGCTTTCCCCAGACTTGGTCCCACAGTGTCCCTTAAGGCATGCTGGTTTCCCCTTCGAACCATCTATCACTCAATCAGATCTGATCATGCTATTAATCAAACAATGAACCCACCTCCTCCGAGACCAGTTTGACAGACTGACTTAAGGAAGCACAACGTATCCAGGAGTGGTACCGCACCATGGCTGGGGAAAGAAACCCCGTAAAGAGCGTTTTTCTTGGACCAGGACCCTATGTAAGTGCTAAAGACAATACAGACACTTGGGCTAGGCCAACATTCCACTTTACACTTTTCCCTTCCTATGTGTATTTCACTGGTCTACTTCCTCTCTGCAAACTAGCCGGCTAGTATCAAAATATTTATAGTACATCGGCAAGACATGCTGTTCTCATGTATCCAGAACCGTTTAGCCCGTGTTCATTATGCGAGGTAAAACTAATACCAGATTTATTATAGGGGGAGATTTCATTCTATTCTCGCTGTACATATAGCACAATTGAGGATGATTTATGTGAGGTAGGCAGGCACAGGCGAGAATAGATAGAATGACTATGCATCGAGCGGGGAACAGGCAATGGCCCAGACTAGCACTCGCAGGGGGGCTATCGTCTATCACTTGCCCATTTCCACTACTCCTGTTTTGAGACTGGAGGAAGGTAAGGAAGAACTGGCAATGGCTGGAGACAGGGAGGGAAAGGAAGGAGGTGGGAGGCAGGGATATATGTATGTATATGCATGGAGACAGGGTTTAGGAATGTCCAGGTGCACTGGGTCCAAACCGATGCAAGGAGCTGTAAAGCAGGGCCAGATGGAGGGAAATCAAGTCTGTCAATGGATGCTCAATTGCACACAGACATAAACATTTAACCAAACATGGAGTAAACCCACACCTGGAAATGTACCATATACAATTTTTTTTTTGACCTGGAGCATATAAATGCATTTAATATGTCTGTTTTGCTTGGCCATCTTCACAGCATGACTATCGTGAATGGCTTTACTGAAAATAAGTGAGACTCTTTAGAAAAGTCCTTGCATTGCATTACTGCTCTATTTTTTTGGGGGGTGGGGGGGGGGGGGTGGGGTGGCGGATCAGTATCAAACTGTCAGTCAAGTGAGCATGTCCAACACTGAGACGACCTCCAATCAGATAAACAGGAAATGAAAAAACATTACTGGGCAGACACTGCAAGCAGCCATGCACTAGGCGTGCTTCAAGCAACATCATTCAACTTCCGAGGGTTTGGATCTTGTCCTTTTTCTCTTTATTTTCCTCGGAACCAATCCAAAAGACTCAAGCCTGAACTCTACAACCTCAAGCCATACACACCAGATCAAATTCTGAACCATTCAAACATCAAAATGGCCCCAGGAAGCCTTGGCTTGTAAAAAAGTTTAGAGGCCTTACATGTAGCGCACAACACTCTGTGTAATGAATGAGTTAACATATTAAACTGAGAGTGTCACGGCTGATGCAGCTCACTCAGAGATGTGCCTTTGACTAAAACCTTAGCCTGTAATTACACTGAGCTTATTAGGCTACTGGTCAGAAATGACTCACAAGAAGGTCGGGGTGTAGAGGGGGAGAAAAGAGATGGGTGGATGGAGTTCACTTTCATGGCTTCCAGCCTGTCCTCAGACAAAATCAATCCCAGTCATCTTTGGAAAAGATGGCTCTTTAGACGGTATGAAAACATCATCAAAGTTAAGGGAAAACATGATTTCACAGAAGATAAATGACTATTGTCTGATTATGTGACCTATGACCCTATGTTTTCCACATACTCTCAGAACATCCCGGTTATTCCAGGACAGGGCCTCCTCATGTCGTGTCTGCTCTGCCCCTAGCTGAGGCTCCAATGACGCCAGCTTTATAGCGCCTAAATCGAGTCCTGAGCAGGGAGACTCATCCAGTGCCGAGTCCCATGAGGAACATCAATTACATTGTGAAACGCTGTCCTTCAAATACAAGCTATTCTGTGGTGTTGCATTATGGCAAAGCTGAGAATTTGAACGTCACACACATAAAAAATCCCTCTCTGGCAATGGGGTTGTTGGGATGTGGTCTTGGGCTGACAATTAAATCGTCCCCTTGGAATATACTGTCACTCTGGAAGCATGAGATTTACAGCAAATCATTTCGCGAGAACTGATCATCTTAAATGTTTTAACTGTATTTTATAGTGTCATAGATCACTCTGATATGTTCTTACGTCCCAGAGAGACTGAAATCTGTCCCCAGTAGTTGCAGAACTCATTTACAGACAATTAAAGAAGCTCTAAACAAGCCAACCTTCTTTCACTGAACCCTTTCTGAAAACGTCCTCCACCAAATTAGTTTCTTTTAGCAAATTTCCTGCAAAAGACGCAAATATTTGACGTGTGACAAACCACAAAGCATGATTATATAACTCTCGCAAACATCTTTCAGGTTAAGCAAAGAAGCTCCTACCAGTAAGGAAAACCTTGAAATCCATAAAACAGGTATACAGGTTTAAAAAACTGTGAACATAAAACCTGCATTTAAATTGCAATAGATTGTTTTTCATCGGTAATTGCCTCAGACTGTGAGGTTGAAGATTGGGTAATCCTCAGGGTGTGCTTCCCTCTCAGCCTTTCTTACTGTATGTCTATAAAATCTTTCACACTCTGCTCAACTGCGGCACAGACAGTGTCCTATCAGAACCTGGTTGCATTGTATATGTGCTTTTTAACTATGCCTCTATAGTGGCTTTAATGTGAACAGGTCATGTGCATATGTGTGCCTATACATGTGACATGGGTGTGCGTATGTGTGTGTAGCAGCAAAGGGGCTGGCTCTGAGACTTTGGTTAACCAGACTATAATTTGGAGGCCCAGTGAAGACTCCCAGCAGCCTCTAACTGTTTGTTTACCAGAGAGAGCGGCTCTACTGTTTCTGCTGCATCTGCAGGGTCCTGCTGGAAAAGGGCGTGTGTATCTGTCTGGATGTGTGTGCATGTGTGTGTAGATGTAATCATGTGTATAATGTGCTGTACATGTGAAAGTGATATTTTAGGTTGGTAAATAGATAATTGTTTAATCTTGAATCTTAAAGATAACATAAATCTATCTGTAGACATTATAAAGGCAATTTGGTTCCTCAATCTTAGATTACCACATTTCTAATGTAGCACATATTCTCTTTTTAACGAACCCGTCCTTCCAATTAACCTAAAGTTCTCATTTTCCTTTTTCGCATACATGTTTAAGCTACAGTAAATCAAGGCTAAAATATACATACGCCCCCCTTCTATCCAGAAATGGCAGCTTTGTCATAAATAAAGAAACAAAAAGAGCCCAGCTTGACAAAAAACATTCTCACATTAAAAATGTTTGTCAGCAAAAAGCTGACTGCTATTTTTGTTTGTGCCGAATGTAAATCTCCTGAGACTAAACTGCTCACTTTCCGCCCCAATTGGGCTTTGTTTTTTCACCAATTCTGCTCCCAAGCAGGAAAAAAGAAAACAATACAATTCAAAAGACCGGAGCTCCCAGCCTGTCATTTAGCTGTTACTTTGAATTGCCATTGCTCTGCATGAGCTGTTTTCCTTCTCTGTCTCTCTCACACACACACACACACACACACGCACACACTAACACACACACAATTGTTGCAGCATCTTAAAATTCACAAGAGGAAGAAAGACAGACTAGGAGAGGAACCTTCAAAATATCACTAATGAAATATTCCTGCTCCTCTGGGATTCTCCTTTGCTCATTCAGCATCAGGAGGATAGAAGTGGAAAAGGCCTGTATTGGTTCCTGTCCAAAAAGGAGGAAAAGAGAAAGAGAGAGAGACCTATTTCCTTTGGGTAAAGACGGAAAACAGAGTGAACAGTGCAACAGTTGACGGAAACTTTTAACTGCGACAACAAAATGAACAACAGACGACTGTAAGAGGGCAGCTTTTTGTTTGGCTGAGTGACAGGATTCAACTCCAGACTGACAGCCTGCCCCAGTGAGGATCAGACACCATGTATGTATATAGACTTTGATCACACAGAGCTGCTTGTTGGAGGAGTGTGATTGGACTGAATATGTGTAACTGGAACAGCTCAGGGATCAACATAAAACAACAGCTACTAAGTTCTCAAAAGATGCAAGTCTCAGTCATAGGAAACAACTTGAAACAACCTGAAATGTAATGTCGGGGATTTTGCAGTTTTGTAACATTGCTGTACCAGCAGAAATTGTTCGAAACTTTTCTTTTTTCAAAGCAAGAGTCAGAAAAGTTTCGGGATATTTGCAGAAATGTTAGAAGAAGTTAAAGTCTAACAGGTAACACGTAGGATGTAGTTTCAACACAGCTTTCAACAGATATAGGGACAATTCTTTTAATGTAACTGTAAGCAATTAATTCCACCTAAAACATGAAACATTCAGTACGAAAAACAATGTAATGTTACAGATTCTTCAGTAACTCCCCATTATACATGAATGCCGGTTTAGCTCTTGTTATACTGATTGTGCTTTCACTGTGCATCACAACTAAACTACTGAGTAAACTCTACCTACAGTAAAAAAAGGCCAAGATATGTGGCTGAAAGCCAGCAAAAAGTTTTGTAAGTGGATCTTTTCTTTGTTTTCTATTTGTTGAAAGAATGAGCCTGAAACTCAAACAGCCTGTAAATGATTTATACTCTTGTATAAATACTTCACTATAATTCTATATCATTAAATATGTTTCCAGCCATGTTGAACTGTGTTACTGATCATTCTTTATCTATTTTCACAACATTAACATAATCTTTTAAAAAGTTACAGTGTAGTAACTCAAAGCATTAACCTTTACAAATTAATGTTATTACATTTTTTTTTAATCCTGATTATGTGCAGGCTTGTTTCACGATTTCTTTCCCTGTTTCCCTTTGTTTCTTTTCTCTTGAGGCCACTTTACAGATGATAGCCACCATTTCTAGCTTTCCTCCTCTCCCCAGAGACTTGTCAATATCAGCTTCACACACTATTCAAGTTCAAAGACTAGCATCCCACTACACACACCTACACACACACACTCCTGACCCCTTTTTTGTCTCTGGGGCATATTTAATTTCAGTGGCTGTGCACACTTTGGAATATGTCTGTATCTGCGTTTGTGTGTGCCACAGGTGGTGCTGGTGACTCTGATTATCGCGGCGACCAAAGCATAGCCGCCCCACCACATTTGTCATCAACCTTTTCCTGCAAGCGTGGGTGGGAGGGGAAGGATAGAGGGAGAACATAAGGGGAAGTAGCAAAGAAAAGGATGAAGGAAAGAGAGGAGGATGGATGAAGGTAAATGGCCACCCCCGCAATGCCATATGGGAGGTGATTTGAAAGAGTCACTTTTGTGTTGCTCTTACTGGACAAGTGACGAACGCAAACTGATCCTCCCCTTTCTATACCATTTCCTACTTCTCACTTACTCTTTTCTCTTTTGCTTCACTTTAAAGTTTCTTTCTCCCTCTCTAATTTTCTCACATTTTAAGCCTAACTCTCACATGAAAGAATAGGCACAAAACCCTTCTCATCCCCCCCCACACAAGTGCTTATAGTTGTCAGATAGCCATAAAAGGTCTGAGTGGGCGTTGCAGAGTGGGTGGGCGCTCTGATTTTCAGGTGTATTTGATCTGTTATGTTCACACCTTGGCGTTGGCAGGGGGCCCACTGTGTGGGCAGGTAATTTGAGCAAATTAGGAGATGGGGCCAGTGTGTTATTAACGACACTCCATACCCTTCACTGCACGTCCACCTATTGTTCCCTCCTCAACACACACCTTTTCTTTCTTTAGTTAAGAGTCCCCTGGTCCCATCTGGCCCTCCCGCTCTACACCCACCCTCAGCTCCTCTAAGGGCACAGTGTATGGAATGCACACACACACACACACACACACAGTGCACATGGGACAGGAACAGCAGGAGAGGGGATAGGTTCCAGGTGCCAGTTTGAGTGAGAGCATTAATCAAGCAGACAGGTCTTCCTGTCACAGACACCTTTAACAAGCACACACCTACACAGAACTGTTAATGCACACACACATAGTACTGTACATAACACATACACAATACTGTAATATTATAAACACTTTACAGTACTGTGCCTACACAGCAGCAACTTAAAATCCTCACTGTTTTGTTCTCTTACAATGTTTTTTAATAAATATGTGTTGTGTGTTAAATGATTACAACTTGAGAGAAAGTGAGCACTGATACCAACGTCTGAAGACATGTTGTAACAGGGAGTACAGTACTTATCCCCACTGATGTGTTGCCAAGCTATTGATCATAGTCAGAGCCTGTAAAACTCTTTCATGGTCCTTGACTAATCCTGTTTCACCTTTCTTGTCGAAAATTTAGCAAAATTGAAGCCTTCTGTGTTTACGCTGTGGCACATTATGTGTTACCTCATGTAAATAATCAGTATTACTAAAGAAATACAGCTGACACATCCACCCCGCGCTGCTCTTTTCATGACCTGCTGGTAAGTAGGGTTTATATATTTGGGAGTCAGTCCTGAGTCAGTGGGGATATCGCATTCCTTTAAGATTAAACTAAGAAGGGAAAAAAACGTTCCCTTTTCTCCAGAGTGGAAAAGAACAGATAAGGCCTTGTATAGGTGCTTTGGCCACGCTCTCACTCACATCGTTACAGGCAGAACCCAAACATCCAGGAGGGTCGACAGTCCATATTTTCCCCTTATAGAAACACAACGTGGAAGCGAACCTGCCTTAGCTGTTCGCAGGAGAGCAAGGGAAGTATGAACGACGATGTTCGAGTTTCCTGTGGTTTGAGTTTGCTGTATCAACTTTGCTTAAAGCCATCTTTTGACTTAAATAACTAAAATAAAACCTGAGTGCTTGAATGGATCAGTGAAAAGACAGGACACAAAACAGAGAGTGCAGAGAAAAAGACGTATATGAATCTGGGTTATAATACTGGTGTTCTGTTTCATTAGGGTGAGCCAGTTCCAAGATAGACCAATTTTCAAAGTGTTAGGTAGTTACTTCCTCTCTGAGGGCTTATATCGGATAACAGTAATTCGCCCAGCATGATGCAATTGAAATGGATGAAGGACTGCAGGATCTTGTTAAGTGTGAAAATAGCATGGCACTGCATTAAAAGCTTCACCAGCAAGTGTAATGGCATTAAGCTACCTGGTAATTATGGTACATAAAGAAAAGTCATAGTTTTGCATGGCATGAGCTTGCAGAACCACCCAAATACACCCTAATTTGAGAAGCCCACACTGCAAACATACAAAATCCTTGCATTAATTTATGAGAAAAATCTGTTTCATGCAAAAGTGCTTAAAAAAGCAAATTGCTCCATCCGGTTTTTCCATCTTTTATCAACACTTCAAACAGACACGAACCTGCAGTGAGCACAGTCAACAAGCAAAGTGGCTTATCATTATCATAATAACGTAATTAGCACTATCGCTACTGAGCATGAGGAAAAAAGAAGCAAAAATACACAGTGCCCTGTGAAAATTTACAAGGTATTCTGAATTTGTAATATCACTCCTTTGCTTGAATATTTTAAATAACTCCTCACTGCTTGATTTGGAAGGAGGAAAAGAAGATATTGTGCATGAATCAGTGTTTCAGAGCTGTTCTGGACAAGACAACAAAGTCTGACAGATGACACTGGAAGTAAAATAACTCACAGAGTTTCTTTTGTTTTCTGAAGAGCTCACTTGATTCCCTGAGTGATTTTTATTGTTTTTATCACCATTTCGGATGCTTCAAAAACATGAACTGTGACCATGCAAATACCTTTATAAATGAAAAGAAAAGCACACAACTTTCACCACCACTTTCACATCTCAGCAGTGGAAAAGATCATATGTTGTGGTGTTCCCATGGCACACTCATTTAGACCTTAATAACTGCCTACAGCCTATTTAAAGCCTTAATCAACACCATTCACTGCGAGTACATTTGGGTGAAAATACACACCAATTAATCTATTTTTGATTAATCACTGATCATATTAGCACCCTGTACCTCCCTGATTGCCCTCAGGAATTATACAGAAGGTTTCTAATAGCTGGCACAGCTCGCAAACACACACAGCACCATTTTATTCCATCAATACGACCCCGCTGGGATTAAATAACATGTTTGCCTCAGAGGTACAATTAAGCATTGCTAAATAGAGTTCCTTTGAGCCTGACGTTAAGGGAAGAGTCTGCGCTGCACAGTAGCAACCAGTGGAGTGCTCAGGTTTTCCCCCCTGGCTTTTTCAAATTACCTATTGATGAGTGGGCTTCACGTCTCTCCCTGGCTGGGGAGGGGGAAGAAGGGGAGGATGTCTGGTTCACTTTTAAGATGTCTCCAAGAAGTAGGCCTGTGGTTAGATCTAAGGCAACACTTGTGCAACAGAAGCGGCCATATATATATATATTTATACACATACATACATTTTCCTTGCAAATTATCTGAGATTTTTCTAAAGGCAAGTCTTCCACCCGGAGTCTTCACATATTTAGCCACATCTCCCTGCTTTTCTTTTGATCATGTTGATTTTGGTTTGTCTGTGTCAACCCCCTTTTTTGTCTCTACTGAGAATACACAACTTTACTAAATTATATTTGCTTGCATGACTTAATTGTCTATAAGTAATTAAGTTTGTAATAGTGAAAACGGGCACTTAAGTGTTTACCAGAGAGGCACAGTGGTTGAGTGGGTGCCACACATGTTGAAGATTATTCTGCCCTCCTCCGTTGCATCTGCCAGTCTGAGGAGTTATAAAAATGTATTTGAGGCAATTAAATGAAAACTGCTTGATGTAAATGCCAACACAAATTTTTAATGAGCTGGGAAAGTGTGCTCAGTCCCAAATTAAAAATGTCCTTAAATACAAATCTACAGAAGGAATGAGTAATGTGGCTTTCTAACAAACAAAACAATATTTTGTAATATGTGTTCTCAGCAAATTGGCTGACGCTGGACAAAACGATCCAGGAGAAACAGGGCTGAGGGGAATTTAAAGAAAATTACACAAAAATAAACACAAAAGGCAGGACTTGAGCTCCGTCAGAGCATGGTTTTGTCTAAGAGACAGACTTACACCGTAAGAAATAGATAATGGTAAAGAATCCATTCAGCAAATAAACATATATGTTTTAAAATCCAAAATCTTACACTATTACAATTACCATATTACACTATTTTGAGTCAGTGGGCACGCAAAGTCAAAGTCAGCTTTACTGAAACTTGAATCCTGTCTGATTAACACAAAAATATTCAAGATGCCAATCCAAATTTTTGCCTATGTTCTGGTGCAGCACAGTACATTACATTTATTTATTTTAAGCCATAACTATAACAGAAACCTCTGATGGTATTGCAAAATCACACTGCGCTGTCAAGGGGACTTTTTGTGGTTGTACTGACAGATTTACTACCCAGATGTTCATAAACAGGGGCAGTATCAGTGAGGTGTAACAGAAAATCCATCAGCAATATTAAATACAAGGATCAATCAGGATTATCTTGCCTCAGTGTCTTTCCACCTGAACATCTGCACACATCTGCTCCTCTCTTTCCCTTTGCCACTACTACAGCATGCTTTCAATTTCCTGCAGCAACGCTCTTCTCCTCTCCTGCACTCCAACCCCAGAGACACGCCGAGAGGTCAGGGGGTTAACAAAGTAATAGGTGGTGGTGATTGGTAGAAGTCTCTCACTCTCTCTGGGCTTTCATAGCGTATTAGAAGCCACCCGGCTTCTGTGTGTAGCAGGAGCCCAGAACAGCTGTGTCTGACCATGGAGCGACATCTTAAAATCATCTTTTAAACATTTGATTTGGACAGGGGAGTGAAGGCTCCGGACCATAGCGGTGGGGAGGTGGGGTCTTTTTTTTTTTTTGTGTGTCGCACAGGAATGAAAATGTTTGTTTAAATTTGAAAATTCATCTGGTAAACCTAAAACATAATTTATTTACTGATTAAATTACACTGTGTAAAGAAACTGTCACAACAGAATACAGCAAACCCAAAACAGAGGCTGCACAGTGGAGCATGCAAGCTCGCCTTCACAGGTAATTGAAAATCATAAAGTTGACACTGCTACTGTTCACAGGTTATGAGTCTCTTGTGATCTTATTTACTATGGATTCATTCTCTAGCCAAGGTGGTTGTTAATAATACAGGATTGAAAAAATATTAAATATGATAAATAAATTAGACTGTAAATGTAAAATTATTTGAAAACATAAATATTGTGATTGGCATAAACCATGTGTTCCAGGTGGCTTTGTTAATACATGCGAACAAATTAGGTTTTGATTATCCAAACAAATATTAGTTTTTTGTTTCAGTAATTTGCAGGCAAGCAATACATCAATATAAAGCATCACAAGTGTGAATTCATTAGTTATACTTGTATTATGAATTTATGCTATAGAAGCTGACATAGAGCAACTTCCTTTTTAATGCAGATTTATGGCTGTTAAATGCTCCCTGGAGGCAGCAGAAATTGAAACTGATTAATTAATGACAGCGGCACAACCGAGCAATTTCAGGAAGTGATTACAAGCCTTTCTTGGCAAATTAATCCAGATTTCTTCCCTGGGCACAACAGAGACACCCAACGCACACAGTCCAGTGTTCCCCACATCTTGTTTCAATGCTTGACTGTAAACTCTCTTGTGCAGCGTGTTTACGTTTGTCAAAAATATCACCCATGCTTTTGTTTTTGGTTCCACAATGGCATCGCTTTGTAAATCTGAGCGTATGTTGCACAAACATGTCATCTCCCTCTTTCAGAAATATTTATAAACACCACGTAGAGTAAATACTGGAATCCATAAATATGGAGAGGATTTTTTTCTTCATCTTTTTCATTTCAGTACCACAAAAAACCTTGATGATAGCTGGGTCTTTCCACAAAAGCTTGAACTTTGAGAGAAGGGTCCTCTGTGGTGACCTTAGCTGATCCCCTCCACTCATCTGGACCCCTCAGTCCCATCCAACATCCTTACCCCCTTCACCCCAAACCCCTTCATTCCACTATCCAAACCTCAACACCTGACCTCAGGCTCTCCTATGACCCAAACCCCTAACCCAATTCAAGACACAGTGATCAGCAAAGCAGTACTCACCCCAAAAGAAGTTTTGTTGACATGGTGTCACTGTGCTGAAAAGACTGTTAGATGCCATGGCTGCCTCTGGTTGCAGCAAGCCCCACTTTTGTTCCTCTGTGGTTTCTGTGACCCTTGACACGTCCTAAACCAAGAGCACGGAGCATGTCAAGAAGAAAAAAAAATGCAAAAGCCATCCACAAGACATGCTTTACGTATCAACTGTTTGGATGACCACAAGTAAAAACCAGGTTTGGTTTTATAGAGAAAAAAAATTGCAGAGGCAAATATCGCCTTTGCGGATAGATCAGATGGTGTCGGACTTGCTTGCTTGGCGAGTGTGGTTGGAACGTACTTACTCGCTTAGCGCCGTCCTTGTGACTGGTGCTGGCCCGCGACGATTAACCATTTACACTCCAGGTCGCCCTCAAACACCAACCCCGAGCCGCACGTCTGTGGTTCTGTGGTTGTTTGGAAGGCGAGCAGAGCCCTCACACAACTCAAAAGGCACCAGCTTTAAAACTTGTCTCTTTCCTGCCCTCCATGTGCCGTCAGTGGAGAGCCTGGGTCACATGCCCTCTGACGTCATCACGGCACAGCAGTTGAGTGGGACTGCCTCCCGTTGTGGCTTTTTTCCTTCTTCTCTTCTCTCCTCTCCTCTCCCTGGACTTTTTTCTCTCCTCTCTGGTTCCCCTTTTTCTCTCTTACGCGTGGTTCAGCAGCGTTTCCAGGCTCTCTGGGGGATCGGGGTCTGATGCTCCCATGAGTTAGGAGGCTTCAGTGGGGGCAGCTTGTTCAACCGCCCATGCCTCTTGAGCATATGGGGAACAGCGCTCTCTCTGCTTTGCGCTCTTTTTTCACTCTTTCATCCCCCTCCTTGTCTCATATTATGTCTCTCTCTGACTCTACTTCCCTCAACTCCTTTTAACAGGCTGTCATTCTGCTCCTGTCTGCCTCTGAGCAGGGAGAGCTGAGCTTGGTAAGATTTGAGGGTGTGAGTGAGGAGCGAATGGCTGGCTGGCGGTGTGAGACTGGGTGTGTATGTGTGTGTGTCTGAGCATGTGTGTGTTTGTCTGGGTTGCAGCGAGAATGGGGAAAGAGACACAGAGATCCTATGTGAAGAGAAAGCAGACGGGGTGTAAAATCCAGTGCTTATTCCAGTGCCACTTTGCAGCCTGGGATTGCTCCCTTTCCCATGTTTCACACTCTTCAAGTTCATGTGTTCAGCACTTCTGTTATTATGTTATTACTGTAATAACTGCCTGTGTACTTGTGCATGTATGCATGCAAGCCTGTGCTGAGCTTTAATCAGCTCTCATAGAAGTGAGGGAAACGTAGACAACTCCTGTAAGACCACCTGTCTTCTCTGTCTAAGAGATGCCTGCGCACAGTCTTGCTAACACTTGGGCGACACATTATAACATAGACACCCCGCAAGAATGGCCCACTGACATATAGTGCTGGGCAGGCAACTTAAGACGATTAAAGATGAATCATCACGTTCCACACACAGGTTCCCACTCACGCACATTCAGCGCACACCTTCACAAGCACAGGGGCTTATCTTTGATCAGTGATCACAGGTGGTTGTTGCAACAGATCAAAAATGCAGACTGGGTGTTAGTAAAGAAGAACGTGTGGAATCAAGCTGAGAGCTCAGTCAGGTTTCGAAGTGTAAAGCTCAGTTATCTTGTCAATAGCCGGTGGGAAAGCATGACAAACTGAGAAAAAGTGCTGCAGGCTCCTTTATTGGGATGTTTTGTTGCCAGCAGAAAAGTTTCCAGCTTTTGATTTGTAATTTGTATAAATCTATCAGTGTTGTTCAATTATAACATATTTTAAGTAAAATCAATCAAAAATCTCAATAATTGTTAATAAATGGTGGTTAATAAACAGACACTGAACTGTCTGCAGTGGAATGACTTTCTAGTAATCAAATATTCCCAATAAAAAAGATTCTCACTGTTTTGCCAATTTATGTTGCTGTAAACATTTGAAAAATAATTTCAGAGAGGCGCAAACAGACTTAATTTTGGGTAGCCAGATAAATCTTTGCAACATGACACGAAGTAAAGGTTGCAAGAATAAATATCATAAACCTGAAGTGAGCTTTTTATTCATACTTTGTTTGAAATGTGAAATGGACAATCGTTTCAAAAACACTGGCCGCAATATTACAGTTGGTGTATTTGTGGAGAGACATTATGCATTTCTGAAAGTAATATTTTCAAATATCTCTTTAACTATCTGAAAATGAAGTTCTATTAAATATACTTTTGTTTTTATAATAATCTATGAAAAAGTTAATCATAGCTTTCAGTTCAAAAAAAAAATAATTTACATTTCAGTGCAACAAATGCAAGGATATGAGTGCTTAGCTCTTATTTGTTTTGAATTTTTATAACCTTAATCTAAAAAAAAAAAGTGTGATGTCAAAAATGTCAAAGATGGCACAACAGCATTTCCACAAGTCTTTGCCACCTACCTTATTTTTGTGCAGTGAAACATTTTTCTTGGCCTGGTGCTTTGTAAATATTTGCTGTCTAAAACAAGAACACGCCTCTTGAGTTGCAGCACATGTTACAGAATCCTTAGGGAAGAGCTATTCACATGCTGCTGCTGCAAACATGCGGACTATCGTAATACCTAGTACTGTACGTTTACAGTGACTGTTTCCATTCAGAAATGTAATTGATCATGTCACCCATGCTGTTTACCTTCATGCTATATACTCAACAACAGTCTTCCTTAATACCAAAGACATTATAGACATCAGAATTCATTAGATACTTGATATTGGAGTATTTCAAGAATAATATTTAAGGTTACGTATAAACAATTTTAAGGTTACTGCAAATGGATGCTTTGCTGTCAGGCAAACTAAACTTTAGGAGAAAGAGAGCGGCACTGCTGTGAGTTTCGCCGAGCCCCAGTAAATTACACACATTTTGATGGGAATATAATTTGCACATTGTGACTGACTCTAAAACATGCAATGAAAATAAAGCATAAATGTCAAACCCAACTCATATGGCAGGAAACATAACTTCTTGGGTGGCATGGCATGTGATAAACAACCTTGATGGCAAAAATCTGAACTGTGATGATGTTGTAGTCTCAGATATCACAGCATGAATTCTTTAAGAGCTGCAAAGTCTGTAACTACAAGGAATGGACAATGTTTCCCCCGATACAGTAACAAAGTTTAGTTAAAGCTGGCCAAATATTATTTTACTTGCCCAACTCTCAGTCAGGTCAGCGGTTCACCCATCTTAGGAAAACTACAACAAACCTTTTTCATCACTGAAACCTTGACCACAACTGCTTCTCTTGTCTGTAAGCAAGTCTAAAGACCGAGAGCTAATCCAACAAAGCATGTAAATTAAAGGTTCGGATTTTGTTTTCAAAAGAATGTTTTTGAGACGTTGGGCACATAAAAAGTGTTCACTTTAAAGGGTATTTATTAAAATTTTTTTCAACTTGATTGGAAGGATTTTAGCAATTATATTGTGAGAGGAGCCAACTGTGATCCTATCTGGAGCTCATATGAAACTGTTTTTTTTTTTTTTTTTAAATAATGTGTCTAATCATACTGTATATGTACTGTGTAGAGGGGAAGGAAATATAAATGGCAACTCAAGGAAAAAAAGCCACTTTGGAAGGGTCTTTGTTTTACTGCAGAGACAATTTGCTAATATATGTATTTCTTGCTTTGAAAAAATGCTTTAACATAAATGTAACGAGGTTAAAAGCTGGAATATGACATGAAATATAATATTTCATTCATTACTGCTTCTCCACTGGTGGCCGCATACTACACTTGCTGTACTTGTGTGTGTGCAGAGCTGAAGAGCTTGGCCGAACTCTGAGCTCTGGCCAAGGTCTGCCCTGAGGACTGTGGTAGATGGCCCACCCTGCCAGACACTTTCTCTCTTCTACCACTCAGGACCACACACACCTTCAAATGATACTTTGTTATCACAAGCTCTCACAGAAACATAATAGACCTATCATGCGCTGGAACATGCTTAAAGTTATACATGCTATTAACACAGTAAGTATCCGATGTAGTGCTGCTAGATACAGCAGACTAGCCGTTTCATCACTTTGTCACAACTCAGACGGTTTTACAGTGGACTGTTTTAAGACAAAATGATTTCTTGCAACACAGTATTTCTGGAAAAATATCGAGGGATAATGACACCTAAGATGAGTTAAAATTAACTCAGACTGAGGCTGTCTTTATTTGTCTCTCTGCAAAAGCTAAAAGCGATGTGACATAATTAGCCCGGAGCAGACATTACAGACACGAAGGTATTACAGTATTAGAAAAGGAAGGGTTTATTAATAGTCCGTCTGGCTAATGTTGTGTACTCTTTCTGCCAAGGCATTAGAACGGCCCGGGAGGGCAAACAGGCAGGTACAGTGATTCACTTTAACAGGCGACATCTGTAAAATGCCAAGGGAGTTTACACTGCGGCCGAGCCCGAATTAACAAGCTTTCAATGGAAAAAAACACCATTTGCAATCAGCCCCCGTTAGCCGCTGTGCAAAAGCTGTGAATGTAAATATCTCCTTACAGCACCGCTGAAGCGGGACTGTGACCTGCTGCCACCAGATTAAGCCAGAGTCATGGAGGAGTTCACTTCAACATAGTCCAGCACTCGTGAAAGAGCAGAAATGTAACATAAGATCCCGTGTCGCCAACGGGATGTTGATCTTCTATGCGAATTGTTTGGTAAGGTACGGTATGGTGTAATCTTAATGAAAAGTCGATATTATTCTTTTGGAGTCCAGCAGTGGTATCTACATCTTCCATTGACTTAAGACCCTTTCTTGTGGTGTCTGGACAGCTGTTTTTGGAGTCACAGCTTTGAGGGAAAATAAAGTCAGCCTTTAAGTAATAAGGGGAAATGTTTAATATTGAATGGCGCATGGACAACTTAAACATGCATTAAAAATAGCTTTTGGAGTTGTGATTACATAAAATTGCAAAAAGGGGAAAGTCAGATCATTGGTGGAGGCTGCGATGAGGAGGCTGTGGCTGACCACCAAGAGACTGAGCCATTTCTTTTTTCCTTCATTCCTCATTTTAATCAAGGGCCCAGTCCAGGATAAACAGTGCCTACCTACACTGTAGTTCAAACAGCAATGCCCGCTGAGACCCAAGCGATGATTTCTAAATGTTCGCTGACAAGTTGGTTTAATTTGTGTGCTAAGTAGATGGAGGTGGACTTATAAATATCTTTCTTGCTTGGCATACATACCTCTGCCACTATTTCTCCCCCTCTATGGAACTTTAAGGTACCTCTCTGTGTGAAAAGCTTACTGGTCCTCCACAACTCCTGCTGGCTGGTTTATACAGTATATGCCATGCTGTGTTAAAGGTGAGGACAGGTCCAGCCGCTAAGATCCGCTAAACTGGGACTTACAGCTGCTTCTACATGTCAGTCTCCCTGATCATGACTGAGGACCTCGCTGATGTTCCCGCTCCAACTCTTAACTCTACAGTACTTATTCTCTCTAAAGCCCAAGTCCAGTGAGCTTGGTACAGTATTTTTGTGGCCTCTAAAAACCCTGTCATTGTGTGGTCAGTTGTCAACAGCTGAGACATTTTACAATAGCTGCTAGGCTGAGGTCAACAGAGTTCAAGCAGCTGAACTGCTAAGTCAGCATTATAATTACACTCCACTGATGATACAAGTCCACTACAAGGATGAGAGTCACATGATGCCCTTGGTCACATGATGCCATCACACTGGGCAAATGTCAATAACAGAAATGACTGTGTGTCATGCATACAGCGAATGTGAGGAGGAATAAGTTAAAGCTGCACTGGCCATGACTCAAATCTGGAGGTCATGACAGCCAATCACAACCTGAATGAGCTTATACATAAGCTGCCCATTATGTGTCTCCGAAACTCAGTTTACTTGCTGTCGAGAACAAAGTATGCCTGATAAAGGCAGACGGCTCACTGGAGAAACAAGCCATTATGAGGAGGAGTTCGGCACTGTGTCACTGACAATGGGGCAAACAAAAGGCTCTGTTGTCTTCTCTAGCCAGTGGGTTATTTTTTTTTTTCTGTGGGGCTTTTGTGATGGATAATTGCCCTCCTCACATGATTTCATAATGCTGTGACTCGTCTTTCAGTCCCTGTGTAACACAATAACTAGATAAAAAAGGGGGGATCGAAATCTGAATTTTTGACATTGTTTAGAAGTGGCCGCTTTTCTTCATTGTGGTGTATAATTTTAGAAAGATGTAAGAGCAGGACGCTGACTTGAACCAGTCATAATACAGCCTGAAGCACAAGCAGGCAGGCCAGCTCCAGAGTTCACTGGCTGTATTGTCTTAGAATAATCATTTAAAAGTGCTCACACAACTGCACCATGGGTTTACATCTTTTTGCTGTCTGAATATGAAATTCAGTTCAGATGGAAATACTTCAACTAAACCCAGATTTCTACTAAAAAAAAGAAATTGCCATTTTTGTAGAATGGTACAGCTATATTACATCTGAAATTTATACATTTTCTATTATTTTCAACGACAAAAAAATGTAGCATAATAAAACCTATTGTATTGGGACCTCTTAGTTGGTATTTAGCACCTTTATCTATTTGAAGATGATTGATGTTTTCTTGCTGTCAACAGTGTACTAAAGTCTGCAGAAACAGTACAAATGAGAGTCTATCAACAAGGTAGAACTGTAAATACTGTTCCTCACACAAAGCCTGCCCCAGCATTGTCTACCGTACTGGATGCATGGTAGGTATGCAATCTTTCTTTTGAGTCAGCATCGATCAATCCAGGACAAGCCATGCATGGAAAGTATTTACTGCTCATGGAACAAAACAGTTTCCTCTAATGCAGCAATTATATTGTAACATATACTAGAATTCAACTTATCCAACAGTATATTGACACATAGGAATGTATACGTTACAGTTTCCCTGTGTACTTGTACCCTGTGCACTTGTAAACAGATGTTAAAAGTAAGATGCATTTTTCTGAGCCCATAAAACATGCATGCAGATCAAATATGCTTGAAAGTATCAGATGCTAATTGTTATTCTGGAAGCACTTTTAAAGTGAATACCCAAAAGTCCATTCCAGGAGAGGTGGAGGATCCCTGTATGTTGTTTTCAAATGTGGCACAAGAGAAAATCTGCAAATAAACTTAAATAAAGTGATTTGTTTTTTTATTTCAAATGTGAAAGCATTCAGATTCCATACTTAAATAAAAGTAGTAATTATGTAAAAATGTCCTATCGCAAGTAAAGGTTCCAAATGCAAAATACTCAAAAAGGTAAAGTACAAGAACTGTACAAAAGTATAACCTCTTATTATGTAGGAAAATGTTCTAATATGTATTATACAATTTTATGTTATTGGATTCTTAAAACAAATGTAGTTGCTAAAATATGGAATTAACTTACGTTTTTTAATGCTGCTGGGTAGTTTAATTCATAGCAATAGACTATAATTTAAAGAGTATTCTAAGTAAATTAAGCAAAATAAATAAGGTGCATTGGTTATGTTCAAGAGAGACATACAAAAAAGTGGTATATAAGATTCTCAAATAAAGTCCCTAAAATATGTATTCGAGCCTACTGCTTGAGTAATAAACACTACTGGACTTTTTTCCAATAGTCACTGTATTTATTTTTTCTTTTCTTTTTATTTTATTCAATTTCAAGCCAAAACTCAAATACTTCAGTATTACTACATTATTACTGTATTACCACAGAAACTGGAGCCATGATGCATTTAAAGGAATATCAAAGTAACATGAGAATCAGTCACACCAAAAATTGTTTTGTGATGGTAATTTAACACTGACTGGAATATGCCTTTTGGGTAACCTGCTTTCAATGTACGTTAATGTTCTAAGGTTTTTTTGCACGTTAAAATTGTGTTTTATAGTGGATCATGGCTAAGAAATTACCATTGTTGTCTCTAAATGTCTGAATAATAAAAAAATAAAAATAAATGTTTCTATGTGCCATTCTTATTATAACAGATAATAAAGAAGACAAACACATTGTCATTGTAGAAAGTCTGAGCCATTTATGAAAAAGGGTGTGACAGCAGCACATTGAAAAACTAAATCGATGCATACATTTGCAAAGACAGCATGCTGTTGCAGATGACAGTATATAAACATTTAGATAAGCTATGGATTTATTTATGTAAAAGTTATCAACTGTCCCAAAATGTAGTACAACTGCAGTTAAATGAAGTTTGTACAGTATTTGCTTTGAACAGTATGTTCACATATTGTTGCCTCTCCAACACTATTTTGCAGATGGTGGTTTTGGGATGTGTACTTGTGAATTACAATGACTCCCTTTTTTACTCTCAAAACATTCCAGCAGCCTGCAATATGAAATGCTGGAATCTGAGGCATGATGCTAATTTGAAGACAGAATAAATCTATAAATCTGACTTAGTCTCTTGCCTGAAGATATACAGCCATGATAATTACAGGTTGACTTTACAGACATGCAGACATCTCTCATCTGTATTGCTAATAGTATAACCAGCAGGCTGCTACGTGCTTACTCAATGTCTAGCAGTAAGGGTGAGCAGAGGTAAGCTGTAACAATGATATCATTATATAGTAGATGTCGGTTGGCTCAAATTGCATGTTGTTATGACAAAAATTTACTGCAGTTTAAAATGAATTATTGGTTTGTCATTATTCTGCATGTCAACTGTAGGATTATCCATTAATTATCACTTATGAATAATCCTGAAATCACAACTGGAAATCACATTAGCGAAAACACAAAGCCAGATGTTCAGCTTGTACCATGGCATTAGATGGCACCCAGAATTAAAACATATTTGTGCAGCTTTGATTGTCCCTCACAAACAAACAAATCGGCATCCCCTCCCAATGGCAGCATGACTATCTGAGGAAGATCTAACACAAAGCATAATGGATGATCTGGGAGGACAGTGCTGCATCTGGTTTTAGTTAAGTCCTTGTTTTGCTGTGTCCTTCAGATTTGGTGCCATGGGCCCAACTGCTCAAGCAAGTAGAGTTCATATGGACACAAAACCAGCATGTGGTGCCTGGAAGACTCCCCACAGAGGTCAGCTTCAGGACTACCGGCCCAAGAGACAATGGTTTAGGACACGCTGGATTGGATCGCCGGTGTAGGCCATGAAATTAACACTAGAAAGCCTCACAATATTAAAGACACTGGCCACATGGGGGGGGGGGGGGGGGGGGGCTAGAACTCTAAACAAAATGAAGACAAGCTCAGATTTAATCTACACTGTTAAAAAATTTCCCCTTTTCCCATTTTTCAATGTATTTCTCCATGAAGTTCTGTCTTTTCTCAGCTAACTGGGTGGGCTGGATGACTTCCACATTAGTTGCCATTAGAACAGGTGAGTCTTCTGTCCAAACCAATCAAATATCTCATTTTCTGATCTGTGCCAAATTTTCATGCACAATGCTAACATACCCTGCAGTGGGTCCACCCTTTGTTGGTCGGCCTCTCTGCCTCTCTTTCTGCATTCGCAGGAGTTCATCAGAGGCACTCATATTGTTTTTGCATGGTCAGACTTTTCCGGGTATTTTTGCGGCCTCCTGTTTGCACACCTGGCGGAATTGTGAACGTTTGTCTTGGGTCATGTGTGTTTACCCACCCCAGGCCCCAGAGGTGACCCCATCATGCCACTGACAGGGAAGCCAGCACTTGCGTGTGGCGATTACCAAAGTGGCCAAGCTTGGAGAAGGGCCACACTGCCTGTACTGCCTTTCAGCAATCTGGCCCCGGTCTGGCTGAGCTGGGAGGAGAGAGGCTGTGTGTGTGTGTGTAGTGGGGGGGGGGTGGGGGGGGTCTTGTTGGCAGGACCCTGCAATGTTTTCAGAAGCACAGACTTCTGGCTGCATCGCTCAATATGATGGAGAAAAATGCCTGTTGCTAATGAAAGCCAGCAGTGTCTCTCCAATTGGACTACAACCCATAAGGCATTATGTAACTGAGATACCGTAAACATTTCAAAATCATCTCTCAACAAATTATCAGTGTTTATTTTTTCCATATTATATCTGAGATTTTTGAAACAGTTGTAATTGAAGGAACTGCTCTGAATATAGACAAAGTTCTTCTTGAAAGCAAGGACATTTTGTCTACAATTATTTTTCTATTTCATTATCACATAGTCCTTTTCAAGAGGGCGAGTGCCACACATAGTTTCTGAATGTTGTTTTTTTTTTTTTGTAAGGGCCAATAAATAATCAAAAAATTAAGTCAGATTTTGTAGTTTTAGGCTCAAGTTAAATGTTTTCTTTAGGGAATGTAATTTGAATTCACTCTGACAGGAATCAAGCTGCTGGCTTATCAGAGATGTGCAGATACTTGATTGGCAATAATCAGTGACTTTTAAATGCTCCTCTTTCACTCCTGTTTTATTAGTGGTGGATTTAATCTTAACACTGGATGCACCTACAGTCTCCATTAGACAAATATTTATTTAGTTCAGAAATACAAAGGAAAAGGTTACAATGATTTAATGGACACACCAGAGGGTCTTTTTAGGTGCCAAAGTTTTGGCAGTTTTGGTGGTCTTCTCCTAGAGATCACAGACCCAAAAGGTCTTTTAGTAGACCACGAGATGCAATATTTCAAGACCCACTGAGGGGACATGAAAGTGTACAGATGATGGAAGGGTCTGCATGGCAATTACTGCTCATCAAGGCAAATTTCAAAGGGTGGCTAAATTGTTAAAAGTCTTGCATATGAGAGATTTACAGTTTTTCCCCTTGGTGTCTTCCCTAAAGAGTTGTGGGTGGGGAAGCAACATTTTTATGTGTGCACAGACATCATCACTACACAATAAACTATAAACTCTTTTTCACTGGAGCAGATTTTTTAACGCCTCAGAAGATCATCGAAAACATTTCAAACGCAAAGACATATTTGCTATAGTGTTTACTGTCTGCTGTAATAGTCTGTCTCAGTCTTTATTTAGAATTGCATGTGTTCCATCTTTTGACTTTGATGCAGTTGATCATCATATACAAAATGTGATTTTCCAACATATTTAACAAACCAACTTTCACTCAAAATAGACTGAAGTCCTTAAAGGACACTTTAATCTCAAAGCTGCTTTCTCTGGATGATTCCCTGCCATATCTGCGATGTAAAGAAGTTTCGAACTTAAACATTGCACTTCATATATCACCATTAATGTCAACTGTCATAAAGGTAAAAATAATATTTGTCTTGTTGCATTTTTCTTTATGTCATGAAATTTGATGAAATGTTCTAAAGTACATTTTGTGTTGTTCTTTGAATAAGCAGCCACAGGCATAGATATTTCCAGAAGGCACTAAAGTTACAGCATGAGGGGAATTAATCAATATACCCAAGTTCTGCTTTTTCACTTTAACATGTAGTAACACATAACCACTATACAACTCTTGGTTTGAAAGGACTCAAAGTACTTGGAAATTCCATCTTGAAAACAAAGTCCTCCACTAACTAATAATGGAGGTTTGACGGTAGTGATCTGAAGCCAGATAAATGTTTGCACTCCTAAAAATAAATCTCACATACGCACACAGTGTTTTTACAAACACAAGTTGTATAAACAGAACAGCCTGTGTGTTGTTCTGAGACAGCCATATAAGGGGGTGTGTGTATGTATTTTGAGGGCTTTTTTAATCTAATAAATTAGGCAGGCACAGTCCAGCGGTGTTTAAAGCATCATTGTCTGTGCAGGGATTGAAGGATTTATCCATCTAGGAGGACAAAAGGCAACACAGTATATGGTAAAAGGCTACTTAAATATATTTACAGTGTTGCTTCTCATTTAACCATCCACACATGCAAGGTGCTCGCTCACCTGAGGGTTTCTTGCCCAAGGACACTTTGACACATACCCAGGAGTGCTACAAATGTATATTCAGTGTAATATTAGTAGTGGGTTGCATTACACTGAAATGTCTTCCCCCTCATACTGTAGGTGTAAATGAAGTGAACAGTGTTTAAATATATTAAGTAAGACCTTTTTTTTTTTTTGTAAGTTATAAAGTCAGAGTTTATTAGCTAACATTTCACAGTCAGACAGGACAGGCTGCTTCTGCTTGACCACCATTAAATGCTAAAAGTTAATAAACCTAGAAGTAACATACAAATCTTGTTCATTACGCATCAGAAGTAGCTGTGAGTCCCCTTCAGACTGCTGGCTAGTTTGAAAATAAATAAATAAATAAATAAATTTAACATTATCTAATGAAATAACACCAATCTGATGAGTTTTGTCTGCATCTTAAAAAATGAAACGTGCATGTGCAGGCAGCTCATAAATACAGACAGAGTTGCTTTTTTTTCTTTGCAAAAGGATGATGGGAATTTTTTGTTTTTGTTTTAAGGGTAACAATAATTATTGATAGTTCTTTTTGGGATGGCTAAATTTGAAGTGACACAGATTGAAACTCGTGCTAACTTCAGCCCAGCCTTCCATCTTCCTGCTCTGCTCTGCTCCTCTCCAGCATTAGGCTCTGCCATACTCTGCACGGCCCTTCAGCAATGTCCCTTTGGTGGTTATAAATTTCCTTTAAAAAAATAATACTGCCAAACATACTAATGAAGCAGTAATTCTTCAGTAAGCCTTGCTCAAAAACTTTCAGTAGCTAATCTCAGCACTTCACATGAGGCTTGGACAGCACCTCTTCACAGTAGGATACGTTTTGGAACAACTTACTGCAAAGAATATATCTTCAATAAGGTTTCATCCTGTAGCATTATGTTCTTTGCAGAATACAACAATTTAGTGTGTGTATTTCCTTTTATTCTTTCCATTTTAGCATTTTAGGCTTGTATTTTGTTCAGGAAACTAACCCACATAGCATTTTAAGAATCTTCTGTGAACCTTCCGAAAGATCTCATAACATAGAGAAACTTGGGTGGCCATAATAAATGACATTTGACATTTAGAACTGCTTGCATTCATAACAGTCATTACATCACTGCTCCCTAATGGTGGTTTTATTTTAATGGGCAGGATTATATGAAAGGCCGTGACGTTTATATTGAATTTGCTACACCTAATTAGAGTGGAATAGTGGGATAGAAGGGTCTGCTTCTTCACAGGCACAAACCACTGCTCCAGATTCACAAATATCCTTGTCTTTTAATGCAACTGCAGTGCTTTTGTGTTGGGTTTTCTTGTTTCCTTAATTTCAGCAAATCTCAGAATGAATGAGGATATGAGGATATGCCTTACACGTTGTATTATTCAAGCGTAAAGTCAGTTTTGGCAAGACATGAATGACACTGTAATTCTGCAGAATACTTAAAGGGGTTTGGAGTTCAGGTTTCATGGTATCAAGGCTCTAAAAATTGACATTAACCTTCGGTGTGAGAACACCACAGGGAAGTCATCTGAGGCCTGGTGTAAACTGCTACTACAAAGTCTCGAAGCAATAGCAGTTATCTGGTATGGCCTTCTCTTATAACCAGGGCCAGGCTCCCTTAAGCATTTCGGTGCTACAGTATGTTCATTTAAATTTCACTGTAAACTGATGTGCAATTCTGTAATTCGGTAAGCTAATGTGCACTCAAGAAACTTCACCGGCCAAATGTTCTCCTGTCCCTGGTCCAATTAAATCAAACAAGGCTAAATAGTTTACACTGAAAATATATAAACCATAACTACTGCTTCACAAAATACTATTTCATCAGATAGCTCACTCTACATGCAAAAACAGGCCTCAAGGGAATTGGCTGACTGATCACACCCACCCACTTTGTCAGCTGGAGAGAACAGAAAGACAGACCATCACAGATGCTGTGTGTGTAACTGCATGAATGTGTGGGTACAACATATACAAGTGACTCATCCATTTCTAACAAATGCATTCATTTTAATTTCGATTTACTGTCATGACAGCTGCAAGATACAATATCCCCAGCGAAGATATCACTGCCTGCAGAGCCGAATCAGAAGACACGATGACTACCCACCTATTGAAGGCATGACTGGATCTTAGAGCTGCTGCCAAGGGAGGGAGATCCCCTGCTAAACAATATGATATCACTTACAATCCTGATTCTATTCCCCAAGGAGCCTAGCCCACATTGCTTTCCACTCAGTAGTGATGACTGGGCTCTCTTCTGATGAAAGGGAGCAGAAGCTTATTAAACCTTGCAACTCATCTGAGTAATGTGGCACATCTGGGTGAGTGGGTGAAAAAGACAGAAGAATGATAGACAAACAACTGACAAACAGTCACAGTTCAGTCTCTAAAGCTGGACTCAAATTATTTTGTTTCCAAATAAATCATTAAACGTACAGTTCCAATAAAAAGTATTCATCCCCCTTGGTGCTTCTGACCTTTTATTTTTTGTACAATTAATCATGTTCAGTTTGATTTGGCTTTTTGACAAAAATCTACACAAAAAAGACTTTTATCTCAAATAGAAAACATAGTTCTACTAACTCATCCAAATTCATTAAAAATATAAAACTGAAAAAAACTTAATACACTTACTTAATTATGATGGATTATGATGGATCCCAAAACATTTACAAGTCAGTAAATACTGCGGAACACAGTTAAATCCATTATTAAGAATTTGAAATAATGATGCACAGGTGCAAATCTGCTGGGCCATCCTCAAAAACTGTACGAGAAATACTAGTGAAGGAGGCCACTTCCTAATGCTCACAATAAGAGCCACCTGGCGTTTTGAAAATGAAATGCTTTTAATTATTTATTTTTTTTCATAGATTAGGAGGACTGGTCCTAGAGTGGTAGAGCATGGGGGAGGGATACAGAAGGTCCCGGGTTCCAATCCCACCCCACCAGGTGTGGCCTGGCCAGTCACCAAGGGCAACCTTGGTGCCGGTCACGAGCCTGGATAAAAATGGGAGGGCTGTGGCAGGAAGGGCGCTTGGCGTAAAAACATGCGGGAACCTCGGAAGGGAAAAGCCGTTGGTGTTGTTTTTAACACAGATGGAAATGTGACCTGTAAATTTCACATTGAGTCACTTCTCTTTGTTTGTCCTATCAAAAATTATTTTTGTACCTTTAGCACATTTTAAACAACAGTAACTGACATTGTCAGACAACACAACACTCACACAGTACATCATGAAACAATGAAAGGTGACAGCTGTCACATCACAAGCATCTGTTCAACTGAGCTACACTAGACTGTGAAAGGCAACCACGCTCAATGCAGATATAAAAGGCTCACTCTAACCAAAAAAACAAAACAAAATAAAAGCAACAATTCTTGTGTTCAGCTGATTACACAATAATGATACGCGCTTTCTGCTACTACGTAGATGCCGATAAATCTTACGCACTGCACCTTTAATTTAATGATAAAAGTTTGAAATAATTATGTTTTTCACATGAGGTCGGTGGGGGCAGGATGCATTGTGTCAGTGTTGACCATGGATCGAGTAGCATGCCACAGAAGTAAGCTTTCACTTTTCAGTCAACTGCTACCATAGGAAATACTGTAACAAACATCTATGATATGTCAATAAATTGCCTCACCATTTTTGTAAAAACTAGAGAATGTGCCAAATATGTTGTATGAGGCAGTATAGGCCACATTACTGACATTGAACTACAGTATCCTTAGTTTTTGTCTGGCTTTGTTGTATTTCGCATCTCTCCTCATTCACTTTAATTCCTGTTTCTACTGTTGTTGTTAAATAAATGCATACATTAAAGAAAAATTAAAAAAACGGAGTATTAGATGACACTCTCTTCTTACACAGCTTAAAATGAAACGACTGCTCTGCTCACTTTGTCAGCTTTATTAAAATACCAAATGTGCAGTACAGAGAATCTACTGTGGCTCATTTAAAAGTTGAAAGACTTGTTTCAGGCTGCAGTTTCTCCAACTTCCGGACTATATAGGTCAGGGAAACCTGCCAAAAGGCTTTGTGCATATTGGGCACATGTGTTATGCCACACATCACTGACTGACATTTGATGTTTTCAACCTCCACTTCCACTCCTCTCATTCTGTTTGGGCTACTCTCACCTCTCTGTTCTGCTCTCCTCGCCTGCTTTGTGTCTCTCCTCTTCCCTTTCCTAGTCTTCATCTCCTCATCTCTTGGATAGTGATTTTGATGGAGAGGTTAATCCAGCCAGCATATGGTTGCCATCGACGGCAGATCTCCTCATAATGGTCGATGGACAGTGTAGGCTAATCACGATCTTTGATCCTTCATGAAACCCTCAACTCGCGTGGCTCTGATTTTCCCGCATCGATGCTACATTGAAATGAGGAGGCCCTGCTGCTCTGGAAGTCATTTTGGTCTTATTACTTAAGCCTCAGCGTATCCCCATTGTCTTTGCAAGCATTGGAAATGACTACAGGCTGTGCTTCTGTGCAGTCAGCAGTGCGGGTATAGCCTCTAACTGTGCTGCTTTGTTGGCCAACTTTGTGCCTTCTCACCCTCTTTCCACAGCAGCCAACTTTTGATGAGAGCTTTAATTTGATGTTGTTAAGGCTGCATGGTTTCAACTTTGCCATTTGTTTGGCTTATTATAGTAGAGGTTTTTTCCCATGTGAACTCATAGGCTGTTGGGCGATGTCCTAAAATGGCCTCCAGATTTATTGGTGAGTTTGTCCCAATCTGAGCCAAAGCAAGAACATTATTCAGCAGCAATTACTACAGAAGCTGACAAGGTTGCTGCTCGCCATGACCTACGCACATCCAAACGTCAAGGTGTGCAGTGATTGAGTAATGCTCAATTACAGCTTACGAGCTTTGGTTTTGGGACAGTGTCATTTTGGCTGGGCTGAGAGAGCACGCCACCTGAGCCCCATATTGTCACCCGGGCAATCACTAACACTTCAGCAGTCATTAGAGTAAGACTTAGAGAGGGCATCAGTCACGTCCCTGGTGCAATGACTCATGACCCCTTAGCTCTCATCAAATGTGCCCACGCACAACCCACTGCAAACATGTAAAACACAGTCAATGAACAACGTAAGTATGTAAGTATGAGAATGGTATGTTGTGCTGTTCAAGAGCAGATGTCACAAGTGCTTCTTAATAAAGACAAACATTGAATAGAAGCCTGAGCAACACAATTAAAATGCAAACATAAACAGAAAAACTACAACTTTTAAAATAACTTACTAAAAGCTAAAAAAATTATTTAAGCCATGTTCTAATTTAATCTAATTTTCAACAATCCCCACAAAGACACTAAAACCAACAAGTTTGATCCATCATTCTGCAACATACATTAGATTATTTATACATGAGACCTTTTATGGAACTTTGTCAAGAACTTGGCATCATCACTTTGGATGATTTGTAAGCAACTGAGGCATGTCCTGCTAAGCTAGGTGAACGAGAACAAAACAATTACAATAGTCAAGAGACATAAATAATAACTTCTATCTAATTATCTTAAGGACACACAGCCGGCCTTGGGATTTTCAATCTTCCTCAGCTGTAAGGAGCCAAACAAATTAGATGCAGAATAAGATCTAAACCCTTGTCCATAGACGTGTCTAATTTGCAGAAGATAGGCTCAACAGAACAGCCAATTCTTTCTGTTTTAAAAAAACAGCACTGAGATCCTACACTACCAACACAGAACTTTCTTCTGCATCGACTTGCATCAAACGATCATTTGAGATTCTGGGAAGAGCTGTTTTCATTGAGTGGAACCGACGGAAACCAGACTCAAACTTGTCAAAAATGTTGGGCTCATATTAGACAGCTGTCGGCTGCTTGAAATGGATGATCTGTTTACGGAGAGAAGAAAGACAGGCTATCAGGTTGCCAGATCTGGAATACATTGATGCTGATGCTACTCCTATTGAAAATGTGGATCTATTTGATATACAACAGATGATTCCCAGGATATATTCGTACAATAATTTCATTCTACAGGCAGATTCAGATCTATCAAATGTAAATGCGTTTAAGGTTGGATCTGTGCTTTTCAGTATTCTCATGCTCAAATTCATTACTTTGGTTACAGTGTACTTTCCACTTGGCACCGTTAATTAAAAAAAAAAAAAAAACTCTTTCCAGCTAATATTTAAACTAAAAATTCAGCAACAAACCAAATCTACAAATATAAAAACCTTTGGTTTGTTTTTTTTCCTATTCTATGAATTTTTTCATCGGGATTAAATTAAAGGTTTTGACAGCTCTGTTTGATGCAATTACCGGCAAATGCATACAGAAAAGGGGGAGATATGACGCAGCCTTTGTGTCAGCTTTTCTATTTTTGCCCAAATTCAAGCGCACCTTTGTGTGGAACTGAGAAGTCAATGGATATTTTCCTCAAGGATACCTCACAGCAAAGTTTGTGTGTTCACTGGGAGCTCTCAGTGTACAGTTGGAAGACAGACTCTGCTGCAGACAGATCTCTGGTTTAGATCTGGGGTTGCCTACTCTCTCTGCTCCTGGCCAAAACTATGCAGATGAACGTTTGGAGCTTAGCAAAGTGATTAACAGTGGTACAGCATGACTGGCTGAGGTTTGCCAAAGTTTTCCGGCTGGGTCGTAACCTAATGACCACATTAACATTAATTGAATTTTCTCCCATCCTGTCTTTTAATACATTATGGTAGGGACATTCTTGATTTTTTCATCACAGGAGTACAGCACACAGTTTGAGAGAAAAAAATGCAAAAAACAAAACAAAAACAACAACAACGAAAAAACACTACAGCGACAAAGCAAAGTTTCCCAGGAAATGGGCGGCTGTTTTGTTACTCTTTGACTTTTCTTTTTTTATCAAACTGCATTTTACTTTAAAGAGCTGTTTGTGCACATTTTCAAAATGAGAAATGCAAACCATATCCTGTTATTGAAGGAATGGGTGTCTTTATTGCCTGGTGAGACAGCAACAGCAGCATTGCAGTGTCCCTCTCTGGATATCAGGGCAGCTTTGCGAAGGGGCAGCATGTTTAGTCATACATTAGGGCGAAGGACACTTAAATGCTACCTGATGTTAGCGGGAGTGCATGTGGACACAGTGGGGTTTTTCAGGCGTGCCTCAGAAAGTATGCACAATAATTTTGCCATTTACTGCGGTCTTGTGATGGTGCACTGCTGCTGTTATACTGGCTTGGAATTTACCATTCTATTTTGGAGTAACCCCACTCAGTGGGTTGTAGGCCACTACAGCCGCTGGCCCACTCATGACTTTTACAACAAAGCTTGATGACTTGCTCTAAACCACCCGATGATGTTTCTTTTTTGACGCACGACATTTTTGAGGTGATTGTGTCAACATTTCTACACAGCAGCATCCTTTATAAAGAAATATAACTGACAGAGTGGACACACCAATGTTTTCCCAAATTTTATACAACAAATTACCGCGTTGGGATTTCCAAAATTTCCATTCAGTGCTTAAAAAGCAAGTAAAGATTGATACAAATATGATGACTAATATGATGAGGAAATTTGTCTTTTTTCCCTTCTGATTGCAATTTGACCACAATTTGTTATAGATCTTAGGAATGTGTACGTCTCAAGAACAATCCTCGTTCTGTGGCTGTCTGTCCCATTCATCAGTGTGAATGGAGCTTGTAATTACAGACCAGAGCAGTTGTGTTTAAATGGCAATACAGTTAGCAGTTTTTCACATAAACTGTCAGAAGCCTGAATCTGAAACGAAGCAAAATAAGCAATATTTTGGTGGGGAGTCCCTGCCAATACTCGGAACAAAATAACATGTCCCTATTGAGGCCAACTGCTGTAGCTGCCTGTTTATTTTTCTGGACAGAGTTCATCGATAAAATTGCTGATTTAACTGACAGACTAAAAAATATTTATTGAAAGGGAACCATAGCAAAAACGAACATCCGAAAAAAAAGAAAAGAAAGAATCAAAAAGCATCCATCATCACTGTTTGGAGAGTATATAAGCGTGGTACAGCTGTCATTTCATTTCCATTCACACTAGATTAAATAAAGAGCAAGCTGCAAAAATTCCTCTGTACTCTGGAGTCTCCAGCCCCATGGCACTCCATTTGACTGACCACTTGTCAAACTGAGAATGAAAAAAGGTACACTGTAACTATGACTCACCCCTAGACTCTGGGCAGGTATAAATAGAAATTAAATACCCAGTATTTTTAGCTTAAATCGCTGAAGACTGTTTAGTTCAGAAACACTAAGTTGTTTCTGATATTAGCTGCTTAGCATAAATTGGATGTCCCTATATGATTCTGTACAGCTTGAAACATTCATGAATATTGATCCATCATGCAATATCAGTAATATAGTGGCAGTGGTTGTACTAGTGGTGTAGTTAAGCTTCAAACCTCAAAAGCATTTCATATGTGAGCTGGCTTTGATTTGAGGCTTCAGCTTGGGAATAATGGGACGCAGACAAGCTGGGAAGTGCAGCCACACAAAGGCACCGTGCCTCTCTAAGGGGTCTGGTTGGCTGGCTGTCTCAGGGCCTTTGGCTGAGGTTGAGACTGTGGGTATAAGGTTGGGGTTTCAAAAAAATGAAAGTACATGGGGGTTAATAATGAAAGGCCTGGATAGATGAGGAGAGTCAGAGGCGTGTCATCCTCTCCTGCAGCCTGACCCTCACCTCAGAGATTAGTTCATCAGAGGAAAGCATCAGGAGAGCTTTAGAAGTGCAGGAGAGGGGGCTTAAATTGTAGAGTTGAGCAGTGGGGTATTGTGAGGATGGGCTGGGGTAAGATAGGACATGGGTGGGGTGGGGTAACTTGGGGTTGTGGTGGCTCCTGCCTAAACAGAGTCCCTGAAAATAGATCCTTCCACTATTTGAGCATTCAGTCGTTAAATGTTTATTTTATTTTTCAACACGAGCAAAGCACGTCTTGAATTTGAAACAAGAATAAAGTTTTGTAAATATATATAAAAGGGAAACATGAAATTCTCTTATCTAGCAAAATGTCTAGTACTAATAAGGAACTTTGTGCTGTACCTTTTAGAGTTTCTGAATAGCCAAGCAGCAGCTCTAATAATGAAATAAAAGAATTTTGGCGAAAGTTTGAGCGGAATAACGTAGCTTAATACAGCTGCAAATAAGTCAGAACGTCAACTATGGCTGATTTATTTAAAGTGGAAGGGAAGTGTTCAATACAAGACACATGGTTTCAATAGATAGCTGAAGCTTAATGCCATGAAGATGTAAAATGGACTGTACAGGAATTGCTTAATGACAAGTATGTGATATAAGACAGACACAGAGTAATGTCATACAAGTTAGTTCGCAGACAGCCTGTTCAATTTAATTTGATAATGCTAAATTTTCAGTAACATCTGAAACAATTTAGATGTTTCTACTGTTCTGTTGGTTTTGCACGGAGAATGTAACGTACTAGTTTCACAACCTTCATAAGCTCTTATATGAAACTTATTTCAGTCGCTCTCCCATATGGAAGCTTGCATCTTTCTTGGTTATATCTACAAAGACAGTCAGGTGCAAACAAATACACACCACAGTGCACTCCAGGGCTTCTACTGTACACAAGTGTGGAAGTCCAAATATACCAAGTCCCACACAAAATCTACTTACACAGTCTTTGTTCAGTGTCTTGCACAAGCATTCAGTGCCTCCCTTGTCAGAAAAATAAACACAATCGCTCAAGAGTGGGACACGAATTTGAAACAGTGTCCCACACAGAGCAGCTGGGAAGCAACGCCAAAGTTCAAATCCAAACACATCCGAGACAACCCCTTGAATAATATAGTGACAAAATGTATGATTTTAAGGATTAAGACATTTACTAAAGACGTGTTGAGAGTCTGGAATCAGATTAGGACTCTCTGCATTCTTAGGCTACAGTACAGCAGCTGTTCCCATCATTGGTTATTACTGTTACAATGGTTACAGGTGTTAAAATATAGGTGCAAAGTGACGTGGATCCAAAGAGGTGAAAAGACTTATCGCAACCGAAAACCAAGGTTTTCTAGAAATATAATAAGACACTAATGTCCGTAAATAGACGAGCAGACATACTCTCTGTGATCTCTCCCCTTTTCTGTCTCATGTATCCACTTGGATCTCCATTTCTCTCTCCTGTGTAGTGGAGAGCAGCTTCTCACGCTCAACCAGAGCCAGAGCAGGTACCGCGCACTTGTCCATTTTGCAGATGTTTAGGAAAATGATAAATGTTTATATAAATGTTTAGAGATGTTTAGCTAACTAGTGGTCTTTACTTTAGCACTTTGGCTCAGGACAATAATTAAATGGTCACCTAGCAAGCAAGCTAAAACGCATCCTGTCTGATCAGGACCTCTCAACATAAAAATGCACTGCAATGCACATGCATTACGTTTTCTAATCTAAAGAGGGTCTTGGCTGATTGGGCCCATAGTTGGCCAACGGAAGATACTGTATAACCAATCAGAAGTGAGCTACTGCATATGCAAGCTGGCTGTAAAAAATACACTACATGAATACAATTTTATTATTGTTGGCAAAAGTTGTAAAATATCTGTCATAGCCATTTTTATAATTGACTTTATATTTGGTTTTTGTACTGATTTTGTTGTAGATGATGACATTCAATTGATGAATTTAAGCAAACAAAGCACCAATTGTCTTTTCAGTAACACACTGCTTTTATCTGCATTTATTCAGCTACACACATTTACAACTGGTAACTGCAAAAATATCCACTCATCAACTACTGGCCACAAAGCAGCTCTACTGAGGGTTAAACACCTTGTACGAGGCAGCCTGGCAGCCTCTTCATGCTTTCAGCAAGTTCCTGTTCACAAATCAGCTTCACTAACCTTTAGGCTTTTGCTCACAGCTTAAATGACCAGTCTCCTTCTACACTGTTTTTACACAGGCCAGCTGCAAAATCAAGCACTTCTTTCTCACTGCTTAGCATTATGTTGTGGTGTTGAGGATTCATTTCACAGACTCTTAATGGATGCTTTTTTCTTGTTTATGAGCATGTCTGTGTTTTTTGCAAGTTGAGAGAGAAGAATCCAAGAGGGAGGGAGAGAGAGAGAGGGCTGTATGAGACAGAGAGAGTGGGAGTCCTGACATGAAACGCTGACATGGAGTTTCCTTATGGTGCATAAACGACCCGTGAGTTCGGAGGCGTTGTTGAGACTACAGAGAAACGCTTTCCTCGTTTTTGCTCCGAAAGAACTGACTGATCACCGTCCAGTCTGCTTGCTTTCTAAAGACAGTTGTCTCTGTAGTTTCCTGATACGGACCAAAACCCTTTGTGACTAAACAAATGGAATAAATTATCCAACTGGAATGAATTATAGATTTCCCCCTAGAAGTTGCTGGCATTTATTATATTACAAATGCCTTTATGTTAGGAACAGAAATTAAATAGGGAAGTCGTAAAAGCGCACTCCCAGAATTATGGCAAGAGCCTCCATTATTCTGTTAAACAGAAACGGTGCTCTGGAAGGGGAGGCCACTTATACTTCTGTATATGTTTATATCGTTTTGAAGATTCCATTTATTAGTTCAACCTGGTGACCCCACAGACGATTTGCCTTCTGTCATAGACAACATTTCCTACAGTGTCAAATGGGCTCCAGGCGTAAACCTTTGAGCTCGGCTGCTACATCTGCTCTACATATTCATCCCTGGGACTCTTTAATTCTTACCCTGCACCCAACCACCCACCCACCCACACACACACACACACACACAAACAGAGAACACGCTTACTTACATGCAGATGCACAGATAGTATGTGCACACCCCCATTATTAAGCCCTCATACAGATATTGTGATTAAGAAAGCGGAAAAAAAGTTTATTATTTCAAGCCGTGGGGGGAATGAGAGTCAGGGACATTCATTTTAACAACCAAACCATTCATAATAAGCTCTGACCAGCTCGTTGAAGAGCTGAAAATCTCATTTCAAACAACCTAAGTAGAAATACACAACTAATTGGAAATAGAGCTTAATGGGTTCAATTTTTATATATTTTTATATCTTTCAGCTTGTCCCATAAGTTCAGGGTTGCCACAGCAGATCACTGGTCTGCATGTTGATTTTGGACAGATTTTTACACAACCCTCCCCAATTTCTACCCGTATTGGAACCAGGTGCAATATTCACTAATGGTTAATTACTGGTCATTACCACTTGGCTCCCCAGTTAATGGATTGGATACATTTTCCAGTAATATTTTATTACAATGCAAGTTTTTAGTTGGAATTAATAGCAAATGAATTAAGCAATTTAAAAAAAAGCCAATTTATGAGGAGCTCACATATTCAAGTCCATCACAATAAATGATTTCTAACTGATTAAAATAATGCATCCCTTACATCACATTTATTACCTACCTAGCTGTTGAGTCAGATCTCTAGCAGAAAATTAAGACAAACATTAGCAATGAGTGCAGCTGATGCAACAGTGTATGGAAACAAGAACTCAGCAGTTTAGAATAAATCACAGATGAAGAATAAGGAGGAAAGTTTTAAAATAAATCATTTTTAAGAGTTTAAATATAATGCAGGATTCTCCCTACCAGAATATAAATTTCATAATTTAAAGGGCAAGACCATCTGATCTTCAATTTCATACATTTTCAAAAGCACAAAGGCTGCTTGCCTGGGCACTAAGACCAAAAGACAAATGACATGTGTATGTATAAATATTTACTGCCTGAGCAGTATAATATTATGAGCTGTGGTTTACTGGATGGTTTATAATAGAAAACCAACAGATTTTAAATGAATGTGCAGACACCTGTCAAACTGTTTAAAGGATATATGCAAATATACTTCACTGTACTGGCAGTAGTAATACTTCACCTGGAGTTTAACTTGGACAGTACATGGCATTACCAAAGGGGGCGCCTGGGGCACTAGCGATGAGTGTGTCACTCAAGGACAAACCTGGTGGGTAGGCTGGGATTTGATCCTGCAGGGTCCTGCATCCCAGGCATTTAGGAACTAGGAATGTCACTATACCAGAAATTTGATAGTTAATACCAAAATCACTAAGTTTTACGATTCTTTCAAAATAAAAAAAATCCCTTACCTTCTTGATACCAATTTTGATACAATGGCAAAACTATTTATTAAATGTTATTTTGAGTTTTTAAAATATTTTCTATGCATCTAAAAGCTTTGGATACGAGCTATGTGAGTGTTTATCATATTTGTCTCTCCTACCCAAAATTATTTTTTATGCTGATACAATTAGGAGACCTCAATTATCAGCCATGCCGTAGCTCGAAACCACGGAGAGCTTCTGCACAGTTTGCTAATACACATGCACACTGCATACTACATGTTGATGAGGTGAATAATGATGTTGGCAGCCAATTAATGTTTTAAGCTACTACTAAACTACTGTATTGCTTTGTTAGATTAAATGAGGCTTTTGTGTAAATTTTTGAGTAATTTTGAGTAAAGAACTGCTACAGCAGATGGAGCTACTGCAATTCACAAACACTAACAGTCAGATTATAATTTTAGCATATAAACATTTTCATCCTATTTTCAATATAAAATTAACAACTGAAACTCCTTAACCTTGAATTCCTTGTTCCAGAACTGGCTCTCTCTACTTAGGACAATTTCACCAATTTTAAACTTGCTTTCTATGGCTCTAGTTCAGGATGCAAATTTACATTAATGCTTTTAAACCTCATTCTGATTCCCTATATTATAATATTTATCTGCCGCTGGCTGGAAAACTCCTGATGACATCCCTAGAGGAATTTTTCATCATTAGGAGTTCAGATGACGTCAACTGTGGGAGCTCTAGAAAAGCAGATTGACCACAATTATCATAGTTTTAGCAACAAGGTCACAATCTGGACTGAAAGCTCCTCTGAGTGATGTCATCTGAAGGCATTTTTCAGCTTGAAATAGGAAGATATTTTATTGTCGAGAAGTAAGAGTAAGAAGGTTAATGGTATTTATTTACATACACTACTCAAACCAGACCCAAAAGAAGCAAGTTCAATATCAGTGGAGGCATCTTTCAAGATGAGCCTTTAAGATGTCCAGAGAAATCAGCTCAGAACATTGTCCAGAGTTGTGTTTTACACATGTAACATGCAAAGGGAGATATGAAGTATTCTCACGGGAGATTGATTGGTTGATCTAAGCAAGGGCTAAGCACGTACAGGAGGTATAACGTGATAGAAACTACATGCTGCCAAAAACTTTTCTTAAAGAGCACATTGGAGCCATCAAAAAAAAAAAAAAAAAAAAAAAAAGAAAGATGCAGAGACAGGCGACTATTAGAATCTTTTAATCCTTCAGACAGAACAGCATGTTCCAGACAAAGGCTCATGCACAAAATCTCGGGAGTGTCTCACTAGGACATTTAAGTTCTCACATACAATGCTTCTGGATAAAGTCTGGAAAATTGCAGGAATCCAGTGCATGTGTGAAAGAGACTTGAGCCACATTGGAGTGAAACAGAAACCCTAGCACACAACTATAAAGGAAATACTCACACCGGCATAAACCACATGCATAAACTTGCTTAAGTCAAAGCAAAATTCTGTATTGATGTGACAACTATGTGTGTGACTTAAGTCATGTTAAAGTAAATAACGCAATATAAAATATATGGTGTCAGCTTGAGGCAATAACTGCATAAACAAGTAAAAAAAAAGGTAAAGGAATATATTTAATAATCAATAACAAGCAGATATTTGTGTTAGCAGGTGCAGTTAGGAGCCCAGTACAAACAATGTCCTGGATGAACCATTTTGCGAGTAGAGTATGTCATATGTGTGTGGTACTGCACTTGAGTTATTAGCCTGAACAAACTAAAGGCAGCATGGAAAAAAACGGGACCACCTTAAAGTTAAAAGAACACTTTCTTGTTTCTTGTCAGCAACTCTTAAGAACTTTAGTTGATTTTACAAGTCAACATTACTTTTGTGCTTTTTAAAGGTTATGAAAATTTACATGGGTCATGTGCAGGGTTTCGTCAGCAGAATGGCTGCGGGCTGTGAGCTACTGTTTTCCTTGAGATGGAGAGATAGAGTGCTGTCTGCCAGTGTGTCACGGTTTGTTAACAAGTTTCCGACTACCTGCGTACAAATAAATCTGCCAAGTTTCCGCCACATGGCTTTGTTGTCCAACGTTTTAGTGGTTTTTATATGAAAAGCCATAACTCACTCAACAGAACAAGCCTTCTGGTTTGAACCCCACACAAATGCTAAGTTTAGGTCAACATAAAACAACAAATTGTGAGACAAATTACTGCTGGGGAATAATGAAAGAACCTACTGGACTTGAGTAATTGAGTTTCACAAAACAGAAATGTAATCAGCATCGCCTTAAAATGCAAGTCTCTTCCTCACCCAGTCTTTTTCTCTCGTCAGCCAAACTAGGCTCTGTTACACCCTGTGTTCCCACTGAATCATATTATTTCCATATTTATGTCGGCAGCAGCTCCACGCTTTGATCTCTTGCCTTGTTCAGAGGCTGATCTTGTTATGGCTTGTTCCTGTAAATACTTTGAACTGCTCAGGATTAGAAGATTGTAGACCCAATGAAAAAACAAACTGGTCTTTACACAGATGTATTTATAAAGCCCCTTAAAACACAAAAAAATCATTTTGTAATAGTAGATGGAAGTTTATTCCATAATTGTTGGTAATTGTGTAGCCACTGTTTATAGCTTTTGACAAAGTAAGACTGTGAGTGACCGAATGTGTGAGTGTATTTCCGCCACACACAGCATTTAGCCTTTGAAACTTGACAGCAACTGGGACCTGCACACTAACTGTTTGCTGACCATGTGACAAGGGAAATTTCTAAAAACTTACGTGAACAGTATAACAGTCTAAGTTAGAGAATAACATGAAGGGATACACAAAAGCACATCTATATACAACTCCAATTCCAAAATATGGGAGGATGTCTAAAATGTAAATGAAAACAATGTAATGATTTGCAAATCTGATCAAACCATATTTTATTCACAATAGAACATAAACAAAATATCAGATGTTGAAACTGAGAAATGTTACCATTTCATGGAAAATATTAGCTCCTTTTGAATGAATAAATGATGGCAGCAACACATCTCAAAAAAGTTGGAAGAGGGGCAACAAAAGGCTGGAAAAGTAATTGCCGCAAATCAAAAACAAATGGAAGAGCATTTAAAAACTAACTAGGTTAATTGGCAACAGGTCAGTAACTCGATTGCTCATAAAAGGAGCATTTCAGAGATGCAGAGCCTCTCAAATGTAAAGATGGGCAGAGTTTCACCAATCTGTGACAAACTGTGTCTAAAAAAAATTGTGAAACAATTTCAGAAAAATGTTTCTCAACACAAAATTGTGACAATCTGCACCGAAAAACTGCGCGTAAAATTGAAAAGACTTCGAAGATCTCACCATCTACAATATATAATATCATCAAAAGATTCAGAGAATCCGGGGGAATCTTTGTGGGAAAAGGACTAAGCCCAAGGTTAAAGGTGGATGCGCATGATCTTTGGGCCCTCAGGCAGCACTGCATTCAAAAACAGGCATGATTCTCTACTGGACATCACTGCATGGGCTCAGGAAACTTTCAGAAATCACTGTCAGTGAACACAGTTCACTGTGCAATTCACAAATGTAAGTTAAAGCTGCATCATGCAAAGAAGAAGCCATATGTGAACACGATCCAGAAATGCAGCCGTGTTCTCTGGACCAAAGCTTGTTTCACATGGTCTGAAGCAAAATGGAAAACTGTGTTGTGATCAGACGAATCAAAATTTGAAATAGTTTTTTGAAACCATGGACGCCGTGTCCTGTTGACTAAAGAGGAGAGGGACCATCCAGCTTTTTATCAGCAGACAGTTCAAAAGCCTGCACCTCTGATGGTGTGGGGCTGCATTAGTGCCTATGGTGTGAGCAGCTTACACATCTGGAAAGTCTCCATCAATGCTGAAAACATAAACGTTTTAGAGCAACATATGCTCCAATCCAGACGACATCTTTTTCAGGGAAGGTCTTGCATATTTCAGCAAGACAATGTAAAACCACATACTGCATCCATCACAACAGCATGGCTTCGCTGGAGAAGAGTCCGGATGCTGAACTGGCCCAGGACTGTTCAGCATCTAGAATCCTGCATCAGACAAGAATGGGAAAACAATCCTCTCCTAAAGCCCCAGCAACTGGTCTCCTCACTTCTCAGACATTTACAGACAGTTGTCTGTAAATGTCTGTAAAAAGAAGTAGGGAGGCTACACAATGGTAAACATCACCCTGATCCAACTTTTTGGAGATGTGTTGCTGCCATTAAATTCAAAATGAGCTAATATTTTCCACGAAATAGTAAAATTTCTCAGTTTTAACATCTGATATTTTGTTTATGTTCTATTGTTAATAAAATATGGGTTGATGATATAACCTGTAATTAACATGGGTATTTAACAGGATTTACACAATAGAGAAAATTCAATGAGTTGTAGAAACAAATAAAAAAAATTGTGCTCCTTCTCAAAGTCGTAATGTATTTGACAAGGTGGTCTGATCCCTACCCCCTTTTTTTCCATCATAGCATCATTTCTTGCCAAGGAGGCCTACATGTAATGGCAAAATATTACTATCCACCACATTAACAAAATATATTGACTTATTCCTTTTTCTGTCAATTGCCACAAAAAGAGCAGCAGGACTACTTCAGATGGCATAGACTTTATTAGCTATTGCAGACTAATATTACGAGTAAACTTTTTCCTTTGTCATCATGAGCAAAAATTGCTATCGGATCACTGACAGGTGAGAGGCTTCTCAGGGGCTGATCACGCTAAAAAAGCAGCATCGGTTCTAGAGTTTCATATTTTAATTAACTTTTACTTGCACTACAAAAAAACAAATGTTATCACCAAAACTAATATTATTCATCCTCTGGGCCCCATAGGTAAAGATATACTGTTAAAATCCCCTAAACTTGTTGGTAGATCTAGAGGACAAAAAAATCAGCAATCACCAAGGTTAGAAAGAGAGACATGCTACTTAAAAATGTACATAGACACATTTTTGAAATGGGGAGAACCTCAAAGCTTGAACTGGCATGAGATTTAAAATCCACTCTACACTGTCCAGCCCTCCCTACGCCTGCACTGCTGTGCTGGTCACCATTATGAAATAGTAATAAAGGGGGGAAAAAACAGAGAAAAAACAAAAAAGCAAAATACAGACATTTTGTGATTATGAATCACAATTGTGCGATTTGTTCTGGAGCATAATTTTAGTAAACAATACTTAAAAATTGTTCCATGTTGTATCTTTTGGAATTTTAGTGAGCACGGAGGCTCACTGATCCTCTAAATCACGCTCAATCTCAATCACACCCAACTTTCCACACTATCCAGGGAACAAAGACATTCTGGTACTTTTAAGTGACAGAAAGGCAAAAATAACAACAGCAAGTCAACAAAAAAAGGAATGTGTGGTGGTTGTTATTCTACATCCCCTTGTACTTGTCAAGATACAGTATGTAAAGTGTCTCTTTGGTTCCAGCTTTTATGAAAGCTTGTTAACTGTCACACATGTAGTGACCGCAGCAGTTTTGTGACATTTATTTTCTTGTAGTTTTTTTCCCATCATTTTCTAATTGGCTTCTATTTGTCTCCCCCTTTTTTGTGGTCTCTCTACACTCATCTTAAATGAATGTACACTGAAGCTGACTTTGAGGAGGAAAAAAACACTTGACTAGTTTTTCATTGGTGGAGGCCTAAATGCTGTATTTTACAGAAATGATTATCTTTGATTCTGAGTCTCGTGATTTTTGGTTGCTGTGTGTGGGTGACCTCATCTACTTCATTGCACATTTCATCGCATATTTCCTGTTCTTTTGCCACTTGGTCTGTGGTCTATCGCCCTTCATCGTGTGGTCTCCCTCTGACCAAATCACCAAGCTGTGGAAATTGCACATTGGGACAGACAAAAGACTAGGGTATCATTTGACTACTGTATGCCGTGGCAACATATTAAATGAATGAAATACACTTAACTACAGTAAGGACAAGTACACATGCCGCCTGCGTAGTTTAAATATTTAATCTCCTGCTTGTACCTCTATAGTGTGTCTTTCTACTGACAGCCTTTCGTATCTGCTGCTCTTTCTAATATTCTTTGAGAATGACCAGTCTTACATTTTGAAAAGCTACAATGTCACTCATCCCACACTTAAATGCCGTTGAACAATTTTTAAACTTTACTTGCATTGTCCTTAATGTATTTAACAGCAACCAAAACAATTATTCCTAATTGATTCTCAACAACAGGCCACAAAATCTAACCATTTTTATAGTTGCTATGTGAACAGTCCAGAAAAACTCTAGCCCAGACTTTGTGCATAGGAAGTATAACCAGCAGACCTCATTGTGTTCTTTGGACATGTGTGACTTTACATTCCAAGTCACTACCCTAGACTTGTAAAGAAAGTATAACGACAAACACAGACAGCAACCGGAATAAAAACAAGCACACACACACACATATATAGACATTTACTGGAAGAGTGACAGAGCATTGCAATGGGAGAAAAAATCTGAGAGAAAAACAAGTGGGCAAAACCACTTGGGGAAAAAAAACACCCTATATTATCAGGGGTGGAGATCTGCCACAAACACATTCCTGATTCAATACTCACTTCATCCCAAGCAATTTCAATATTGGTAAATACTATAGTGTATCCAGAGGCTGTAGACTGCTGTGCACCCGGCAGGCGTAACACCTTATGGGTGTTACTGTAAAACAGAACCAATAATAACAAAATAACTGTAGGAGAATTTAAATTACCATTATCTATGTGTATATCAAATGTAGTCTGAAATACATAGAAAACGTGTTCAACAAAATATTATTAAAGGACCACAGGACTAAGTTTGAAGTCAGACTTTGATGCTGTCATTTGGCAACTTAAACTTAAAATTTTGGAGGTAGATCAGAATATCAATGCAATTCTTATATCTGTAGAGAAAACATGAGGCTACAGAAACAGATTAGTTTAGCTCAGCTTGGCATAACGGTACAGAAATAGCCTGGGACATGACACAAAAGCCTCATATATCTTTGCACTTTAATTTTGGTACAGATTAAGCTAGTGGGATGTGACATGTTAAATAGTGAGTTTAGAGATGTTGTTTTTCACTGTCGCACAGATCCAGAATAGCCGTTTCCCGTTTCAGTCTGCAATATCCAGCTGCACTGCTGTACTTTTATTTAACATACAACCACAAAAGGCCTATCTATCAACCTTCTCATGTAAGTAGTGACAATAAAATATAGACAATAAACAAAAGACTATTACGCAAGGTCTAAGACCAGCCCTGTCTTCTAATACTTTTTAATACAACTGATGAGCAAACACATGCATTTTGTAAGGAACATAATCTCAACTAGACTGTTTTCTAATAACATAAACGGGATATTTGACTAATCTCGTCAAATTATCAAATATCTAGTTGTAAATACATCGATTCTGAACACAGACAATGGGTTTTTGGGCACTAGATAAACTAATCAGGTATTACAGCATGCAGTTTGTCTGACTACAGCATTATTAGTTTTTCATGGTTACATTTAGTGTAGTTGGTTTTAATAGAGAAAAAATGAAAAGCCAATTTACACATAGCAAATATTAACCTTTTTGACAGAACTTTGATCTTTGACCTTAACTAAAATGATTTTCTTGCCTAAACAAAACCAAAAAATAAGTTGAACTTCGTACAAGCTTGTAAGCATTGTACACCCACCATCAACTCTAATCACCTCCTTGTTGTTGTTGACTCACTTTCATTTATAAAGTGTACTGCTCCGTTCATTCAAAAAAGAGTTGCCCTGGCGTATATTCCATCCATTGATTATGTTCCCCACAAAAAAGTAATCGCGGCTGCAGTTTAGTTATACAAGTACACAGATTTTAGAAGACAAAGTTGCTAAAACTTAGGTATCTGCAAAGCATCTGATGCAATGCAAGCGGTATCTTTGTCAGGCTGTAGAATGCAGATTTGGAAGTCTGCCTTGCCAAAATAGAAGCTGAATACATATTTGATTTCATTGGGGAAGAAAATGCCTGACATGGAAAATTAATGAACTGGTAACTAAAAAGTGATGCAGACAGCAGGACAAAGAATCATTAAGTAGCATAAACAAAGTGTTGGGATATCTGCAGATGGGTTAATGGTTGGAGAGAAAGAAGTAGAAGTTCTTCCTTCCTACAAGGAAGAGAGAGGGACCGACATGCTGAGGGGGTGTAAGGTCACAACCCTGACACGTGTAGCTAGTTGAACCTTTAACTTTTAGTGGAGGTCACTGCTGGGAGGCTTGGAGGGGAAGCACTTTATTGTTCTGAGTTATGAGCTCCTCACCAGTGCTTTTAGAAGCTCCTAAATCTCTCTCTCTCACACACACACACAGACACACACACACACACACAAACACACACCACAGGTCATTTGGGGCTGCCTGAGCCAGATACTGCCTGGCCTGAGCAGATTTTTCCCCTGGTAAAGTTTTTATCCGAGACGCCTCACCACTCTATTCCTAGAAGCTGCTGAAATGGAAAAGACAAAGTGGGTTTTATTTGGGGCCATTTTATGATTCAAACTAATGTATATGAAAAGACATCACCTCATAAACTGATATAGTTGCCTTGCTCCTGCACCTGGTTAATACCCAATAGAGGACACTTCGGATGAAACATGAGAGTGCAAAATACATTCAGACAATGACATGAACTATAATGGTGTATGTGGAGCACTAATTTGCGTAATTACAAAACTAGTGCATTAGTGGTTTGACGGAAAATTAATTATTTTGACAATCAATTATTGGTTTGAGTCATTTTCCAAACAGGAAGGTGAAATATTGCAGTTTCTAAAATGTAAGTCTGTTGTATGTAATAGTTTTTATTACATCAGTGGTTTTTGGACTCATAGTAACAGAACAGTTGTTTAAATATGAAATTGTGATGGGGTTTTAGACGTTATCCATTTGTTCAAATACTTTGTTTTCAAGAAGCCTTTTATATTTCTTACATGAATAATGAATTTAAAAAACATACAAGGAATGGAATTGCAGAAGGCATTTACTGTGTTCACTTGCTTTGGTGTACCAATATACATTTTCAGTACTTAAAAACACGCTTAAACCAGAGTTCAGCAAGTCTTAAGGCATGTGCTGCTCTGGCAATATGTGCCTAATTCAAACCTTTAAAACCAGATTCAATTTTAATTTGACCATAATCTGAGCCTGAACAGTAGGTGTTCCTCGCTGATTTATAGTAAACTCTGGTGTCAGTCTGAGAGGTAGCAGAGAGGAGTGTGATGATGATAACCTCAAATGAATTCTCCTCTCTCCACCATCCTCCACAGTTTATTAGTTTAGGCCAGAGGCCACTTGTAGCCTTGCAGAGTGGACGGTAATTGTGTGCGTGCTCCTTAAGCACCGACCGCAGCAATAATAGACTGAATTATACAATAAATTCCCTCCAGATGTGATCCTTCTACTCCCACCCACCCACTCCAGTTTGACAGTTCGCACACCCACAATCTGCGCAAGAAGGCCCGGGTCCATACACACACGCACGCACTCACTCACCCATGCACACGCTTACAAATGTACATACACACACGTGGTGGCTTAGTTGCACTGTTTGCATTCTCAGATTGTTTCCATACTGGTGTTAGCTTTCTGCGTTTCCTCACTGCTGGTGTAATTACAGGTCGTATTAGCTGATAGTGTTTTGCTAACCTCCTAATAGATGTCCTCCTTTCTTAGAAACCTCACAGAGAGTCCATTCAATGATATGCAGCTTTATGCAGACCAATCACACACAGACACACACACACACACACACACACACACATAAAGGCTGATGTTTAGAAATATTCATATATATCACATATATCCCACTTGTTCAAAATCACAAAGATGCACAGCTACACATACAGTATGATGTTGAGTTTTCCATAAATTTTTCATTAGCATTATAAATGGATGACTATGAGAAAATGCAGTGAAAGTACATCCTGAATAAAAACCAGAGCCGCCCTACATGGGAATCTAACCATCTATTTCTGTCTTATGAAGGAGGCAGGAGAGGAGGAGAATAAGGACAAGAAGAAGAGAGCGGAGGAAAGAGCGGTCAGGGTAATTATTATGTACACTGCTGCTGAAATGTGAATAGGTTTTCAAAATGGACACTAGAGGAGAGGGAACATTTCTTCCAAAATGTTTTCATTCCAAATTTTGTGTATGTTAGCTTACCATAGAAACAGGGTCTCATATTTTCTTATGGCTAAATATTGCCCAGCTCTCAGCCAGTGTTGTGCTGATCCAGGAGGATGGTGACAGAGAGGACCACCACTGCAGTTCACTCTCTCTCTCTCTATCTTAAAGCTGTGTTCTTTTGCTGCTGTCAAGATATCGGCATCAGCCTGCACAGTGCCACCCAGTGTTCAACTGTGGAGCTTTAGTCACAGCAAAGGAGAATTAAAATACTGTCTGAGTAAAAAAATGCAATTATTATAATAATCAGTAATTAAGAAGCATTTAAATCATTTACTAAAAATTTATTATTATTTGTTAAATATACCCCTCCTCAAAATCCTGCATGAATGTTTTATCGACAAACTATTTATGTATAAAACACAAAAACACTCAATGTGTCTAATATAATAATAATATTCTATTTGACCATTATTTCTAACTCACAACACATCAGTGGCATTTACATTTCTTCAATATTTAGTTAATTAGAGCAATTTTATATTCTGCTACAAAGCTGAAACTATGAGTATGACTTATGACTTATATACACTTCTTTAAGAGCCACATAGCAGTTAAATAAATGTGGGAAAATTACATTTTTATCTGACATGTTGTAGAGAAATAAGGTAAAAAAAATAAAATTAAAATAATAAACAGTGAAATCAACAACCTAGTTAAGTGGTGTTTCAAAACTGTCAGGTAAAAGAAGAAATTCTACAGCTATAAAACATATGGCATAATATTTCTTTACATCAGTCATATAACACCAGTAAAAATAAAAAGCTCAAAACATTCATCGAAATTGTGCGAAGAGTCTAATAAACAAATTATTACATACTAATATAGCTATAATGCACTGTGGACTTTTTGTTAAATTTTTTAAATTCTCTAAAAATTGTGTTTTTGACTTAAAATAATGAATTATTGGAAAACCAAAACTATAAATTATATATATAACTACTATTCATACACATACCAGTACTACCAGTACTACTACTAATAAAAATACCTGAAATGTAGTCACAAAATGATGAGGCTTTACATATCTTAACTGACAGTGTGACTGTTAGGCTGTCACATGGTGAGATTGTGTTTGCCAGGTGAGAGGCTGGTCGGACTAATTAGTAAAGGCAGAATAATTTGCCTGCAGACATGTTCCAGAGCAAAACTCCCCCGGTACTTTGCTCAACCTGCTGTCCCAGGTGGCTTCAACACTTGAATGCCCCCTTTACCTGCTGCAAATTACATGGAGAAAGAGAGAGGAAAAAAAACACACACGTCATAACAGGAAACAGGAACAGGAAAGGGACTTGGCGGGCTCCGCAGAGGCCAGGTGCAGAGTTTGGCTTGACTCTCCCTCTGTTTTCTAACTTGTGCAGGCATGAGGGTAGCTGATGCTAACGGAGGCCTTTCCAGCTTCTTTAAGTAACCCCTGAGTCTAGTTTGTTCCCCTGTTGAGGCTGCTTGGAGGGTTGTCGGTATAAATTACACTGTAGTAAATGTGGGGATCCTTGTCTGATTACAGCCCATACAGAAGGTCAAGTAAAATATTAGCAACACAGTTCTTTTTATTTCTTTTTAACAAGCCAAATAAAAGTAGCTTCATGAGCAGAGGTCATAAATTTAGCTCTTTTTGTGTTCATCGCTAAGTTTGACCTCCCATGCAGTTCGCTGTATGTTCTTCCCAAGGTGCATTGCCCAAGGATCTTTAACCACTATGCTGAGAGAAAAAGAGGTCTCTGTTACAACCACCTCTGTAATAACCACCTCAATTTATTTGACCCATCAAAGAGGGTACACTCAGTAATAATTGCTTATAAGATAGATCTCCCTCATCATTTCCAAGCTTACTCTTGGAAATTTACAGCTCAAGTTCACTTTCTGTACAGCAAAAGGAACAAATTAATTTATGGTCATGCTGACCAGTTTAGAACATGATGACGTTTAGGGGAAAGAATTACTTTTACCTTTCCTCTAAACAGCCGCACAGTAAAACTGGGTGAAAGAGATGAAATCAGATGCTAAAAGTGCAAATTCTAAAATTGCCATCATATACAGCTTGGACATTTTTATAATACTCCCTGCTAAGAATCCATTCATTAAAAATATTTGTTCTAAACCATACGCACAATTAATTATTTGCATCCCTAGTAAGGAGGTGTTGTTTTTGTTTATTTTTATTTGAGCGGTTGTCGGCTAAGTTCGTCGTTTGTAGCCCTTCTGGGTGGGCATGGTTGGCTCCAAAGATGCCCCTTCTGTGTTTAGTCTTTGGCATTTATTTGTTTGTTTTATGAATGAATATGCAAGCTGGAAAAGATCTATTAGTTCTAGTGTATCCTCATTACAGGGGGCCGTTCATCCTGCTAGACTGTGGTTGGTCAGGCAGCCACTCCTCCAGACTAATGTCCAGACATCGGCTGGCACCTTGCTGTTAGCTCATGTCCATTCACTTCTCACTGCCAACCGGTGTCAAGATATTTTGGCAAGTGACAGCACATCAAGGCTCAGCACAAAGCCACGCTGGCACCACAAAAACAAATGGTACCTAGAAATACCTCAGGCTTATATCTTTACAAACCTTCAATGAACCACCCATATACAGTAAGACAGCTTTGATTCTTCTGCATATAGATTTTTTTAATCTCCAAATTTGTTCTTGTCTCTTACAAACGTTCCGAGGTCTGTATGTTTGTTTGTATATGGATGTGTATGCTTTTTCAATACTCCTCAGTAGCATCCCCTAGGCCTCTAAGAGCTCGCCTCATCTGGGAGCCATTACCTGCACACATGCTCCTGTCTGAAGGTTGATCTGCCGGGTTAAACAAATCCAGGCAGCGCAGGGCGGCCCGCTAGGAATCGGCTCCATACATCAGCTGTGGAACAGCCAACATGACAGGGTTAGAACTGGCTACCGTTAGCTGCACACTATCATTGATCTCCCAACACCAAATATGTTCCAAAACGACAAACTCACTTTTGTTCAGGTGCTGGATATCGTGATCAAATTTACAGAGATATGTGGCTTCTGCTAAGGGTTTTGAAGGAGGGAAAGGCTCCAGAGTTTTCCTCTGGAAAGATGTGACATGAATCATTTCTTATGCATGAAGTTCCAAACTAAACAGTAACAGGCATATAGTGCTGGTATTGAATGTGGAATTTGGTAATTATCTGCAGCAATATGCTTTATCCAGCATTTTGGTGTGAGACGAGGCATAAATGCATAACTGTCTCTCAGCAGGGATGGCACGGAATTGACAATTCAACCAAGTTTGTGGAGTCTGATTTAATTCTGCCCAATCTAAAGCGCTTGAGATTCCATTTATGTTTATTACATTTCCTGTTTCTCACTTCATCACGTCGGAATTGAAACTGACAGGGTAATTATCATTTCATCCTAAATTGATCCCAATCCATGTGGGCTGGCTCCAAACATAGAGACACGAGAGGGGGAAAAAGAGAAATGGAGGAAGAAAAAAAAAAAGCATTTTGGGAGCATTTGGCGATGGTTCAGTCATCTGTAAGACGTATCCCTTTAAAGGTGGGGAGATGGAGGGAGAGAAGTAGGGAGGGAGAAAAACTAATGGGGAGACGTTTAGAGATTGCGTTGCGGGTGTTCCCTTGATGTCCCCCTGACAGGAACCAGATTGGAAGCCGCGCGGCGTCGGCGCTTTGGCTTTTTATTTGTCTGGCTCCGCCGGGTTTTTCCTGGCCTGAGTAGGCCCGGTTCTGAGACGCTGTGGCCCGCTCGTGGAGCCAGCCTGTAGTTTAAGTGAGAATAACAAATGCTAGAAAAAATAATAGGCCTACAAAAAGAAAAAGAGAGAAGCAGCACAATCCTACTATTGTTCATTGTAGCTATGCAAAAAGCACAGTCAAGCCACATCTTTGGGACATTTTACTGGCTCTACTAAAGAGTGTGTGGTCCCTGTTTTGGAGAGCTCTGCCAGACTGACAGATATACTCTACAGTTGTAGTGGACGGTTCCGTATCATGTATTTTGAGTTGTGTTACTTGGCACAGCTCAGATGAGACCTGTCATTCATCATGCTCTTGCCTAGCTGAAAGTAGTAGTCCGAGTTGCTTATGATGGCATAGTGTGCAATATGTGGAATAAGCAATTGCAAAGGAACTTGTGGATAGTGGCAAACAGGGAAATTTCATCTCCATAAGCAAAAAGTTACACATTCTGTGACATGAATAGAAAAAATATTTTTACACGTTATGGAGAAATAAAGCGGCTAATTATTTACAGTAGAATTACCAAGCATCGTCAGAATCAGAGGTTTTATTAGTGTGAAGAGTGGAACCTAGCCTTAATGGGGGGAATGCAGCTTCTTTGTGAGTTTATGGAGTTACTCAGTATAAGTAATAACTGGGAAACAAAAAAACAAAACAAAACAAAAAAAAAAACAGATGCATGCATTTAATTACATTGTCAAAATGCGGAAAGAGCAAAATAAGACAAACACTGCTTTAAGGATAATTTTCAAAGGTTTTTTTGGTTTTAATATTATTCAGTGTTAATTCTTGGGCTTGCAGTTCATACACACACGTCCGTGGCTTGTGTGGGGTGCAGAAACACAGTTTGGTCTATGCTTAATCAGTTCTGTTTTAAGTGTTCTCAGCTCAGTTTTCCAGCACAGCCCTGTGAAAGAAAAACGTCTGGTCGTGGGTGGCTTAGCTGGGTCACTGAGCCCACAGAGTAGAGCATTTCATAAGAAAGAGCCCACTTAATTCTGAACCATACGTCGCATTAGCTGATTTACATGTGGACAGCTATCATTTTGTGAGGAGTTTGACATTGATAAATGAGGTGTTTTACCTAATAGGTAATAAAAACAAATTACAGGTCTTAAGAGAAAGGATGTTCTTCATTTGGCTCTGTTTTCTGTCTTTTTAAGGGCAAGGGCCAGATTGTTTCCATATGATTGTAGTGTTCATTTGTTAGGACTACAGACAGAGATTAATAAGGGCATTTTCTGATGACTGATCCATATTTTCGCCTTGGGATTATTTCATGAAAATAATTGCAGGAGTGAATAGACATTAGGGAAAAAGAACTGTTTTCATCTGTGTATTTGGCTGGGGCACATTTTAAAAGGAAGACTGTATTTTAATCTGTCACTGAGCATTATTTTTCTATGTATTCTCATTCACTTTCTTTAAAGAGCTTTTAAAACTGTTTGCACAAATTAAACTTTATTAATTACAGGAAACTAAAATCACCAGCCACCACTGTAAAAATGTGAAATGAACACACTGCTGATATTTATATGCTCCAAGCTGTGGGTGGAGAGCAATAAACATTTCTCTGATTAGCAGGACACAAATAATACCACGGTTAAAAAAAACATGGTGTTTTTACTTTAAGACTTGGTTAATTATGGAGGGTATAAATGCCTCAATGCAGTGATTATGTGTCTGCAGCCCTTGTCCACAATCCATCAAATACCCTAATATCAAATTAGTGAAACTATAAACAATGTACTTATAGTCAATGGGGATTCACAGGGTTTTCTCACAGGGTGAAATACTGACATACAATGTGAAATGACAAATGACAGTCCAGAGACAAGAAGAAATCCATGCTCTGACCAGTGGATTTTTTTCCAAAGAAAAAATATTAGCCTAAACAGTACTTAGTGGGTGAGGGTGTGTTATTCTTAACTGGTTTGAATCACTACTGGACTCTGCAGGTCCCACAAAGCTCGTATATAAGCTCTCTCAAGTTTCTCCAGCTAGGCGTGAAAAGGCTTCCCTTCTGGTGTAATGCAACCCTAAGAGAGGACAAGTCTGCCTCTATTCCCATCTCAGTCTGCCTCTATTCCCATTTCAGTGCACTCGAACACAACCTGAAATGAAGAGGCAGGCACATCCACAGTCACACGATGCATAATTTTCCATAACCTAAAAGGTGTGATTCCTTACCTGACTGAAGAGCTACAGCGGGCGATAAATGTGCATGTTGTACTGAGGGATTTGTACTTTTAACAGAGAAAAAATTATTTAGTATTGTCCTAAAAACCCCACTCTCATACAGGTGTGATATTGATTAATTACATCATATTTTGGGTATATTCTGAAATTAAAAATCCATGTGTGCCTGTGGAAATTGAAAGTCTGAAGGCATCACTTTTTAACCCTGAAATTAGAGAGTAATGTTTTGTCAAAATCCTGCAATTATCATATAGGGAAACAAAGATGATACTTTCCGTGTGAATTGAATTCTGCTGCCCCGTCCTGCTTGCAAATGATGCAGGCGTACGTAATGACTGCATACTCAGACCGAGGTAATTTTAAGTGCCACATCCAATCAGCACTATCACCACAAAGCATCACAGCTTGGAACATAGTCAATCTCTTTGCAGGGCCCTCAACTGAGGTGATACTCAAGTGCTGAAACACAGTAAAAGTTACCGATACAGAGAAAAAACAAAGAGTGAAGAAAGAATAGGGGGCACGAGGGACTGGGGGTGGAGAGGGAAAAAGAGTCTTGGATCCTGTGGTAAGTGCCAGAGGGACACATTTTGTTGGAATACAGGGTGTGCTGAGTGATGGGAGAGCGGCTACAGCAGTGTTTAGAAACACCAGTCGGCCAGTCTATTGCCTAGGAGCCTGGGTGTCTGAGCTGAGCTCTCCCCCCCACTGCTCTAAGTAGGATGGTACATGCAGCCTCACTACATACCGCTCCTGCATGCTGCTAAAATTAGCCCCCCTGAAACCAGATGGAATTCTAAACAGAATAAACTTTTCTTGACTTGATTATATTGAGCCTTTCCAAGCTCCAACATTAAAAAGAAAGAGAGAAGGCAAAGAACGAGGGGGAACCTTAGAAGCTAATTGCCGTGGGTCTGGCGTGCACATTGGGCATTGTGTTGAGTCGAGACGCTGCAGTAATGCTGGAGCCTTTCCCCAGGCCGTGTCTCCCAAAGGGGGAACTGTCACATCTTCCATGCGTTTGCGGTGGGCTTGCAGCTCCACACGGACTGCATATGAAGCCGCTAATTAAAAGCAAGCGATCCGTAACAGTCTGGCTCAGGCCGTGCTCATCCATGTGGCCCCCATGGGCCATCTAGTAGACCCACTGGCCCCTGATGATGGCTGCTAGGTTTTTGTATGGGAGTAATTTCGAGAAAAAAGTACATGGACCTCTTACGAAGAAACATGTATTACAGTATTACACTTTATTATGAGATTCAATTACATTGATTTTGAGTCACTAACTTTACCTAAGTTAAAGTACAAAGATCTGACACCTTACAAAGTCATATGGGTTTGAGTGGTTATTGCCATGATGGAAAAACTGTGACAAGATAGGCACAATATTTCAGTCCTAATTTATTATGTGACACCCATGGTTACCATGGTAACAGCTACTGAATCAAACACTACTGGAGCAGCCATACTTACAGAAATACAAAAAATGAGAACCTAGTTAAAATGATAATTATCTAATGACGATAAAAGCCATAAAAGACCATGTCTTGTTTAGACAAACAACTCATAGCCTGTTAACTCAATAACCCATAATAATCCATGATTATTAGTTTCAGGGACACTGTAGTCACTGTTTTTGCCAGTAGTTTCAAGAATGTACTCGTTTTTTGTCTGGTTAACACGATAACTTATGATTTAAAAAGAATTAAAACTTTTCACTAATGTCAAGTAAACTGTTCCTTCGGGTCAAATGAACCAGTGCTGACAGCCATCAGTCTTGCTGCGAAGAAGAGGGACTGGGGCTATTTTGTGCACTTGTAAAAACCGAGTGCCATTGCTTGCATTGATGAGGCCTGTGTCTAGACTAAAAGCAAGTAAAAGGTAAGAAATTATTGTGGTGGGGATTGGACGAAAGACTTCTTTTGCCCTCCAAGTGGGCAGTCCTATAAGGGTGTGAAGTCATGTGAAAACTATCAATTGTGGTCAGTGAAAACCTCAGCAAGAAATGCATCCAATTTCTGCTTCAAAATAAAAGCTACTACGTATTTCACAGGTTGACTGTTTTTAGTGGGAAGCAGTGTCGTGTTTGCATTACCAGTAACTTTATAGAGCTCTGATGTGGTTGTGGGAGAGTGATCACTACATAATGAGGCTGATAAAAATTAGATATAATTGAAAACTGTAACACTGGATTGCATGCATACATCACTTCCAATCAATCTTTCATTCTTGTTCAGTGGACTGTACTGGATTGGTGGACTCTACCGCTTACAACAAAAACTATTCTACAGAACTAAATATATGACGTAATAACTTTAATGTACATTTAACAGCTATTTCTTAAATGGCCTAAATGAAAGCGCTGTTTGTCATTTGTACACAGTATCCTCAAATAATGTGAACAGCACGGAGGCTTAAAAAAAAAAAGGAAACTGTAATGCCAACAATAGCTGTAGTATAACAGATATGTATAAACAAAGCAACCTAAAGAGCACTTAGAATACAATATAAATTCCTTTAATGAAACAACCCACAGTTGGTAGACAAGATGGAATGGATCTTTGACTCGCTCCAAACAGTGACTTTGATTACGAAGATTTGTTTGTTTCCACAAAATGACAGCTGAAACCCCAAGTCCATCCAAACCTAAGTCTCACTACACTCCCAACTTAGCCCAGTGGTTGGCCACCTACAGAACAGCAAAAAAATAAAAATAACATAGACCAGGGAAAAACCCTTTGTATCAAAGACTATCTTCTGGTGACTCCGCAGCTCATGTTTATCAAATGCTGATTTTAATGCTCCATTTTTTATCATGGCGATTAGCAATGTTTAGTAATCAGTCAGACCAAGACTTCCCCTTGTCTGTGCAAGTATAAATACTTGTCTTCTCAAAACAGCTTCATTTGGATAAAGAAAGAACAGAAATGTCTCAGTGAATGTGATGGTATATTTTTTGCGTTGTTTGCTAAAACAGAAGCACATGATGCAATGCTTGTGTTTATACGAGAAAAAAAACTGTAATTGCAGTAACAGTCATATGTGAGCCATGACACACATGACCACCATGAATGGGTCTTTTCTCTGAAATCCATCCCATCCCATGACAGTTTTTCCAACAACCTCTGGTTAAGCTCTCTGCCGCTAATTTTATACGATTCTCTTTTTTCAATAACCTCATTTTGCCTTGATTATTTTAATCACCTTTAACCAATCAAACTTTGTCATAGTTTTGTCTGAGCCTGCTGGTGGCTTGTGTGTAACTGATGTGAGACACTCGAATCCTGCTGCAGTTACGCATTTGAGCCAGACCTGAAAAAGTTCCTCGACAGTAGGAGGGACAACTTTTGGAGGGAGGGGGGGGGATGGAGGTAATGTGAAGGGGAGAGAGAGGGAGTGACCCAGACGGTGACTTGGCTGGGGTCAGGTGTAAACATATGCACAGCTGGCAGACAGATGTGCAGTGACCATGTCTTTGATTCCTTCCTCTCTGCTCACCTGATGTCCAGCTAATTTAGCAAAGGGAAACAAAGACTAACTGCATTTAAAACAATAATGTATGCACTTGTAAGGGGGGTGGCTATACCTCAGCTGGTAAGGCAGTTGTCCACGGACCACAGGGTCAGAGGTTCGATCCCCAGTCCCAGCTATATGTCGAAGTTTCTCATGGCAAGACACTGAACCCCTAAAAGCCCATTCCCATCCCCAGCTGTGCAGTGGCGGTCCAAGCCCGGTAGAAATTGGGGATCCGGGATCCGGCGTAAAAACTGGGACAACTGCGGACAATGATCCGCTGTGGCGACCCTGAACTCACAGCATAAGCTGAAAGGACAAAAAAAATAAATAAAATGTATGCACATGTAAAAGTGTGTGCAGACATGCCTAAAGTGCACACAAGGGGTATTGCAATGTAGACAGTAAGAAAAAAATCTGAAGGAGGCACAAAGAAATCAAAAGCTCTTGTTACTCCAGAAGTGGCCTCTGTTCCTCTGTTACTAGGCTAGTTGAGTGAGTGTGTGGTCGATGAGAGAGAAAGTATAACATTTCCCATTTTCTACTTTACTGGAGTGGTCTGGGAGACTCATCGGATGGGATTTTAAAAAGATCTTTCAGTGCACTGACATCCATGAATCCACCATGATTACATTCCTTTCACCCAGAGCTTTCCTTTTTTCTTCCTTTACTGAGTATGTGCCAGGCCAAAAAGGCTGGACAATTTTGTGCATTTCTGTGGATTTTCTGAGACCCCTAATCAAACTTTCAAACAAATGATCTCATGATGTAATGGACTAGAAAGATGCAGGAAACAACAAAACAAACTCTCCTCTACTGCTAAAGCAATAACCAAAAGTTTACACCCAGGCAAACACTTCAAATATTTACCAACCTTACTAAAACAGTTGGGGATTATCCTGTATTGTTATAACACTGAGAAACAACTCTCATACTTTCCATATTTTCTGCTGATTCCATGAGGCTGAAAACTAGGAGAGGGATAAGATTAAAATCTCTTTGTACATAATCTACCCATTGACTCACTGTCTTCCTGTCGGAAGGAGCAATTAGCTCTCTGAGACAAAGATCTCAGGCATGTTAAATGGCTGAAAATAAATAAATATGGGTATTGCCGTTAGACTTAAGGCCCTGTTTCAATTAAAGCAGAGGCCGTGGTTTGTGTCTCTCACTGAGCTGCTGGCTCCTTCAAGCTCGGCTTCTATGGGGACTTTTTAATTGCTATGTTTTAGCTGAGAGGGAAACAGAGAGGGGAAATGTACTGTATTCATCTTGGCCTCCCACTATGCTTCACTCTTGAAGGCCTGGGGTGATTTGTCTCTTTAAAGCCGAATGCTGTACAGTAAAGTACAGTGCCGTTCAGACAATGCATTCATTCTTCCCATCATGAATGGACATTTTCTTCCACGGGTCTTTTTTTTTTTTCTTTTCAGCAGATTGATTTATGTGACATAATTTATTATGACCAGCAACCCGAGCTCCTTCAATTTCAGGAGGTAAAACGATCTAGAGATTTGCTAAAATCACAACACCTTTAATATAAAAGCTTTTGACAAAGTCTGCACTTGATATTCATCATTAGATTAGTGGTTGGCATCTGTTAAGCCTTATATAACTGATAAAAGTAGCCTGTGGCTCTTATTATAAGGATTGCATTCCTTTTTAAACATTCCACACAATCTGCTGAAGTTGGTTATACTTTCGATGAAGCATAAGATTTCAAACTCCTCAGTCTTTTTTCCATATCCAGCTGATGGCAGACATGTCAAATAGAAAAAGCAGAATCTGTTTTCTTAGATGACTGATGAGCAGTGGCAGCCAGATCTGTGTGTGTATCTGTGCATCTCTATGTGGGTCATAGAGACTAGACACACACCTCATGATCTTTCTGCTGTCAGATCAACACTTTCTGTCAGCATATCTGTCTGTCTCTCTGTGCCGCTCTAACTCTCTCTATCCATCCTGTCTATTCACTGTCCTCAGGCATCCCATCAATCTTACTTGTTATGAGCTGCACAACCCCAGATTTCTCTTCATGTCTCAGATAATGTTTAAAGGTCCCTTTGTCCCTTTGATAGTGGTAGCTTTATGAATTTTCCAAATATGATAATATCATGACAGTTACGCTATTTTCGGGACTGCCATAGTCGCTTTGTGCCCCTCTCAACAATCATAATAGGCAACGCATGTTTTCACCCCTACATCTCTTCCAGAGTTGCGTGATTACACACACACAGATGGTTTAAGTTTGAGCCATGCTGCCATCCACTAATATCAGACATGCTTTGAATTTATCTCACATCTTAATGCAGACAGTGTAAGCAAGCAGCAAGCAAACTGTAGAGCCATTCCTCTCGCCTTCTGTTTATTACTATATTTACATGAATGGATTCAAGAAAAGAAGCAAATTTGCCCCTGCTCCACAATGAATGCACATGTATTTAACTGTTAAGACTGCGGTTGTGAGATCTGTCAAATGCGTGTCTATCTGATAATAAACCTACACAGTGATAGTCCTAGTTCTGAACAATCAAACTATTCTCTTCCATTCGTTTTCCTGCACAACTGAGGCCTCTATCTCAGGTAGTGAAATCATTTCCAGCCCCTGGCAATACTGAATTAAAGTATTATTTTCATCAAGGGTCCAGGCTAATGAAGTGATTAATGAATTTATTATCCTTGGTCTTCTAATGCTGTAAATGAACATCATACATCGCCTGACCCCAAAGGCCACAGGAGTATGTTGAGATGCTTGTGGTCATTCTTGTTTTTATTTTAGACCTCTGCAGTAGTTGCAATATCATGTTTCACTACAGTGGCCCACTCACTTACTGAAAGATAAACGTCTTGTGTTGATCTATAGTGGTTTGCTTACAATTCATCAATTACTTTGGTCAGTCAAGCAGCAGTTTTGGGAGGAGAGGCGAGGGCGAATGGCTCTGAAAAAGTGGAAGGAGGAACAAAGACTGGTTTATGGCGTGTGGCCATCAGACAGGGTACATCAGCACTGTTCGTCAGGACCCAAGAATAGTGCAGAGGGCTGAGTCAGCCTTGCAGCAGCTACCCACACCAAGGAGCAGAGAGGGAGAAATGTGTGTGTACTTGTGAGATGGCCAGATGCAAAGGGAACGGAGAAGAACAAGGGGGAGAGAAAACAACCCAAGGTTCTTGTTAAAATAAGACTGTTAAGGATTCCTGCTGTGGGATTTACTTTTTTGCCATTCATCGTTTGACTCCATGACTCCACTCTTGACCTCATAGCACACAAACACAAATGAGGAACCTGGCCTCCATAACAGCCCTGTTTACTGGAAATGCTGCTCACCAGCGACAATAAAGACTTATGATGCATAAAAGGCTGCTGTTTGCTATTGTTGTAACTCTCATGCCCACACATGCATGTGTGTACTGCATACATGAACAGAACGAGAAAAAATATATTAATCATCATGTGTATGTCCTCAAGTAGATACAAGGAGTGAGTCACTGTAAGATAAATCATGAATAAATATTACTATCATTAAATGAGGGCAGGAATGAAAATATGTCTTTGACTCCATTCAAGGTCTCAGTTAAAATCCACATTAAACATTTGGAGGAATGACATTATGTATGCACCTATGGAAAGAGGTATACCCATTAAAAACCCAACATACAAACATATAGCTTAAGGAGCTACTGTTTATAGCGAAAGGACCTAGTGTTGTCATCAATCTAACACTTAGGATGTTGTGCGGTAATAGGACGAGCTGCTTATTTGGTTTATCACTTCACTCTATTGCCTGCATATGGAGTGTGTATCTGCATGTGCACGTGCATTTTCATTTGGAAGTGATCTCCTGTGTTTTTCCTGTTGCAGAGCACAGAAGTGTGTGGTGTGGAAGCTCAAAGCTCTTGGCCACATCAATAGAAACCATCCGTCCTTACAGCCACAAACTCTACTTCTCCTCCCCCCTTTCAGGCATAATAACAGAGCCATCAAATAGTCATATTTATAATCTCAGAACAGGCCAATTTTAAAGTGGTCAACTCTAGAGGTATAGGAATTGTTGAGAGCAATTTGCGGTTTTCATTCTTAAAGAGGCACCATCCCAGTGGCAAATGAAATAAAGTCAGCTTCCTTTTTTCCATTTGTCAATATGAAGGCTGGGCTCAATTACATATTTGGCTTTATTCTGATACCATTTCAAGCTGATTTATTTAAATTGGGTTGGGCAAAAATGGTTTTATTATAATTCTGTTGCATGTTTGTTTGCCACAGAAATTAGAGCATTTATCAGTTTCCAAAATGAGTAATGATGAGATTGTAGCAGCACAGTACAGCATGCTCTGTATTTAATTCAAGCAAGTAATGTGTGGGGTTTTTGTTATGATTTGAATAAGAAGAAATGTATACATTTAGCGTATGAATTTTATCACTTACAGTGCTGCATTTACAGTGTTACATATATATATAGTATCACAACACATTTTTAAAAAACTGATTAATATTGATAAAAATCTATATACATTATTTAATACTAACAAAGAAGGAAACATATTCAACCTGTTTTTAGAGCTCAAGGATACAGGATACAACGATACGCTTAAGTGAAGACCTTTCACTTGAAATGGATTAAAATACAGACTCAGTTTATTTGTGGTTGCAAAGTGGTAACAACCAAAAATAATCTCTCCATCTCTGCTCACAAACCATTTAGATACAGACACTAGCTCCAGAGTACTTTAACAATAGAATTGTGTTCCATTAGGGACAACTTTAATGACCTGTAAATGCAGTGGTCAGGACTGGCTGAAAATGAGAAGATGCTGCTAAACATTTTATACATTCATTTGTTATTGATAAATAGTGTCTGAGTTTAGCACATTTGGTAACTTACATATATAAAGTACTGTCACATAGTACACCAAATCTAAAAAGGTACCGCAATACCCTGCGACTAAAAACACTACTAAACCAATTTTTATTGGGATCGGTACTTTCGGAATGACAGTGTTTTAATCAGAGATATTTTTCCTGAGATGAATTGAGTGTGGTCAGCTAGCATGCACTACCTGTATGTACCCTTAAGTAACCAGGTTACTCTGAGAAATCAGCTTTCTCTAATAATTGCTGAAAGGAATTTACATGCACTTAAGAAACTACGTTAATGGAAATCCACAAATACAGTATATGCAGCAGAATAGTAATTGGATTTTAACTCCACTTTGGAATCATTTTGTAAGCATGGCTTATAGATTTTAACTGCATAATGACAGAAAATGCTGCTTTCAAACTTTTCAAGCTTATTTCTTTTTTGCTATGTTTGTGTCACTGCAGAGCAGGGAAATTGAGGTAAAGAGGGGGGGAGACATAGCTGATAAGACTTCCAGAAGTGAATTAAAAATAAACTGCAGAAAGTGCGTTATTTAGACTTCTACGAGGCATTTAGTGTTAATTGAATACCTTTACGTTTCCCTAATCCCCAGCCAATCAGAAACCAATTTTTACGTTTATATGACAGTTAAGAAGTCTAGAAGGCTAATTTGCCTTCTAGAGAAAAGTCAACTTGCTTAAGGTTACCCTTAAGCAAGTTGACTTGTTCTGATGTTGTTGAATGTTCTGATGCTGAATAAGAAACATGACTGCAAGTACAAAAGCTCTTCCCGACCCTACAGTGCTGCAAAGCAAAATCCAGCATCATTTCACTTATAGATCTAATGGTCATGGTGAGCAAGCAGACACTACAAAGCCTCGAAAACATGTTTCAAATGAACACAGAGCCAACATGTCCAACTTGGCAAATCACCTCGCTCCCAGATATACTGACTTTAAAGAGGAATAGGCTGGCCAATATCATAGATTGCATCCCCATGAATTTAAGTCCAATGAGTGTGGTTTTTCTTTTGTCAAGGGAACCGTTTTCACCAGGAGAGTTTAGCAAGCCAATAAAGGAAAAAGATAACAGTCTAATTTGGTTTTATCTTTTTGACCACCATTGCAACTAGAGATATTAACTTTACCATAAATGCAAATTTCTTAAAATCAGGCCTGCACTAGTATGAATATCAATAACAAGTTTTAAATAGTCAATCTTTACCTTAATCTTTGTAGCTATCGGTAATGGAAATCATGGCATGTACTGTACATCTTTGCCAATAGCTATTTCTACAGACTAGAAAATGTGCACAGAAGAGCGAGGACCTCTCTATTGAGTCTCTATTGACACTCTATTAAACACTGTTTAATGAGTGATATTTTTGTTGCAAACCTAAAGTTTAATATTAAAATACTATAAACCCAAGTATAAAAGAAACTAGAATACCAAAGTACATACAAAAGCTTTAATATGCTATACACATACATGCATTAATCAGAGCAACAATTAAAAGATGCAGTCTACTAGACAATTGTATCGAGCATGATAATAATAGGCATAAACTATTCTATCCAAGTCTGGCAATAAATTATTTTAATGCTCAAACCTAGCATTAGCTGGCGCACTGAAGTAGTCCATTATTGAAGGCAAATAACAAATTTCACTTAAATTACTCAAAACACCTCCTTTGTGAAGGTCTGCTCTTTACTGAGTGCATTCTAGTTTTCTATCAGCATCAGCATATTAACAAACTAAATATATAGATTTCTCTGTTGATTTCAATGTTCTGTCATCTATTATTTAATTTTTGCGCTGCTTTAGGTTCATGCTCTGGTATTGTTTCAAGCAAGCATTGGTATCAAAGTCATAATTTTGTTATCTTGACAACTCTAATAAAAAGTCAAGAGTAACGCTCCTGTTTGCTTAAATTCATATTCAGAAATTTTATTTTCATTCAAATAAATTTTCGCTCCTTTAAGCAGCAGATGCTACTTTGTAGCGCCCAGTTTTGAAAGAAAGCAGTGCTGAAACACCAACAGGTTTGTGCCCTCCTCTTTCCTTGTCTTGCGAGTACCTGGTAATCTAGTAACATTTTTACCATTCCAGCAACATGTGATCTTCTTGGTTCGGCCTGGCATGTCAGCTACGTAACCCACTTACTGTTATCTAACTGGATAAGCGTGTAGCATAGTTGACGCAGATGCAGAACAATTATCGATTACCAAAATTACTCATTAGTTTGTTACTGGTAGTGAAAGGGAAGCTGAATGCAAGCAAATAGCATCTGGTTTAGCAACAAATTGTGAGCAGAACCAGTTGCAGATCAGCATACATGAATACATTTCATCTGTTCATTAATGCGCAGTTATCGAGCCAAGTGCTCTTGCCAGTTTCCAGCCTCCTGTCACTTGCTGGTATCTGACACTGATGAATAATGCAGCATGTTTCGATCACCAAAACATTACCATTCTGTTTTTTCTATATGCAGAGATCAGATGACTCCCAAGTGTTTTAGTATGATAAATGTAGTGCTGTGTAACACATAATTCCCCCATAATTCAACATTTGTGTACTCTGAAAGAGCATTTTTTTACTCTTTACGGTAGGTGTGAGTAAATGGTCTGCAATTATTTAGCACTTTTCTATCTATTGGTACTCAAAGCGCTTTACACCGCTTTTCATTCACCCATTCGCACCTGTAATCACACACACTCACATTCCGATGGGGGAGCTGCTATACAGCTGGCCAACACTTACTAGGAGCAACTAAATTGGGTTTCACTGTGTTGACTTGTGACAGGATGAGCCAGGGATCAAACCAACAACTGTGGGACTGGTGGACGAGACTTAAGATTGTCAATTAAAACTCAGCAATTTAATTTCATTTCATTACAAATATATAGTAATGTAGATTATTTCTCTGCGGAAGAAGTTTGGCTTCACACCACTGCACAGCACACTGGTGGCTGAATGGTTACATACCAAATAAGTAAGACTAATTCATACTCACTCATCTATTTGTCTTGTCTCAGTTTTAACATCTTACAACTTCACAAAGGCAATGCAATGTTATTCAATGCAAAAGAAAGTAACAGCAAGTGTATTTTAGAAATATCTGTAGTTTCAAACTACAGTAAAAACAAATTTTAAAAACTCAAATTGACATAAAAAAGAAGAGACTGCATTTGCCCTTAGCCCTACAAATTATCAATTATTCTTTCTGAATTAATAATTAATATTGTAACCATCTTAATCGCATTGTTTACTGATGCCGAATCCCTTAGATGCTATTTGAGCATTGACTGAGTGACAGGCAGTTCAAAAACTCATGGCTATTAACTTGAACCTTTCATCTTTCTATCCTTTCCTTTTTGCTCTCTGCCCTTTAAGGGTTGTGCTTACGCATGCCACCTTTATAATCAGCCATTTTGATATTTAAATGAGTACAAAAAAGTATTATTCACACATGTCCAGATGACAACCAGACTACATCAAGGGACAGCTGGCAGTATAACAGCCTCTCATTTTTCTTTACTTCATAAAATTGGAAATTACAACGGATATAAGTAAGACATAAGGAATATATATTGGGAAAAAAGGAGGCCAAACTGAGGGAGCCATAGAGCTGGCCAAATTACACCACTGTCTGAGCAGGAAGGAAACTGGTCTTTATACACTCCTCTATAACTTCCTGTTAAACATCCACAAATAACAAACTCACAAAAGGATTTAAAAAAAAAGAAAAAAGAAAAAAAAAAGAGTATACCAGAGACCTAGTGTCATCTAAACACTGGCTGTGTATTTATGTGAATCCACTTGTAGGAAATTGACCACCACCAGCTTCCTCTGAGTGTGTCAATGCTGGATGGGACGTGTGTTTCATAGAGGAGGTTGTTATCAGCATGGCAGTGATGAGAGATGAATGATGTCCCATGGGGGCAGCTTAAGCCCCAACACATGTGCACAGCACTACCGCCCACAAAAATCTGACTCCTGGATTATTTTCCGACTTCTGGCTCTATCCATAAATCAGCAGCTGGACAGCAGGACTTGGACTTGGCAGAGTATCAGACATGCCTCCAGTGACTAGGCTTGTCCATCATCCTGCCACTGCTGCCTCAAGCTGCTTAATTAATGTGGCAATTGAATGCTGCATATCATAATGAACACACAGCCCCTTCTATCTGAGCCTTCCTGGCCTTGTTATTCTTGGTCCCCCCTTAAGGATATGTCCCTGTGTATGTTGGGATATTTATAAGTAATGGATCTATTAAAATGCATGAGAACAAATTAAAAAAAACAAATAAATGCAAAGGTGCTCCAACAAGCTTGGAATGTTTGTAAAGGGGATTTTTAGTATGATGTGTTTTTACAGTGTGACTGTCAAATTTATCACTTTTACTTTTGTTGGTGTTATACTGTCACCTCATTTCATCATTAAGAACATGCAGGCCTTTTTTGCTCCAAAGATTGTTTTTAATTCATGGGTATTTCGACTCATTGCAGTGTAAAACATGGTCAGGAAGGTAGAAAGGAGATTAAATGAGCAACCTGTCTAAAAGCCCTATTTGAAAGAGAAGAAATAAGTGTCACTATCTTCACACAAATCATGACAAAGCATGTGGGACAATTGACCACACAGAATATTTAACATTTATTTTTGGTCATAATTTCTAGAGCTCAGTATCCAGCCTTAGAAGGCAAAAAGACTAACGGTATCAATCTGACAGCCGCAGGTAAAGGTTAATGCTTCTTCATTTGTAACTTTGGTCATAAAGACATCATACATCCCAGGTGTCCATCCTTTGCAATTCTCACTGGAGACAAGCCAGACAATTTACAGCTTCTAGCACATGTCTCATTCTTTATCCTACTGTACAGGCCCCCCTTCTCTGTGTTAAAGAAACAATTCCCTAAACTGTAGGCGTCTGGACTCTGACTTAGCATCACATCTAGCCAACCAACACACACCCACAGGAAAAGGATCTGCTTCCAGGGAGGGCTAATAGGATGTGACATCATTTATGGATGACTGGAGGCAGGGGGTGACATGTCAAGTCTCTCCACTCAAATGTTTTGCAGTAAAATTTTTCAAACCTGCCACAGTGTAGAGTTTAAAATAAAGTAAATAAGCCAAACCTATGTGGCCTTGATGGAGGGGAGCAGGTTTATCTACAGTGCACCTGGCCACTGACAGTAGAGGACCTCCCTCTCTCACAAATCACTCATTCTGACCCGTTTGACCCTGACCTGGGCTGGGGAAGTGAGCTTTTATATGAATATGCCCATCATCCCTCTGACTTATGACCTGGGTCCTCTGATGTCAAGGAAGCTTCATGCATATGACTCAGATTCAGATCATGGGAAAGAAATTAATATACTGTGTGTCAAGTCCCACACTTGAGAGGTATTTAGGGGGTTTTAATCCCTAAATTTGCGGTACCTGCTGATTATGTTCTTCTCCAACACTAATATATTTCTTGTAGATTTCTACTCCAGTTACATGTCTAACACTTATATTTTCTTGTCTCAGGTCAAGCTTCATGGTTGTTGTACTGGGAAGACCTTCAGTTAATCAACTTTGAAACCCACTCCAATTTCTCATTGGAACTCAAAACCATAAAGAGAAATTTTTTAAAAAGGCTTTGCCTCTGTCACTGAAGAAAGGAAACTTCTTTCTTGGATATGTTTGTACTCAAAATAGTGGGCCCTTTGTTTGAAAAAGCCTTTATTTGTTATGGCTTCATGTCTCTATTTCTGCTGTAAAGAAAAATTCCAGCTTGGTTAGCCTTTTAGTGACCACGCAAGTAAAAGTTTCTGGGTATGATTGAGCATCAATGAGAAAGCTATAGGCATAGTTTTTTAGTAGTCTTCACTATTGAGGAGAAAGGGGGCAACCCCAATAATCTTGTTTGACAGTTGGGAGCAGCGGCAGTTTGGCAATGGTGTCCCACAATGCAACTGTAAAAACAAACAGTGTGCAAGAGTGTGAAGAGGGGTTGGAGGTGCTGTTCACCACATTCTGTAGCCTCGTCTGAAGAAGCACATATTCAACATGTACATACAAACTCCTAACAGGCTTTGCATGTGTCACACTTAATCCAATCCACATATGTATTATGCTGAGCACAACTTCAAGGTGTCCGGAGTTCTTACTTTCTCACTGTTGTTCTTTCAGTGCAGGCCGAGGGGTTTTAATCCTGTTAAGACCTGTCAGGACTAATACAACAACAGGTTGAGCCACCAGTGCTAACCCTCCTCCCCCACCCACACATCAGAGGTGTTGACACAGGGGAGAGAGCAACTGTGTTTACATCTTTAGTGGTTAATGTCAAAAAAACGTGAACCACTCCTGACTTTGCAGCATGTGAAGAAATAAAGTGGCGAGATACCCATTTGTTGAGTATCAGGATGGTAAAAACTAGGCTTGCATGTGCATGTGTGTTTACCAGAAATTTGCAGAGTAAAGCTGTGTAATTCTACATAGCCTACTGTTCTCCTACTGTTGTCTCATTAATGTGATGGATCAGATTTTTCACATTGAACTTTGTGCTATGTTCTGTTATTGACAAAATTGTCGAATCTAAAATCATAATCCTTATACAACATGGGGGCACGACCAATGTTTGCGGCGGCCGTGTCAGACACCAGCGAAAACCTTTCAGTGCCACATTTTTTTGTGCACTGAATTCTAAAAGTTGGATGTGTAAAACAAAGTTTGTTTTTTATAAAAATCACTCGAATCACTTTTAAATGTATTTCTAGGCACTTTCAAGTGCATCTGAGAAAACAACCACATGTTGTAGTTACAATGAATATATTGTGTTGGCAGTGTATTTTTTTGTATTTCCAATCACCCAAACGTTTATCTGATTTCAAGGCTCGGTGGGATTAAACTTATGAGTGTTTATCCACTGTGATATAATTTGCGAACTCTGTGTCAAACTCCTCCATCCCGTCACATTTAACAGTGGAAGAGAAATATATTGAGAAATCGCCTTAATAAATCCATGCCTTGTACACCATCATGCCCTTTTAGGTGACATCGTTGCAAAGATTGTTGCAAATACTGCAGCTTGGTGGTGAAGTGGTTAGCGCTGCCATCTCACAGCTATAAGGTTTGCGCTCAGGCTGGCCGTGGCCTTTCTGTGTGGAGTTTGAATGTTCTCCCCGTGCTTGCTTGGGTTTCCTCCAGTTTCCTCCCACAGCCCAAAGACATGTATGTTAGGTTAATTAGTGACTCAAAAATTGAATTGGCGTGCTACAAATACGCTGTCCATTTAAAGCGCACATTTTTTCAATAAACAGTCAATTGACCATATCCATTTTCAGCTAAGAAAAAATTAACATGAGCTTTGTTAACACACAAAGTAAACATGAGTGGCAAATACTATTTACTTAATTTGTGGCCCTACACCCTCTGGTCATCCACCAGCTCTGCCTCCTCCTACTTGCTTAGTAAAGCTTTCAATGACCATACAGAGCATAGATGATTTGTGTTTCAACTACAAACATGTCCCCAATCATTCAAGAACAATCAATTCTGTCAAATAAAGCTATTTGGGTCTTCTAATTTTTTTAAATATTACAATATACAAAGAAAGAAATACTATCACAAGTTGTTTTTCCATCACTTTGCAGCCCCAATATAGAGCACTGTAACAATGTTTAGATGTCTTTGTAATAGTTCCCAACATTTAACATTATTTTGTCAGCATAAAGTGTGTCAATGCATACTGTTTATGTTAGGATAAACTAATTAGCTAGCTGTTATGAAGAAATGTAAAAAACAAAACATGGAAAACAACTTATTAAAACAGTGGAGAATACCCAGAAATAGTATTATCACTGGGATGACATGTCAACACCTAACAAGCACATTGCACAGTACTGTAAAACTTAAGGCTTTAAGGCTCTTAAACTTTTTGCACCTGCCTTTCTAGTGCTTAGCTTAGTCAAGCTTATACACAGCATACTGCAGTGGCCCTGTTGGGCCTAACTTAACAAACTTCATTATTGGATACGGGTTTTTCGTTATGACAGCTACTTCTAACTAAGAGCTTGAAATTCAGCCTGCCTGGATACAATTTTTGCAGCAGCAGTGAACCAGCTCTTCCTAACCTTGAGCTTGTGAGAACAAAATACAATTTGTGTGTGTATATGCATGAGTTTAAGTCTGCTCTGCTATTACTGGATCTGCAAGACTTAGTATATTGACCAAAGGGAAAAGGGTTTACACCAACACGCACACTACAACGCACGAACGCACACTGTGGTTTCTCCTGTGGCTGGTCAGTTCATTCAGACTTTGACCACCATCAGCAGCGCCCTGATGCCCCGCTCTCCGCCCTGGCAGGAATCACACAGCGTCGCTTGGCATGTATATCTGCTGCTATGGGATGACCGCCAGCTGCTGGGGCTGAAGAAGGTGACGCTTGATGGGCAGAGGCAGAAATACGAGAGGAGGATTTATTAAGTAGTAAAGAAAAAAGGTGGAAGTGAATAGGAAAAGGTGGAGGGGAGGTTGGTAGGGATTGCATATCACATAGTTCATCATTTACAAAATTCCCAAGTGTGCCTGTCACCCTGGATACTGAGGTAGGCCTTAGAGCTAAATGGTGAAAGTCTAAGTGCTGATGGAGATGAGGCGATGGTGACATAGGCTACAGTATATGGCCACTCCATCAAATCTTTGAAGGAGTTTCCCTACCTTTGTGATGATCTCTCAGTGTAAATTAAATATATAAAACAGTAATGCTAGTAAAGTTAGAAATTCCCAGACTTGCCCTCTAGGAGTGCTAATGCCTTTTTTGCGGTAGTGAAAGAGCCAAAGACGCAACTTTAGACACTGAGAGAGGAAATAGATGGAAAGATAGCAAGAAAGGCAAAATCAAAGGAGAAAAACTTTTTAGCAATAAGTCTGATTTCCCTACCATCCTTTCTTCAGCATAAGGCCATGCCAGCCTCAACATAAGCACAGTGAACCAGTGGAAAGTTTCACTTCTCTCTGGAGAGCCCCCCTTTTTGGTCTTGTTAGAGGAAAATTTCACTGGTGGTAAAGGTCTGTGCCCTTTTAGCCTAACATCTTTCATGTTTCCAATTTGTGTTTGTTTTAGACAAACAAATAATTTGCTACTTCATCCATCTAGTTTACCTTTCTGCCTTGGAAAGTGCCAGTGTGCTAGATGCACAAGTCAACATTTGGGCTATGAAATTTAGCTACACCTCAACCAAAAAAGAAAATCCCCCCACACATGACCTCAATCCCTGAACATTACTTTCAGCATAAAGTGACAACTACCCGAAGCCAAGAGGGAATAGGTGATGGAGACAGCAAGAGACATTTGCATAGTCTTGTTAAAAGTCACCAATTAGGAAAATGCTCTCATTCATAGCGGCTCAGGCTTTGCAAGGGTATAATCTCAAACCAGGACAACATCGCCATCTGCAGGAGAAAAAGGAGGCTGAAATCCATATGAGTCAGTATCTGCCACATCTCATCTTATACACCTTATACAATTAGTGTAAAATGAGGGATAACATTATGTTTTATACCAACATAATGTCATTTTGTCCTGAAACAGCTCAAGCACAAGTAAACATAAATTTCTTGCTACTTGGCCCCCTATGCTTCAGGTGGCATTCTGGCTTCATTCTCCAGTCATGACAGTATTAAGGGCTCATGTTTGTTTAACCAAGAGTGTTGACGCCCACCCACAGGTGCCAAAGGTATAGTGACTACCTTGCCAGCTGTTTGCAAGCCACAGCAGCCGCTGCACTGCTTGGCTTTACCCTGCTTGACTGCCTGATCTCACAGGAAGGGAGGAAGTGGTTGAGTTACCCAGCAGCAAATTTGAGGTTTATAAAGAGAGAAGGCCATAAAAAAAATCCAAGTACAGTTTCCTTTAACTCAGCAGCTAGACAGGCTGAGGTACTCCATCCTAATATGTAATTCCCTCATTGTCATTAGTCAGTGTTAGGGTTTCTCTCAACAGACAGTCAGAGACAGCAGAGAAGCAGTTTTTAGTGTTATGATTCAGTGGTATTCTTAAATAGAAAGATGAAAGGCAGGTGTTCCCATTTCATGGTAGCTTGATTGCCTTGTAAAGTTACATTCAATACACTGTTAATCTGCTGTTACCTGGGTCACACCATGGAACCACCCACAGCAACCACAAGCTGGCAACACATGTTCACCATGAGACCAATAATCACACAAAGTTGCTCATGATTTCAGTCAATACCTTGGCCAGCTAGCAAACCCTACACACATAGTCCAACTGCAGGGCCAACAACAGCACATTTGCCTCTGATAGCATACAACTGTATTTACTGTATTTGAGATGTTAGGTATGTTGAGCATTTGGATTTCATGAAGGCTTACCTTAGCAGAGGGGGTGAACTACAGAGAGCTGGCAGTCTTGCTTTGCTTGTTATTGCCAGTAAAACAAAGCTCAGTTCACACTCAACTGTGGCATATTTGGAAAACTTCAAGCGAAGCAACAAGAAGGAAAAAAAAGCTTTTAAATCAGTACCACTCTACAGTAAATTACAACCTTGCATTTTTAATATCCTCTCTCCATACAATGTTATTCATTGGCATCCAAGCCAAACACGGGCCCCTGCAGCCTGCATAGCTCTGCTGGACAAACTGTCCTCTCATGCAGTCTCTACCTGTCAGAAGCACAGGGGTGTATCTACAAAAAATGCATTCTTTGATGTAGAGTTGAGACAGAAGGAAAAAAGAACAAAAAACAAAAAACAAATAGAGACCGATCCACAGCATATAAATTTAATCAACAAAAACTATTACTTAAATACACAAAAATTGGATAGTGTATATATCGCTGGGGGATAGTGATCGTCTACATCAGGTCACTGATAGCAGTCAGTGAGAATAACCATAATGTGATTGTTCAATTGCATAATGTGGCCAAGTGGCTTCTGACATTTCTGGAGATCCAGACAGGCAGAAAAATGACACATCCAACAGAACTCCTGCAATACTAAAGTTTGAAATTGTTGCCAATTCTGATTTTGCTGACTTTGCATACCAATATTTCATGTCAATAATATCTCAGTTACAAAAGAAGAGAATTTGAATACCGAAACATCTCTTAGTCCATGCTTGAGGAAACTGTCTAAGCCTCTCTAACCACTACAAAGAAACAGACTTGGCTGCTGAAGTAACAATAAGAGCCTGTTACTATAATAGCAAAGCCTCATTTGTTAGCATTTCATATGTAAACAGTATCTAAAAACCATGGCTCATTCTGATTAGGTAAGATCTTATAACAGTGTAATTTTTCTAACTGTTTTATATACACTGTATTCCACACTTTACATAGCTGCAAAAGGTAAAGGTTGCCATGCAGGAGCAATACCATTTAAGAAAGTGTTTTGCTGTCACAGCAAATCTGCTTTTGTCAGGTAAGAATTCTATAAAGCTGTTTGAAAAGATGATGAACAGCCTTCAAACGTGAGAGAGGATTATTATTTAGTAAGCCACACAAGTAGCCAAGGTTCTGCAAATTCAGTTGTTTCTGTGTCACACAAGGTGATAGATCAAGGCACCTGTGTGATCCAGAGAGACACTTAGGGCAGGAATAAAACTTCTCATTTGAGTTATCCCAGTAACATAACAGCATAATCATGTCCCTACCAATGGGCCATTATGGCACATTGTCGTTGCGGGTGGGAGACACTGGATTGACTTCAGTAGTCTTAGCTGACCTCTGCTTCATGGCCTTCGAGACCAGGGGGACTACAGAAGGCCATCCTCCATGTTGGCACTCAGCCTAGCCAAATATTTAGACTTTAATAGAGAAAAACAAAATAGCTTAATCGTTTTTTCCCCCCAGTTTCTCCTAGTTCTAAAATCTTTTTTATAATATTATGAGGACAGGTTTCTACTCATTTCTTGGTCTTGCAGTTTTGTCCCGCTGTTGCAAAATTCTGCCAAAATTCCAACACTCCCTCCGTCTTTCTGGTCCAGTGTTGATTATTTTGCTTTTTGTCTTTTCTTTCTTCCTAAATGTGTTTTTCATCCTGTTCCGCGTGTCTCCAGGCTCACTTCAGAACTAGATATAAAATAAACTGTTGCATTTTTACCCCTGTCACTAGGCCTTGACTGTATATACCTGTAACAATAAACAGTTGAGTTTCTGGGATTGTTTACACTCATCTCTCTCATCTGAGGACAGAAGCACAACAGGAACTAGGCTGTGTGTATGAATTTGCTATGCAGACGCCCACTACAGAGCCCTGGCTTGGTGGGTGCTACTAGACCATGATAGAGTGGAGACTGCTGGCAGGTACTAAGCACTCTGTCTGGCTGAGCTGAGGTTTATCTTGGAGTGACACCAACCATCTGTATGCTATAAGGGATAAATTGCAAGCTTGATGTCCACCAACTGAGACAAAACTGTTCCATATATATAAGAGTATGTGTGTTTGTCTTTGTGTATGGCTGTACAAAATGACCGAAACACAAAAGCAGGGAAAGATAGCCAGTACTTGCCAAGAGGCAATAGATGGCTATTGAGCTGTTCTTGGAGTGTGTCTCGAATGTGTCAACAGGTTTAGGTCAGAGAAAATAGAAGAAAGTGTTCCTCTCATTTTGTGTCCATGAATAAGCAAAAACTGTGTTTTTATTGCCACTGACAAGACATTTTTATGACCTTCTTCCAGAGACAACATCAATTTTGACAAGGAACATTGAAACAACAAATCAATTCTTGCAGACAAGTGGCATAACACCTTAGAGACAAATTCTAATCCCAGTCGGTATCAGTAGATAATATTAATAGTAATGTAATAAAACTTGAATTATTGTTGAGTTAAAGGTTACACCATAAGAGGGAAAAATCTTCCTTTTCAGTCCTAAAGCAAAGCCCTTTCTAGTAGAACACCTTCTGGTTTTGAAAATTACTATTCTGTTTATTAAATAAATGTAAACAGGGTACATTAGCAGTTTACAAATACACAGCTAGACAACAAATGACAAAATAATATAATGAAATACCTTGATGCATCTGGATTATTATCCCACAATCAGTTTGTATTACAAACTGAAATAAAGTCAACACAACTACCTCATGCCTAATGAAAAATCAAAACCAAGATGTAACTAAATATGTATGGCAGTAAGGCTAGGCTATAAAAAATAAAGTGTAAATCCCCAACCCCATCAAATGTACAGCAATCATTCCTTAATTAGCAGTAAACAAAGAAAATGTACCAGTTTTGGTTTTAGACAAGTCAAGGTGATAAGTGCTCAGAGGAAACTTCTAGTGAATGACACATCAGCTACATCCTCTTTAAAAAAGTAAGAAAATACGGTAAATCATGGTCACCATCATGGTGAGGCCATACTTTTTAGTGCGGTTCCTATGCTTTCCAAAATCTGCCAAAAACATGGCAAATGACGCCGGCCTTGCGACGGTTCACACAATCCCAGTATAAGTCCCAGTTAAATTACAGTCAGCTTCTTCAATTACCAGTTGTCGAGTAAACGAGGGACCTGGTTAACAATATAAAAAAAACAATTATCAAAAGTTCACTGAAATTGAAACTACCTTAAAATGAGATGTAGATGTCTGAGTAACTTTTACCACTTGTTCCCCTCAGATACATCAAAGCACTTTGTTTTGCAGAGTTAAGCCCAACGATGAGACAATGAGAGGTCTCAAAGACCTCATAGCATGGATTTTTTTAAGAGACTACAAAAGAAAATGATGCTAACATGGACAGCTGAATTTCAATATTTGAGTTATTCAAGACTCAGGCATTATGAATTGAATTATTAAAGTAAAAATATATTTTTTTTAAATTTGTTTATTTCAGTTTGCAGTCAATTTAACTTGTATCTATTAAGGAAAATGCTAAAAGAGTTTTAAGCAAAAAGGAGACCTTAAGTAATGACATTTACATTATTTATTTTTTTGTCCTTGGGAATAGGCTGTTTGGGGTTCACTTCGACATCTGGTCTGGAAGAGAGGGGTGCAAACCTCTAGGCGGCCACTCTACAAACTGATCACTGTTGGTAATAATGACTTACATTATACTTGATAATTATGTCGAGGCTGATGAGAAATTAATATTGTAACATTTGTTTGCCATAGTGCCCAGCCTCATACGGCAGAACTGTTAACCCATTGTGCTGCCTATAAACCAAGCATTTTGACACTGACCTTTCTTGTAGAATGGCTCTGGCATTAGGTTCAGGCATGTGGAATTTGATGATTTGAGTCCAGGTTGCTCTCTGTCCAGGCTCCTCTGTTTGGGAACATGCACTTTTTTGGTGATCCTCTCTCTAATCAATAAAGCAGATATATCCATAAAAAAATAATTAAACAAAATGGACAGACACATGGAAAGGAAAGGAAAGGAAAGGGAAGGATGAGTATCTCACAGTTGGCAATGGTAGTGTCTCTGTAAGCTAACAAAGGAATGTTATAGTAAATGAAATGAACTGTCAATTCTTATAGTTAGAATCGACAGTTCATTTCATAAAATGTCTACTTGGTCCATACACAACCATCGTGTGATTAGTCAGGTATATAGTGAAAGTTTCATAAATAATGACATGTTGGTCAGATGACTTTAACTCAGCTGACAAAAAGTGTAAAGTCTTCATTACTCTAAATTCATAGAGGGGAAACAAACTTTAACATCTAAGACAATCACAGTGTGAATGCCGTTTGGCCATCCCCCAGGCAGCAGCTCTGATTGGTTTTCCAGAAGGATGTGGGGCTCACAAGTGTGGCAGCTGCTTAAAATAAAGTGACAAATTTTAATGGGGTTTCAAACCTCAGCTAGTCACTGCATCCTGCCAAGCCTTGAATGATGGCATATGTCCAAACCCTGGTTTTATCGAACAGGACATGAAGCAGTGAGCTTGTTCTCTCAACTCAGTGCCATTATGAGGACTGGAGGCAGTCAACCATTTTCTATAGTAGCGTTTCCCATCAACAGGAGATTTTTATATATGCCATACAGGCACATTCAACCTACTCTGCTTTTAAATCATATTTTTGAGGTGAATACTCTCTTGGTAATCAATGGCATCAGAAAATCCTCTAAAACCGACTTAAAGCTAATAGGGTTAGGTCAATTTGTGAGGTCTACGCAAAGCTGTTTTCATGGTGGTGATAAAATTTTAATGAAAAACATTTGCTAAAGGTTTTCACTCCATATAGTTGAGTGTAATGTGTTGAATATTGTTTCACCTACTTTGACTGTCTCTGACAGAGTCTGTACAGTATACACTGTGATCAAAGGCAGCTGAAATTGGTCTTCAGTCTCTTTCTATCTCTCTCTTTCTCTCTGACACATACACACACACACACACACACAAGGAGCGACGAGAAGAAAAGATGTCAGATACTAACAGGAAATGCAACTACTATCTATCTGAGTTACTCAACAGTATGGCCAATTTCACAGTAATTTTAGTGAGTCAACAGGTCATAAGTAATCATAATGAGCACCTTAATGTTTTCACATGGAGCAAAGCACCCGTTTGTGGTTTTATCCCTTGGCCATATGATCCTTCTAATCATCCACAAACTATTTAAACTGTACACAGGAGCTGCGGCTTGTACAAGTCCCTAGAGGAGGCCCTCCACCTCTGTGTTTGTGGAATACTGTCATTTAAACACTATGTCAACAGGTATCACATTCCCCACATGGTTTCTCTTTTGCTTAAAGGCCATGGTGTACAGTGGAGACTGTGCTGACAGTGTGCTGTCAGAGCCTCAGGTAGAGCAGGTCATTATTGTTCTTTTAAAGTTGTGTCTGACAGGTTAGGGTTGGATTTTTGGGTGCTGTAAAAACATAAATAACAGCTTTTACATTCATTCTCTGTTGCCTGCCCCATAACTTGAAAAAGCAGTCACAACAAGTCACAAATGAAATAAGACTTACTAGTTAAGAGATTTAGACATTTGCAATAGAGCTGTGACCTTGTTATAAGTTACTCAACTGAACCTATAAAACGTTCATAACACATTTTCTTATTTCGCTTAATACTTGTGCTATTTTTAGCCATAGTAAACTGCAATTATATCAACCATATCATGACTTTAATCTACCGTTTTCATGTGTTTTCAACTCAAAATTCAAATAAAAAATTAAAAAAAAAAAAAAGATGTTGATGGAAACCGACAGAGACAGCTCCATGAATACAGACATATTAGAAGCTGACCCATGACTGCACTGAAGCAACACACAGACTCACAGACACACACTGACAGCACACAAGTCGTGCTTGTGATTCCAGGTTGTCTGAACATTCCTCTGTCAGTGCCAAAATGATTAAACAAATACGCTCTTTGTGCACAGCAGACTTGATTAGTCAGAGTTGTATGTAACCCTCTGAAAAAGAAATACAGAAAAGGGCCTTTGGAGGTGCCCAAAATTCACTTCCTGTTAAAACATTACTCCTGTCAAAGTTGTTTTCACTTTCTCACACAGAAACTAAATTTAATCATAAATTCCTTGAGCATTCTTTTTTTAAACAGAATGAATGTGGTATTATTTATGTGAAAAATAAATATTTGAACTATCTGCATTAGTGGTCACAGTATGCTGACGCCAATAAATTTAACCTGGAGATTATTTCCAATGCCACAAGAGTGGAAATAACATTAGTGTTGATGTATTTAATAGATTGTGGAATTAACTTGATACCACCCTCACACTGGTCATTACCATGTGACAAATAATACAACAAATTCAGAGAGCCTCCACAGCATTTGGATAATCACAATTATTATTTATGATGTAATTATGATTCACTATTAGAATAAGAGGATACAGGTATCTGCTATTTTTATGAAACTGTATCAACTGACACATACACATTTAAAATCATAAAATTTAAATGCTGGTAACTGTTTTGAATTTATTTATTCTTTATATCTTTATGTCAGACATATACGTTTTGTAAGAGCAGACTGGAGAAAAGTACATTTTGGCAACACAATATCTAGGATAATACATGATCTAACACATTTTATAACCGTTTATAATCTATTTCATTTAGCAAAAAAAACTGTTGCATGATCTTATGCTGTGACTGAAAGAATACATGAAAGAAGCAATCCTGCTCCCTAGTGGTGATATTCTGACTTGCACTATTTTAATAACTAATTTAGCTCAAATAGTTTCTCAAATAATCACTTGGTCAACAACAAAGTCTCCTTTGCTGGTGTTTTAAAAATAATATTACAAGTATTTAACAATACTTGCTCTCAAATATGGCTATTTAGTGGAAATCTTTTTTGTTATATTAATTATGTTATTTTTGATATTTTGCAGGTTGCAGCCATTTCTAAGACAACACCATACATTTAAAAGATGTTAAAGATGTTCAGGTAAACCCTGAACAGAGCATCAGTCTATCAAAGAGATAGGCATAGACAGAGAGATACATGCAGACAACCATTCACACCCAACAGGAAGTCATAATCTTATAAGTTGGCTCAACTTTCCAGGAAAAACTAAAGATTTAGCTTGCTTTTAATATCTGAAAGTGTATTTTTTCTTTGTGTACATATTAATGTTCTTATAGCCATATAAAACTGCAAGTAACACAGATTTTAAAACAAAAAGCTAATCTTTTTTTGTAATGTCTCAAAAACCTTATGGTCTCACAACACAATTCATCTCATATAGACTATTATGTGCAGAGATCCATATAAGCAGCATCTTCATCCTATTTATCCCTGACACACTTAAAACTATGCCTTTCTCAGGAACGCCGTCTCGGAGATGACAGATCACTAAATAATGAATGACCTTCCTTTAGGTTTATTTTGATATAATATTCTGCTCTGGAATCTTAAGCAGCAACAATTGTGCATCAGCATACAAAGCTTTCTCAAATGAATCATTCATAAGAAACACTTCTAGAGGGGCTCTACAACTACCTATACTTATATGTTTATCTGGCAACTATAAAAACAGACAGTGTTCATTCTCAGCTATGGTATAAAGAATGAATAAGTACAAATTGTCCAGCAAGAGCAAATAGAAAGCAGAACATACTGTAGTGTGAGGGGGGATCAAGTCAATCAGGTCACTTGGAACAATAGGTTGACTCTTCAGCAACCGCTAAACATGGCAGGGTTTTAGAGGTGCTAAAACAGAACAGATGGACGGAGAATCTCACCTTATGTGCTGGCCAAATTTATGACTGTTGAGTAACCCAAGGTGTCCATTATTCACGACATCGAATACCACAAATACATGTTGAGGTCATTCTCTCCCCTTTCCCAGGTCACTGAAATTCTCTTTAGCTATGCATTATCCATTCCTGCCTGCAACTTTTGTTTGTGTCAGGTATAGACATGAAGACGTTTAGCCCCCTCCTTGCTAGATTTTTAGGGAGTAGCTTAAAGGTTTTGGACCATGTACTGTAGGAGTGCAAAGACATTGAAGACCACATCAATGAAATCATAAGAAATTCCAGACTAGTTAAAATGCTAGGATGTTGACATTGATGCAAGTTAGTATCAATGCTTTTTTGTAAAAAAAATGAATGAATAAATAAATAAATAAATAAATAAATAAAGCTTTTAGGTATTATGTGTTTTAATTTACTCTACAGTTTGAATAGCAGAATATTAAAGCCATTATTCTTTCAAGACCAGTTTTATTACTTTCTTGCCCCAACTACAGCAGCCACCAGAGGGCTCTGGCTATTGAAACCTGCTGTTCATAAGAGGTGGTTCTAATGTTTTGGCTACCCTATTCAAATCAATGAGCTGTGCAAAACATTAGAATCACCTCTTCTTATAATCCATTCCAGTACAACTCCACTAACCACTTTGACCTCAACTATAAACACATAGATTTCTGACCTTTCTGACAGTTTCAACCTAAAAACAATCAATTTCACTATCATTTTTTCTTACGCATTAAACCATTCATATTAACTGCAACAATTAACACACTAACTTTCCCTGCACTACTACAAAGAGATTTAAACAACCATGAACCAAGTTTATTAGCCACGAATGACAATGTGTCATACTGTAACCAGTCACAGAAAACATTCACAGAATATATGTGATTATTATCAAATCATTAAATAACGTACAGAATCTTCTTTTGTAAACAACCGTAATCCCTGAACACAGTTTGTGGCTTTAAACACAGACAGCATGTAAATCCTGTTTCACTGACCTTTTCCCACACAAAGAGGTGCAATTATCACTTAGACACCTTAAATACAGTATGTAGCCAAGTGCAAGGTAGGAACATTCCACAGGCTATGTTCACCAAGGTCACGAGTTCAGTTATCCCTGAAATGTGTTCAGTTCAGGGTACACCCAGGACATTTGGCCAGTCTATGTCTGGGTCAACACAGAGACATACACAGACAAACAACCATTCAGGCTCACATTCACATCTACAGGCATGTTCAGAGCCACCAATTATCCTAACATGCATGTTTGCTACAACACTATTCAACTTATTATACATTGTGGTGACATACACTAGGCCATGGAATATTTTAAAATGGCCTTCAATGGAAACTTGCCACTTGATTAATTTATTACCATATAAGATAAAAAGCTTAGATAATGAAAAAAATTGCTGCTTTTTCAAGAGATAACTCACATTGTCTTTGGCGCTAATGTCATGTTATGTAATTAGGTCTGTGTGTGTGCGTGTGTGTGTAAGTGAACTGCTTTTTTTTCTGTTGGGAGTGAAGCATATAAAATATGTGTTATGTGTATTAGCTGCACCATGTGAGTGGGTGAGTGAGAGAGAGAGAGAGAGAGAGAGAGAGAGATTACCTTAAAGTGGTGTCCCATCAACACAGCACTCTTGTATCTTCCTGTTCCGTGAATGACTCATGAATACACATGTCTGCGCTTGCTTGGCGGTTTTCCGTTTATCTTGACGTGAAGTAGAATGCAAATATGATCCAGGGCATAATTAGAGCATCTGTTTTGTAATAACGAAACTGTAATTACTTCATTCACATCAGATAAATACCACTGCATAAGAAGCAAGAGCTTAAAAGCCTTGAGATATCCTTTGTTGAGTCAATGCCTGGTGACCTGATTCCCCAAAATGATTTCACTGTTAAACTACCTGAACTGACAACATTGTAGGATGTTGTAGACACAAGAGAGGCAAAGCCATTGACACATGCTTTGCACCAAACTAATTCCCATCTCCAAGAAACTATGGATAAGAATACAGACAGTTTTCTTCCCTTATGGCCAATGAACACTAAGGCCAAATTCAAAGATGAAGTTACAAATAGGGCTGTGCAATATGACAAAATCTATCGTGTCAGGAGAGGAAAAATGTCAATCATTTCATAAAGCCCTTTAAGCCCTTTCAGAAATGTAAATTAATTTTAACTGACTTATGCAAATCCTTCCCCTCACTTGAAAAACAGTGGCGAACCCTGCAGCCTCTGTGCCTACAATAGATACATCCAATCTTAACGCTTCCTGTTCTAGAATCTTCTCATCTGAAAAAATCAATATCTAAACTCAGTAACATGTGGTACAGACATATATTTTCATTAACAGGGGACCCAGTAAAAACCCGTCTTTTCGCTCTTTGTTTGGTTGACAAAGTATCAAGATTATTCACGAATCGTGTCATACAGGGCCGAGAAAATGTTCAGATAAAAGCCAAATTAAAAAAAAAAAAGCTTTTTGTGACAGTTAACAGTTGACAGATTGTAAGCATTAAAAAAGTCATATATGAATGAAGTACATTTTGTTCAAGTATATCATGTTAAGTCAAATTGTCCACTATCATTATATTGTAAAATCCAGCGGGTCAAAAATGGAGACTAATGGACACGTGAATTGTTAACTTAATAGCTACCGTTACTGCGCGTGTCGGTCAAAAACAGTTTACCATGATATTTATGCTGCTAACAGCGTAAAGTGAATGTAAAGTTAAAGGCTATAAAACACACTACTAAGTTAAACGAATAAGAAATTAAAAAAATACAACCCATAAAATATCAACTGTAAATCTACAGAAGCTAGCTAGCTACGTTGTACCTATGTCACCCGTTACCACGAGCTAACGTTAACTTGCTGGAGGTGCAGTTAATTAGCGTCAGCGTAGCCAAAAAGCTAACTAACTTACATAACCGCAAAACATGTTCAACACTGACCCCAATGTGTATTTCTCATAAAAAATTAATAAAAGCGGGTCATACCTGAAAAGAAGCAGTGAGGAGGAGTGAGGTTACAGGATGACAACTTTGACTTATGTCAGACAAAGTTTCCCAACATGCTTCCCCTGCTGGAGACATTTTTATATGTCCCAACCATGAGGCAAGTGATGTTCGTGGTAGAACCAATAGCGTGTGTGTGTGTGTGTGTGTGAACCTCATTTATCAGCTCACAATTTTAATGCATGAACTTTTGATTTATTTACCTACAGAAGACTTCACTCCCTGTTTGTTGTAATTTCAAAATAATTTGTGTTTTGAAGAAAATCACTCTGCATCAATGCCTGGCACAAAGCGAACACCTACTCATATCTTGCCCCCTCTAAGACTTGCTCAAACCTTGTCCTTTCTAAGGTCTGGCCTTTTATTAATTGGTTATATACATATAAATAACATATTAATAAAATACATAATCATACTCGATGAGTGACTGCAATGCTAATTGACACAACAGGGAAAAACACAAGAGAACAGTGAGTACCAGGTTAAAGTTCATAATGGCAGATGACTGCTGAAGATGAAGTCTTATATAAGTTATAAGTGTAAATATGTGTGGTTGTCAGTTCAATGGTACATAATAATGCCAGTAAACACACGAAGGCGCTTTAAAGCAAACCTGTTGACACAATTGATTGCTGTGAGGACAAAACCATTGTGAGGCAGTTTGAATAGTTTTTCACACTGCACATAAGTTTGTGTGCATGAGCACTGTGTATTCTTGTCAGGCAACTGGGTGGTACCTGACACTTCAACATGCTAACAACATGTGCTTAGCTCTGGGCATTGTTGATTTAACTAAGCTCTAGTGTTCGTGTTTGTGTAGGGATTAGATCTAAGAGAATCCTTATTATAACAGAACCACCAAATGTCATGAGCAAAACTATCTGTGACCAATTTATAATAGTTCTGTACTGTTTTCATTCAAAGAGTCAGTTAATACAACTCCGACAGTTGCTACTTATTCCTCCTGAATTTCAAATCACAGGGATTAAGTTCCAGAGAATAATTGTCAGTGGTTGTTAGTGGAATGTGGTTGTATGCAGGCCTACTGGCTGGGGTGGCTACAGACCCAAGCCATTTGGATTCCCCTGCTCAATAGACTGAACTGGTTTTAGGCAGTCCCACCCATAACCACTCCACCTTCATCATGACTCTGTCTGGGCTTATTCCGCCCGGTCTGATCATTCTCCTAACCTATTTTTGGTATTAACGAGACCTAATGTTCCATACAGAGCAAGGATTTCCATTATGGAAATATGAAGACAATCACTGTTGTAAGTGTGAGACAATTAATTTCAAATTGATTTTGTTATTTGGGATTCTATTGTCGAAACTTTAATCAAATCTTTCAGTTGGAGGTATATGGGATCATGTATCATTAACTGCAGTGATTTTTGTGCTAAATCTGGCTTTATTACTAACCAGACCTACAAATCTATTTGTTTTACTGTGTGTAATTGTATGTTCACTCAAAAGTGCTTTAGGAATACAGTCGAGAATATTTTGAGCATATAACATATGAAATCTCATTGATAGGACAATCAACATATAAAACAGACGTAAAACAAAACTATAAACAAGCTGATAATGAAAGGTCAAATAGGCTAACAATAGACAGGGACAACAGTCAACAGTGTGTGTAGTTTTATTTACTTATTTTTGCATTAGAACATAGCTTTGTTTTGTTGGCATTAAGCACAAGCTTGAGTTAGGCTGTAAACATTCAAACCAGGCTGCAATTTAGTTTAGTTTTTATGCAATTCAGCGAGCGACATTGCAGCGCTATAGTGTAAAAAACAAAATTATGTAAAGAGGGAATAAAAGTGAAGCACGGCACCCTGGGGCACTCAGTTAATTACAAGGTAAGATCCATGGTATGGAAGGCTTTAGACAAATCCATAAATAATTAAAACGTGGGTTAGCATGTGGGGACCAATGGTAGAGTTTGGGGCCCCTGTCTGTTGGTTAAAGGTAAAGGCTGTTTCAGTGTTGGAAGCAGGACTATGGTGATTACAGTGGAAATATTCATTTAGACGTTTTACTTGGGTGCAAAGGTTTACTTCCCATAACATTTTAAAATGTCAAAGAGTCAAAAAAAACCCTACTACTTACCTTAAATGTTTTTAAAAATTAGTTGAATGTGCATTATTATGTGCATAGTCATTTTTTTACTGGCAAAATCTCACATTAGTAAACATCTCAGAAATGACATACAGATCATATTTCTTTTATTAATCTGTTTAATTTTATCCATCCCCAGCCTCCTGATATACAATCACTTATACACTACACACACAGAAATGTATACTGTATTCTCTTGCCAGCGCCACAGTTTACAACAGTACCCTATTTAAACCATAGCAGTTTAACATTACATTTTGTGCAGTAAGCAACAGGGGGAAGCAAACTTATCATTTTGATTAAATATTAGACTGTTTTTACTGCAATTCACTATGGATTTTCTAGCATGAAATAGGTCACACAGTTCCATGAAAATGTTTGAAACCCCTCCATCCACTAATTATATGAGACTATTCTGGTTACATTTACATACAAGTCATGTTAACAGCATTATTTGGAAATGAAAAAATTGTTTGTGAATATTTCTAAGATAACTTTTATGATATAAAATAAACATGACCATGGCATCGATCTAAGTCAAAAAACTATGTGACACAAATGTGAAATAGGTTTTTTCTCTTCACAATTTAATAAAAGGGGTACACCTCAAATATTACCCCAGCAGGAGTAAATTGTGGAAAGTGAAAGTATTTTGTAGTTTTTAGTATTCATGGTAGCAGGATGCTGGATATTAGTTTGCCAAAAAAAAAAAGTTCCTTTCACTTTCTTGCACTCACATCTCATTAAACACTTTTTTCCTTGATTTTTTTTGCTTGCCTTGTACACCACTTGTAAGTCCCTTTGGATAAAAGCCTCTGCCAAACGACGAAATGTAAATGCAAATGTAAATGATTAATTGAATACGTAAAGTTAGCCTTTTTATTGAACTTGTTGGCAAAAGGAAGTTTACCACCAACTGTATCCTTTAATTCACCTACATCCCTGGCAATATAAAGTGGTAAAAAGTGGCTTTGAGACTTCACTTCTATTAATTAACAACCCTGTACAACACTCCACAGATGAGAATGAAGGACAATAAATTATAAGTAGTTACTCCTGAGAGAATCATATAATAGTTATTTTACTGCATGTAAATACTACTCCAGTGTGAGGTGATTGGTGCAATGGATTGATGGATGTTCATCTCACCACTTATGTCCACATGTGTGCATTTATATACAGTATGTAGCTGTAAATGTGTATTCATAATTGAATTAAAGGCACTTACAAAGTCAAAGGGGAGGGTCCAACATGACCTCACATACAAGACAAACACACATTGTTGAAAATTTGGATTTTTCAATATTTCTTTAAACTGAATTTAAACGTGTGACTGCAGAGGATATGAAATCATTAAGTTTTGTTTTGTTTTGTTTCTTCATTTTTCTAGTATCATAAACAAATCAGGTGCTCAGTGCTTTACTGATTTATGTGCTTGACACACTACAACTAGCAAGGTCAGAAACTTGTCACTTGTCACATCAGGGGTCCTGTGAATACAACAGATTTGTATGTGTCAAGGCTAATACCCAGCAGACATGGCTACCGAGCATGTGTGTCTGAATGTCTGATTGTGTGTGTGTGTGTGTGTGTGTGTGTGTGTGTGTGTGTGTGTGTGTGTGTGTTTGTACCTATTATTTATCTTCTGTTTATATTCCTTTTTACCAAACTTTATACATTTGAAACGATTAGAGATCAGTTATACTGTGTAGCAGGAATATTCTATAGCCACCCCACTGCTTTCTGTAGCAAATCAAAGTTATGGAACAGCAGTTAGAAAATGTAGGTAAATTGATAATAGATGCACAATGTGCACATTTTACAGTTTTTCTCAATCACTAAGAGGCTTTTAAAGAAACTTGATGATCTTAATCATCACCTTCTTACCACAGCAGTAGTCTTCTCTGGCAAATGTATTAACACTTTTTATTGGTTTCACAAAGGTCTATGGTGTTGTTCGGTGCAATAAATATTGGTATCTGTATTTTATGATTTACACATTTTGAATTTATACTTGTATGTGAGTATTTGTGCAAAATCACATTTGTACGGTTTTGTGCTCAAAGACACTCTTTCAATTACAAATCTTGATTCCTGGATCTCGAGTTGATCATCTATGGATCTCATCCTGTGGATACAAATTAAAACTAAATACACAAAAAATGTACATGTGTATCAGCCAATCAGAGAGCTGTGACTTTTGAAATCTGACCACTTGATGTACACAAGATGGTGCTAACATGCTAGCAGGACCTCAAGGGATCATCCCGACTAGCGTGCAGGCGAGTTCATATTTAACAAACAGAATGTATTGATGCAGTATAAAATCATCATGGATATAAAGTTTCTTCCATGTCAATCTATGTTTATTGTGCCTTACTTAAGAAAACATCAGTTTAGCAGCTACATTAGCATATAGCGTTAGTCAACGAAGTCAGAGGAGGCTTGTTAGCATGCAGTTGCCTGCGTAGTTGGGCACATGCAGGTGAGGTTGGATATGCCCACAGGGGCATAGTTGTAGTGTTCATCCTAGTGTTCGTGGGGATCGATCAGTGGGAGCATCACTTGTTCCCCAAAGTGGGATCAGTTATACTAACATTACAGTTATCGGGGTTTTTGTGAAAAGTCATAACAAACCCAGTGACCTGGCGGCTGGACGGCTGTGGGTGATGTTGGCTACTGTCTTGAGGACTTACATTAGTTTTCATTTTTGTAACTTAAATGACCTCTTGACCCTGGCCAGCAGTGTGCCCGATGAGGATACATTGACACTACCTGCTGCAGGTAGGACAGAGACAAGACTCACTAGGTGGCAGTGTAGGATACAAAATGTTTTTCTACTTATTTCGATTCAGCTTTTTGGACCCAGTCCACAATGGTTTACAGCACTAATATTGTCTCACTGTTTCTTGAGATTCTAAAAAAGCATACTAGTTTCATAATTGTCAGTTAATCTATACCTTCTGTTACTAATGGGACATAACGCAGTTATCAGTTTTTTGGGTTTTTTTGAGGAATATATCAAACTGTTTGTTTTTTAATCTGAATTGGAGAATAAAGTTGGGGTCCAGGATGCATTACATGAACCAACATCTGTGTTCTGCACAGCACTTATCTGTACATTAGTTATATAGAATGTTTTGTTGTTGTTTACGAATGCGAACAAGGAATTAAACTCAGCTTTTCAGTATCGCTGTGTACAGTCAATTAGACATAGAATGCATCTTAAATAAACAAGTAAATAGCTCATAAACATAAACTCTTATCTTTTTGTTTTGGAAGAATATTTAGTCTTTTATTTTTTTTCCTCTGCCCCCTGAGCTGATAAGCTTCTTTCCCTCCAATAAAAATGTCTACAGGGTGTTATCAGTTGTCTATTGCAAACCAGGGCTTTTGTGAAAGGGAAGATGAAGAGGAGTGGGTACTGCTGGCACTTAAAGTCTCAGAAATCCAACTCTCAGAAATCCAGTCTCAGAAATGCCACCTTCCAGTTTCATACCTAAAAACACAAGAGAACAAGCTTGTAACAGATGTGGATTGGAATAACTTGATTAGAGAAATGACCATATGAATTTCCCTCACTTGGTCCATCCAAATAAATAACAAACTGTCATTATCAACTGTATATTAACAGCATTGTGAATGTTTTGTTTTCTATATCCGTTGGATACGGTTTAACCTACAAATCATCGGAGTAATTACGAGATTTACTTTTTAACAGTACACCAAAAATTTGGCAGCATTTTTATCTTAATGCCAAAAAAAAGTTTCAAATAATTAATTCGTGCATATGAGTTTCTTTTATCTTAACACTAACCCATCATCTCCCGAGACACTTAACGAGAAATCCAACTATGTATCTTTATTATGTATCCCCCCAAAAATTTGGAAATCATAAAATACAAAGTTATATTTCACCGAATTAACTCCGTAGAAAATATTTACTGTGATGTTGATTAGAACCTGCTTGTCATTTTTGGTAAATGTTCTTGTTTTGTTAATATTATAGCCTGAGTCACCAGAATGCTGTTATGTCAAATCAATGTGTCGAAAGTGACAACTATGTTTTCTCTATTAATGCAGATCTCAATCTTTTCCTAATTTATCCAAGTGAAAAAACACTTAAGGCACTAAATCTGGATGGTGTAGTGCAAGATTGGCTACTTGGTGGAAAAGAAATGTGCAGCTCGGGAAAATTTTATATGAAGATATTTGCCACGCAATATTCTGAATGTATATGAAAAGAAAAAACAATTTGGTTGCATTTACTATACAAAATATATGTATTGTTGCAGTTGAAAAACAAACAAATGCTGTTTCTCCCTGTTTCTAATCTGTGCTAAACCCATTGTGTGGCTTTAACATTTAATTACAGAGACAGAAGTGGTATCAGTCTTCTCATCTAACTGTTTTTCACATTTTTTGTTAAGACGAAGCAACAACTTGCAGCATTGATGTGTTCATGATGACAAACTGAAGAAAAATACAACTGGGCTGACAGAAAAGAATTTATGGATCAGGGACTGCGTAGATTGTCTGTTGGACACGCAAAGAATCAGAGCTCAGATAAAGGATGATTGATTGGTATCCACTTTAGTTTGGGCCATGCAAATAAATTGGATATTCATAGTACAATAGAAGCTTATTATACATAATTATTATTATTATTACTACTAAAATAGAATTGTATTGACTCACAAGGGGAAGATAAATCATTAAAAACACTTATGTTGACTTTTGTGTGCAAACAAATCACAATTTACTTTCATTCCTTTTTTTAAGTTCTACATTCCACAGTTTGTGTTCATAGTTTTTCTTGGTTATACAGTCATGTGTTAGGAGTTATTTGCAATATTTTGTAATTGATGTGAGGTTAACTTATAAATAGGGCAAATAACAAACCCTCACAAACAGATTACATAAGAACACAAAGTACTGCTGGGGTACGTTACTGTATATGACAACCTGAACAGACTTCTACCTAAAGAGTTTAATACTTATCAGGTGACTCTAAGGCTCCAAATGAGACCCCCTGTCAATAATCCAGCATATTATTAGAACCAACATTTATGGCCAAAGTAACAGGAGGTTGACTGTAAAATATTAATGCTTCGTGTTTGCAAATATAATGATGATTGCAGTACTCATGTCATTTAACATAGCTGGTTAAAAGACCCTTAATCTGGGTCTACACAGAAGTCTTAGTGTGCGGTCATTCATGCAAACCCACTTGGTTTAGAAAGAATACACAGAGGAGCCGATGGGATCATCTTGGAAAGAAAAACTATTGGCTGGGGCTGTGCAAATCAATAGCCATCTTGCTATTAAAAGGTCACGCTTGGGGCTTGGGCAGCAAAGTGTGAAAGAGGATAGATGTGAACTGATCTGAGGACAGTCTCAAAAGGCTTGAAACAACACACTTTATCTGTTTTGTGCAGCTTCTGACAATCTAATCTATAGTAAGTTGTAAAAATACAAACCAAGCAAACAAGCAAAACACACAACACTTCTAGAAGATCATGGTGCAGGAATGAGTGATTGTTTTTAAAGAATAACAATGTACAGCTACAGTATGGTGATGCCAGTTGGATCAGCTGTGATTACCGTCAATTAATAAAGTCACATGTTAGGCTCCTACTTTTAGCAGCTGGAGAAGGTAGAATTAGATAGAGGAATGTTTGGGTTTATACAATCTTCAGTGCATCTTTAACGGGGCCTGACAGCCTTGAGGCGGACTTGCATTTTCTTTCTTGTGAACAAATTGCACTACACTACCTTTATTGCCCATTTGCATGTATTTTACATATTAGCATTATGGTGAAAATTCAGTGATGAATTGTTACGAAGCTCCCTCATCATGTCTTCCTTGAAAGCTTTTTGTGTACAAAAAGTGGCAGATGAAAAACACCAAAAGATCACAGCCTAAGTGTCCACTGTCTCACTTAACGCTATTTGCAGAGGGAACATGCAGCAAAGAAGAGTGAGTTTGCCATTTATTTTACTGCCGTGGTAGAAACAGGACTCTGGAATCTAATTCAATATCTTATGGCATTGAGCGCCTAATCTCACTCCATCTGTCAGAGATCAGAACATCCTGGAAGTAATTTACATTTTGATGCGTATGAGGCAGAAACATCAGCAGTTCATACATGTAGGTAAAATCCCAAATGAAGATCATTTATCTGTCATCTGAGACCCTCAATGAGTTAGACTGTAGCATAAAAAAGTGGGACTGAAAGTTTTGAATCACTAAAATTACAATGTGAAATCATGAAAAAGTCTTTAGTGGAAACTGGTCCTGTTCAAAACGGTTTCTGGATTGATACGTGTTTGAATAGACTCGGTGATTCAGGTCTGGTTTTGTTCCAGTGTCCCCGTTTTATGAAGAATGGGGGCGTCATCCTTTCACATAGAACCCTACTGTACTGAGCTACACTCATGAGAAACAGCGACAGAAAAAAACACTACTGCACTTTTTATGTCATCTGAATATAATATCTGTGGGATTAAATGTGAGTCCAATCCAAAAAACATAATTGCAAAGAAATGATCAAACATGAACACATTGCCAGGCAGAATGAAATGGGGAAAAAAATGGCCGTTCGGTCTAATTACAATATGACAAACAATTGCAAATCATTCAAACCTTTTTCCCCACAATTAAAGTGTGAAAGCCATGGAGGATTTTTTCAAGGGAAAATCAGCATCACTTTACTACGTGTCTCATGGAAGACATAGCTGAATCAAGAGGATAAAGAAACATGGATGTTTCATTTTCCTTTATGGTTATTCTTCTCCTTTCTTTTGTCTTTTGCATTTCCATCCCACGTCCTGACTTTATGATGTTAATCAACCCGCTTGCTTGATATGCAGCTCCACATAATGTGGTGCTGGGATCTGGGAGGTGTTCGCGTCGTGTCCTCTGCGTGCCTCTGACAGTTACCCATGAAACACTTCTCTGCGTAGGTGCACGTAGACGTTTACATGACCCTACAGAGAAGCATAATTCTGGCTTACGGTGCACTGTGTTCGGCTAAATGTGAGTAAATCACAGGTGAATGTGAGGTTATGCAGAAATGTAAAAAAAAAATGGATGAATGGTTTCAATAAATGAACAATTCACACTCCTCTGTCTACCGTGCATTCACTGCAGTCAGAATGTAACCTCTCTGTCTTTCTAAGCTTTTTCACTTTGAGTACAACATGAGGATCATTAGCATCTAAATTAGTCTCTGCATGGAGGAGCTTCTTCATGGCCACTGTGGGCTCACTGGCAGGATATCGGAGCAGAGAAGGGCTCTTTAGTTCTCTATTGCTAATGCTGAGCTGAGGATCAACATGCAAGCTGCCATGTGTGGGTTTTAATGTTGGAGATGGTAAGTCAACATATTTAGGTGGTGTATGTGCATGTCAGGTTCAGTGACAGCTGCAGCTCCAGCCCCCTGATGATTGGACACGTCGTTCCATCCTGGTACACACACTGATCAGTACTTGGTCTGAACTGAACTGTTCCGATTCAGATAATATTGTCACAATACAGATTGATCCACATTCCTCAAAGTTAAATGAACACTTTAATGCAGTGTGAACACCATTCCCTCGGGCTAAATGAACATTTTCTCGCCCTTTTCTAAGACAAACAACACTCCAATTAACGGCTGTCACCCCCCAGATACCTGTGACAAAGAGTGAAAAAAGCAGAAAAAAATGTGTAACACTTTGCACGTTGTTTTCGTACCCTTATGGCAAAACAGCCGAATAAAGTTTGACAGCCCTGAACTGTCACTTTTCACATCGAATCCCCTCAATATAAAATAACAATTGCATTCTGTCCTGCACCTTGTGGCTGTCATTTCTATCAGAGTGTCTAGACAGTGTGGGTCACTAAGTCTTCACAGTAGGTTCATGGAACAGGTGCTGACAACAATTCAAAAAGTGAAAGACAGGTCAGATAGAAAATTCAGTCGGTCTGTAAATCCTGAACAAAAAGCCTTTTGGGTTTTTATTTGTCAAGAAAGTTTCCTTTTCACATTTTATTTATATTCAGTTTCCACACTACTGGGAAAAACATGTTAGAGTGAGTGAATTGATCGTTTCAGCCAAAAACAAGTCAAATTTGTTCATACATATAGATCAGTGGCTTCTGGCTTGTCCCTTCAGGGGTCGACACAGCCGAACGTGCTCTGCATATTGATTTGGCAAGAGTTTTTACGCCGGATGCCCTTCTTGCTGCAACTCTCCCATTTTATCTGGCTGGGTGGGTGCACACCTGGTGGGGTGGGATTCGAGTCTGTGGCCTTCTGCATCTCAACCCAATGCTGTACCACTGATATACCAGGCCCCCTCAATATGAACATATCTATCCTAGAAATACAAACTTTTTTCCACTGGAAATAGCCCCACTTTAACCTCCCAACTAAATAAATAAAAAGAACATGACCACAAACAAAAATGACTCTGTAGTCAACGCACACACACGCGCACACACACACACACACACAAACTGAAATATTAAAATAAAAATAAAAATAATTGTAATAATAATAATAATTGAGAAGTAACCAGATTGGACCCAAAGCTCTCCAACCCCAAATCTGTAATAAAGCCCTAAGCATAAAAGATTACATGCGTTTATCCTCAGCCTTAGAACATAATGCAGCATGAACAAATGATAACAGCAGCTTCTGCTAATGTAGTCTTTATTTTTTATAATAATAAATTAACACTTTGATTTCACAGGCTCGTGACTCAGATTTTTCTTTTTAGAGCGTCAGAGTGTGGTTTAAGGCGTCTCTGTCCTCTTCTTCACTCACTTGACTGAGTCCTGATACACTGCGTGGTCCAGCCCTTATACACGATCAGCCTGACAACAGGTTGCAGGCTTCAGCTGGCGCAGAGGACCACACGTCTCTGCTTCCTACGCGAGGACAGGTGGATCTGACAGCGCATCAGCAGCGGCACATTTGATCTTCTTCCATCCTATGAAGACGCATCACGATTTCTCGCCACAGCTCCGATGGACATCTACGGCTCCACGTTATCGCCCGGGCTCGACATCGGGACCGGTTGTTACCTGCTGGTTGTAGGTAAGAAGCCCGTGAACTGACGTGGTGCCCAGAGGCTTTGCACAGCCATCTCCGCTCAGTGTGTGTGTGTGTCTGTGTGTGTGAACAGACACGTGGATTTCCTGGTATTTTCTGTCTTAGAATCGTTTGTCAAGTGTTTTCAAGTTAAATTAAAAACTTTATTTTGCAGTGAAGATTTAGACAGAGACGGTGCTCAGATAATAAATGTAAGTCTGTGCAACAATATTTCAAGGGACAAAAATAAATGAGTGTGTGTGGAAGCCAGTCTTGGCCGTGTAGACCTTTCTATATTATGGCATTAACTTAATGGAGTTAAGTAATGGAATTAAAACATGCATTAAAAGCCTTCGGGTGATCTATAAAGATGATAAGTGGTCTCCGGAGGTGACACCACTAATTAGGCACTAATTCTGATGGATGCTACTTTCAATGATACCTCACTGCACAGTCAACAGATAGTGTTTAATGCTTCATTCTGACAGCAATGTAAGTGGTGATGACAATGATTTGATGACAGTGACCTTGTTTTGGTGCAATATAACATAACAACCAGGATGACATAAGATGTGTGTTGTAACTTAATCGACAGAAATTTTACACTGATCAGACACAGCATTATTTACACCTTTACAATCTAACGCCATCCAATATGGCAGCTGTTCCATGAATTCTACTTTTAAAAGGTTTGATTTTCATAGTTTTCTCAGTTAAAACTGCGTGGAGTCATCCTGGAGTTCATTATATTAAGAGGTGGTTCTAGTGCTTTGGCCACTCTATTTAAAATAATTGAGGAAGCCAAAACCTTAAAACGTCCTCTTTATAAAATGCACTCCAGAAAATGGAAAAAGGGGTAATAGCAAGGTGCACCTAATAAATGTTTAAAATCACCTCCATCTTTACTAACAGGGATCTTTGACACATTATTTTTCATTAATTACTGTCCATTATTGTTAAAAATACATTGTTTCCTTCACCTGTGTACTACAAAAGTCAAATATTGCCCTTTTATTGGAGTGTTGAGTTGGTGTACTTCTCCTGCGGCTGCGTAGCTGCAGACTGCTCATGCTGACCCTTGTCCTCCATGACATAATCAAGACCACCAGTGTTAATGTTGTGGCTGATTTTATTTTCCCAAAATTTCATTTTGTTCATAACAACTATCACATATTACATGTCTCAGCTCCTTTTAAACGAACAACAAATAAAGCAACGCTCTCCTCTTGGTAAATCATGTTTTTTTTTTTTTAAACCTTGTTTAAAAAAAAAAAGACAGCACCCTCCCTGCATCATGTCAACATAAAGTAAATAAGTAATGCATTATTAATGGATAGATACATACATCAATAACTTGTGCATGTGTTCATGCTCCTGTATTGTCGTGAATGAGGCTCTAGACCGATGGTTTGGCCATTTTTTGGAATATGAACCACATCTACTTTGTCACATGTAGAGCGTAACATCAACACTCTTGGCAATTTGTCACTAAATTAATGTGCTAGACTATAACAGTAATTATTTTGAAGAAGATAATAGACTGTTTTTGCTGAAACTGTTCTAGAGAATTGCTTATTCAACCCTGTGCTTATTTAACTTGTTGCTTTTGAATTGCACTGTGTCCATCCCATTTACATCAATCAACAGACGTGTCCTCATTGATTCCTGTTTGTTTTTGTGCATTCAGTGGTTCAAACAATTGACTCAGGTGCACTTCCATGAAAGTAATATTCAGTGAGCTGGAAGTTGATCAGGTCAACAGGCTTTGTCCTGAAATAGTCCCAGTATGAAGTCCAGGGTTGCCAGAGTTTTTGGGCAGGTACATTGTCAAGGCACAGGGGATTAAATATGGAGAATCCATGTCTCGGTGCACAACAGCAACATTAAAACTGCACTTTGATCTGCTAATTCAAATACGTTTCATTTAAAAGAGGGAATGACTTGTATGTTAATATGATGCTGCTCAGGAAGAGGCTTTTTGGTAGATTATGACAAAATGGTGTGAGTATTGTTTACTTTACAGTATGCAAAGAGTATAGCTTCGTGCAGAATCATCTAAATATAATAAATATATGATTCAAAGCTTCATCATCGCACCATAATCCTTAGGGATTATTTTCAAGTTGAGGTGTAGGCAACAAAAGGCTTGTACACAACCTAACACGGAAAAACAGATCAGTAAATGCTTAAGATTTGCAGGATTATCTGTGTAAAATGTTTTTTCTGTGACTGATCAGTGTAAAAGACATTGCATGTTTTCAAAGCCTTTGGATGCTCAAATAATACTGTTTTAAAAAAATAAGGTTATGATTTTATTCACCAGTGTCAGACGCACCTCTCTTTTCCCCCTCACTTCACCCTCAAGTAAGATGGTACAGTATCTTCCAGCTTCTGATTGACTGAAAACACCTGATGCAGGTAAGTAGGAGGGTTCTGACAGACTGGAACGTACTGTCGTGTGCCGAACTCAATGAACACCATCTTTGTCTGGTAAGACAGGTCGAAGGCCAGTTATTCAGGAGGGGTTGCTCAATATAGAGAATGTGAAGGTGACTTCATTCCTTAGGGAAATATTAGGATATGGGGCGACTTGTTGGAGGGATTTGTTTGCCTTTTATTAGTGAGTTGGGGGCTGTGTCATGACTTTCTGTTGTGATTCCTAAAAGCGTTGCTATGGTAGATCGCTACCGCAGCCTCACCTCTGGGTGTGTACAACTGTACTGTACTTTTCTCAAATATGTTCTTTGCTCACAGTCGCCAAAAAAACTGTTAATGTTTTTATTGTTTTTGCTCTTTCCTAAGATATGTGCTTCCATTGTCTTCATCTCCTCTCATCTCCATCAAGTGTGAATGATTTAAACTTTTTAGCCCATGTACAGTGATGGTGGTTGGACAGCCAAGCTGGCTGGCTCTGATAAAGCAGCCAATTAGATGAGCCTCTGTTGTTTAATCTGAGCAAATACAAAGCAGATGTAACGGTGGGATTGAAGAATGCTGGTATTGTAAAGGTGCTGTAAGGTCAAAGGCCAGTGTTAAAATATCTCAGTATTTGTAGCTGAAAAAAAGCCTCCAGATGACATCACTTGGATTAGATTATGTTTTCTTGTTGCTCACACTATAGAGTTTGTAATCAGGGTCAACCTACTTTTCTAGAAATCCCCCTTATGATATTATCTCAACTCCTAATAGTAAAAAACTCCTCCAGGTGATGTAATGTGGAGGGGTGTTTCAGCTAGGAGCAGAGAAATAGTTTAATATTAGGGAATTCAGAGGGAAGTTTAAACATGATAAAAGTTAGTGAAGTCTTTATGTGGCAGTTCGTCACAAGGTTTCTGAGTTCATTTCTACCAGCTTAAGTATGATGTTGTTGGACCAGTTTGCAATTTAAAGTTAACAATAAAGGTTCCAATGTCAGCACAAGGGTGAGAGCCATTAACATGAAGGAGTGATCCCAAACTGATCAGTCTGGGTTCTGCTTCAGACGAATCTACAAGTAAGAGTAAAAGTGAGAGTGCTGTAAACTACATTAGAGGTTGGAAACCTCAAGCTGGGTGAGTAGGTCAAGGTTCACTGGTTTGAGACCGATGTTTCACACTCTCAGTGATTTGATATGTGTTATCTGTTCTTTAATTATGTAGACAAACTCAAGGCTTTTTTCATACTGTAAAAAACCACACAGGCCGACACCTTAGATGAGCCGTGGGTGACGCTGACTGTGTTAGAGAACTTTAGGAGAACATTATACTAACACTACACCCCAGTTTGGTTATTGCTTTGAAAGGGGATGTTCTCCTTGAGACAGACTCTTTTAGGGGGCCTGTAAGTCCTCAGGGTCATGCTGCATACATTATGATGGTCTGGTGGAGTAGAGGTCAAATTTTCTGTTGTTTTAGGATTCTTGCTCTGCTAAGTCAGAAACTGGATCTAGCATTTTTGTTCTAGAAATTTGATTATTTTTTTCCTTTTCAGAACAATTGACACTGATGTCCAAAGAACCCTGTGTGTCATCTCACTGTGTTTTAGTCATTGAAGGTCAAGTGCAGACTGTGAGATTTAACGTAATCTCTGCCGTTTCTCAGTTTACTGCTGTAACCAAGAAAAAGGAAGAAAGTGTGTTCAAAAGACCAAAAAACGGCCATTTGTGAATTGGACTGATTGCATCTGATGTCATAAAATGGGTTCCCATCATGCCCTTAAACCATATACGTTTTCATAGAGTGGTTATTTGTTATGGTGAAATTGTCCAGCAGCAACCATCGGCTTCAAAAGATGCATCTAAACGTCACTTTGAAACGTGTGATTGCTAGTTTGGTTTCTATTCACACTCTTTTAATCATGAAAATGGAACATGATTGTTCACTCAAACTGCTCTGCTCTTTTTTCCCCCTCCCTTCTTTGTCCCTCTCCATCTGTCTCAGCGGTGCTCTCCATAATGGGAAACCTGCTAGTCCTCATAATGGCATTCAAAAGGTCATCAAAGATGAAACCTCCGGAGATGCTGAGTGTGAATCTGGCAGTGACAGATCTGGGAGCAGCTGTCACCATGTACCCTTTGGCTGTGGCCTCAGCCTGGAACCACCGCTGGCTCGGGGGACAAATTACGTGTATTTATTACGGCCTGGCAGGTTTCTTCTTTGGCATCGCCAGCATCATGAATCTGACTGTTTTGGCTGTTGTGCGCTTCATTGTTTCCCTCAATCTGCAGTCTCCAGGCAAGTAATTCAGGGATTTAAAAAACACAAAAAGAGAGATACTATCCAATTTCTTTCTTTTTTAGTGTGAATCCCAAATGGTCCATCTTGTGACTATAACGTTCCCAACATCAGTACGGTATTTAAAATAAAAGTAACAGGTCATGTGAACAAGCGACTCTTATTTCTTTTCATTAAACACTGGTTATTTGCTCTGATTTTATTATTTTTGTTTGATTAACAATCCAGCTATCGCCTACCAACCTTCTTATTCTTTTATTTCTCCTACTGTATCTTGCAGTCTGGCATCTCACATACAGTAACCGAAGTATTTGCCTTTACTCTCTTCTTCCTGACTTGGCCTTTTTGCGTGCTCTGTACTTCTCTCATAAGTCAGATGCATTAATGTGTCTGCCAAAGGACTAAATATAAATGTAAATATATAGGAACGTGCTCTACTTACAGAGCAAACATCTTTTCTCCTGGCAAACATGATAGCAGTTCTTCCTGAGGTACAGCAAACAGACTGGTTTCAGAGTGGAGGCAGAAGATTTTGAAACGGAGAATAAGGAAAGGAGGATTGATTTTAGGCTTGTCACGTGACTCCTGATATCACAAACAGGTAAAGCAGAGGAAGTTCTATAGGTGCAGAAAAATGCAGTGAATCTGAAAGGCATGAAAATGTGAATTTTTAGATACAAAACTCATAAACAAAACGTATAGACCATGTGACTGGAGGCCTTTAGAGGCTTTCAGACAAACAGCAATCACCAGTCAGATGAAAGGTAACGAGCGCTGTGTATTCAAACTTGTTTGACATCGTGTTTAATGTGTACATGAACTCCAAACATGACATTAAAGAGGAATTCAAACGAGGGTGCCTGGAAAAAGACCACAGTGATGAGGCTCACAAGAGTATGATATTCAGTATGCGTTTAGGAAGAAAAGAACAATAGTAGATCACACAAAACAGAGACAATCCTCAGAAAGTAAAAAAACAAAACAATTTACAGCACATCTCATCATCACTGCTCAGGTCCACATGGACTACGATAGATGGTCATCTCCTGTGCCATCCAACTGGTTATAAACCTGGCTAAACGTGAATAAAATTTCTATCCTTCTCTGTCTGCAGAGGAGAAAATCAGCTGGATGAAAGTAAAGATGCTCTGTGCATGGACGTGGGTATACGCTCTGATCTGGGCTCTGTTCCCCATTCTGGGCTGGGGCCGGTATGGACCAGAGCCCTTTGGACTGTCCTGCTCACTTGCCTGGGGAGAGATGAAGCATGAGGGCTTCTCTTTTGTCATCTGCCTCTTTCTCTTCAACCTCATCATGCCTTCTATCATCATCATTTGCTGCTACTTTGGCATCGCCATTAAGCTCTACACCACCTACAGAAGGTCAAACAACAGTAATCAAATGCCCAATATTATCAAGCTCCATCGGAGGCTGTTAATAGTGAGTGCTGCTGCTTGACCAGTAACATCTATTATTGTTCTGTCTGTTTTCCCGGACCAATGGAATGTCGTCTTTTTGCCAAGAGGAATTTTTATTTGTGGAGATCTTGTTAAATTGTTACCCCCTCTGTCCTCCCACTTCATTGCAGATTGCTGTCCTGATCAGTGCAGGCTTCCTAGGCTGCTGGACGCCGTATGGGCTGGTGAGCCTGTGGTCCATTTTCCACGAAAGTAGCAGCATCCCACCTGAAGTCAGTCTGCTGCCGTGCATGTTTGCAAAAAGCTCCACCGTATACAACCCTATGATCTACTACATCTTCAGCCAGAGCTTTAAAAGAGAGGTAAAGCAGATGCGAAGCTTGTGCCGAAGCTCTAATTCATGCCACGCTTCTAACAACGTCAATGACAACGTCTTTTACATGTCTAAAATCAACGATCCAAAACCCAGAATGTCAGCAAGGTCTACAGTGTTAGAGGTCATAGACTCAAAGATAATGACTTTGGAATAAAATATTTGTTCATATTATAGGGCTTCTTCTTGTTATGCTTCAGGAGAAAGACTTAGTGTACAATAAAGACTTTTAATGCTGTAAACTGTGAAAACATTAGTGGTGTCATGGCACGTTGGCCGTAGGAGCTTAACACACTGCAACTTAAAATACAAAACTGTAGAAGAGATGCTGCAAAAAGGAAAAAACGCAACCAAATAAGCTACTGAAACCAAGTAAAGCAGGTACTGAAGTGCTGCATTCACAAAAAATACAACTACAGAAACACGCTGCAAGTAGCAACAGAAACCTTTCCAGAGGGACACGACAAACGTAATTATTTTTCAATCTCACGCTACTAGTCAGGTGTGCTCATCATGTAGGTATGTATGTTAATTCAGAACATATTGTTTTGTAAATGTATGATTATGTATTTATAATTTATATAGTCCACGTTTTTAAATGCTGATTTGTAGTATATTTCACTGAATTTCGTCATTGCGGTTGGTTTGGTTTGACCTTTTGTTTTTTTGTTTTTTGAGTGTTTTCATTTGACATGAGGCACCACTAATTAGTACTACCAGCACTGGTCGTATTGTAAGCTTTTCACTGCCACGGTTATTAGTGAAGTTGAAATGGACTGTCTGTGAGTCACAAGACCTAAAATGTAACATCTGAAAATATTGTGATGACTAAAATACTATTCTAGTGTATCTTTTTTGTATTTGCTACTTATTTCTGGCTTTGTTTGCTTGTGGTCTGTTAATTGAACATACTTAAAGAAGCAGTGCATTGAGCCACTGTACATAATGTGTTACCTCACACACTTTATCAGGATATAACACACTTTTTTTCCCAGTACAACTCCTGTGTGCTGCTGTTTGTGCTGTGTATGACCAGAACGAATGACAGGATGAAGTTGCACAGTGTGTGAAATGCTGTTAAGGTTTAGCCAACTAAGATACAGATTAAGGATGAAGTATGTGCTAAAGCTTTTATATCTATGCAGTATAGAAGCATATCCAGTGAAAGATGTCGCAGGCTGAGATGTGGAAGCCACAGAGGATTAAGATCGTGCTTTTTTTTACACACTGCAAACCAAATGACAAAAAAAAAAAGTCTCCCAGAGAAGCGGAGTCTTTCAGCAAAATGGATGGGGGGAGGCTTATCACCCTGTTAGGCAACTTGAAAATAATGTTTGTTAATGTAAGAGGTCAAAGATTTGGGGATTTTATCATTGATGGTTCATAATATCAACGAAACCCTCAGGGAATCCAGACAAATGTATAGAATACACAGAATGCACGGAATAAAGTTCAATAGCAAATTGATGAGCTTGTGCAAGTTTTCCCCAAGATTCTCAATGGGGATAAGGTGACCAGTCCGATCAGTGGTGTGTGGATAAACCGCTCTACCAACTCATCCACAACAGGACCTCACAGGATGCGTATAAACTCTGTCTGCTAGTGAGGATCATATGTATTGTTAGGCTAATGGAAATTGAGTTGGCCTCGTTCTAAAGCAAATCACGATTTACATTTAGCAGACGCTTTTATCCAAAGCCACTTGCAAGTGAGGTAGAAGGAAAGCACGATTTGACCAGACACTTGTGTACAATTGATGCTGACTGTGCCCTTTAATGGGATTTGGTAATGAGAACAGAATATTTTTATGCCTTATTTTAAAACTATTTTTTTTTTCAACCCTCAAAAACTCTGTGAATAAAAGTCTTTTTAAAAAGCAAAGCGTTGTACATTTTCATGCTACCAGGATGAGTTTGCTGCCTGTAGAGTACAGCAGCACAGCATATAGTTCAGCACACAAATGATGCAGTTTATATCATCTACTGCTTCACTTTTACCAGAGATTAGTACCTAGTCAATTTTTATTATGTACTTTTATTGTCAAGTGTAGTTTTCTCTCAACCACCGATCAAATACACCTCCAACCCCCATTAGAAAAACAAACAAAAAGAGTTACAACTGCAACTATGAAATGTTGGAATGCAAAAAGATCTAAAATGTGTGCATTTGCCTTCATTGCATATACTGGAAATTCCATGCTTTCTGTATATTGTTGTGACACTTCAAATACAACATTTTAACAATGAAATGAATTCAGCTCCATTTGCAGTCAAATGAAATTGTGAACTAAGGTGAACATCAAAAGTAACAGCAAAGGTTATGTTTTTGGTGAAGAAGAATATCAGGGGCAAACACCAAAAACACCAAAAACCCACCTTAGCATGACTTAACACACATCCTATAGTATTAACATTAAATATGCTAAACTGAGGGAGCTGCACAGAAAATGAGCATTATAGATTCCGTAAAAGTAGCAAAAAAGCCACCGTGAACTCCCTAAAAGGTATGTTCACACCCGAAATAACCAGCTGTCTATTTTGTAACTTTATTCATCAACAGATTTCCAAACCCGATTAAAGATCCTGGGTAAAGGTGTTGCATTTGAAATAATCTGTAGACATAAGTTACATTTCCAAAGTTCACGTACTTCTATTTTGATCGTGGCAAATTCGTTTTTTCCGCGATTTTTTTTTTCTTTTGAGTAAAATTGGTTCAATTAAACATGATGCACGGAGGCGAAAGATCAAATTAGCAGAGGGCACTTTCAAAGGGTGATATCCATAGTCATAAAAGGCAGGGGCTCACTACAGGTTTGTTTCGATGCAAATTTCTGTTCATCCATCTCATCTGCACTGGGTCCATTTACCACATTATGGGTAATTGAATATGTCACACAGCCAGGTGCTGTGTTCTGTCTTTTACGGAGGCAAAACTCTCTTCTCACCTCAAACCATTTGAATAGTACTATACTGTTTTGTTTTTTAAAGCAAATGTTAATTTGATTAAATGTAATGTGAGTTATAATTTGTTCAACTCTTTATTCTGGACATTTATTGATATTTACAGGACATTACAAACCCTGTAACCAATACAACTCATACAGACGCATTAAAATTATTTTAACTTGTATACACACTGTGGAGAATTATTTTTTGGATTTTTTACAATCTAATTCTACAAGTCAAATCGATTTTGCACAGAAGGGCGAGCTCCCTCTTGTGACTTTGATGTTGTTGCAGGACAAAAAGACCATTCTTCTTGTTTTTTTCCACATGTTCACATGGCTTGACGGATTTGTTCCAGATTCTTCTCAATGTTGTCAATAACCTCAACTGCAGCTTGTGGGATCCTTGTTCCTGGGCCAAAGATGGCAGACACACCACTCTGATACAAGAACTCATAGTCCTGCATACACAAAGAGGAGGACATGAATTAAGATGAACCACGGCTAATGTGGAACTTGGCTTCTAGGATGTAGAAGGGAGAAAAATGGGTTAAGCCCATATGTAATCATTTTAATTATGCTAGACTGCATGCAATCAAGATACTCCTAAAGCCTGCTAACATTAGAACCAGCAACCAAACAACAATAGTGTTATCAGTGAGTAAGATGCCTTTCTGATAATGAAAACCTACAGCATTTGTTGCAATTGTACTCAACTTTACTTGATGTATGGTCTGTTTTTGGCTACTGCACTGGCCAAAATGAAATTTCTTTGCTTCCAAATGAGTCTGATCTGATCTGATCTTTTCCAGTAAGTGTCAACAAACCAGCCAGTTTTTTCTCTAAATTAGACCTGGGCCCCTTTTGTACGTGATCCTAGATCTGATTTAAATTTGATCCCTCACCATGTGGCCACTGTTAGAACAATGAGGTTGGAATTCAGGTGTTGCAGAAATCATCATCAGTCAGTATTGGCATATCATAAAATAAACAGCAAGCATTTCCAATTTGTTTGAAACTTATTTGGAAAGACTTCTGCTCAAGCACAAACTGGAAGGAAATATCTTAGCCAAGCAGTGTTGGATGAAAATGTGCATTTGACAGTTGCACAAATAAAGGGTGATATTATAATTGTGAGTTTGTGGCTCACATTTGAGATACATGTGCTCGTGCCTGTTAGTTTAGAACTTTAACGGTATTCACTTTTAAACTGGATACATAGCACTTAAGCATAAATGTCAACCATCAACATTAAGCATCAGAGCGAACAAAAAGAGAATTTTGCATTAAGTCGTGTAATGTATGTATCTCTGCCAGCAGATCGTTTCCAGTGATAACTTCATTCAATTAAAGACAATTCTGCACTCATACTGGGAAGATATGATGCTTTTACATAACATTTACAAATGCTTAAAATATTAGCATTGCAAAATAAAAACTATACAACTCTGTGTCCACACCTGCTGTTAATGTCAAGTGGATGGAGCTTTCTGCCTGCTGAATTACTGCAAATTGCTACAGAATGAATACGCATTCACATGGACTTTCAAATCAAACATGCACAAATCCAATGCTGTGTACTACTGCTGTGGGCTGTAACATGAAAGTCAGAGATTACCTGTGGTGGGATGACACCTCCACAGATGACCAAGATATCTGGTCTGTTGAGCTTCCGTAGTTCCTTGATAAGCTCTGGGACGAGGGTCTTGTGTCCTGCGGCAAGAGTGCTGACCCCAACACAGTGAACGTCTGCATCTACCGCCTGCTGGGCAACCTCAGGAGGAGTCTGTCCATCCGAAAAGTAGAAATCACATATCAGAATGATAATACTGTCCCTTTCCACCCACAAAACAGGCAGTTTCATAATGTGCCACAGAAATGACTACAAACACAAAGCTGTGCCTTTTTAATAGTCTTTATCCATCCTGCATTGCATCACTTTCACTATTTAACTATCAATTAGCAAGATGCTGTTTAATAAACTGCTTAATAAATCCCGTCTATGATACAAATGATGTATTCATGGAGGCTCAAAACTGAGCTGATCACCTGACACATTTCTTGCACAGTTACAGTGGTGTCTTTCTAACTCAGATTTCAGAGTTGGCAAACTGCTTTTTAACACATCACTGTTTTCATTTACAACATCACCAATGCCAAACCTTTTGAGCTGCATGTCCCTGGACTCTATTTCCAAAAGCTACACGTATTTTCCATTTGCCAGGTCCCTGGTTGAGGTTCACATGAAGGTCAGTGAAAAGTATTTTCCTGCACTGTCTAATAAACCATGTAAAACACAGATTTCTTTTTGTGAGCACTGTGCTTTAAATCACAGCCGTTGAACACCACACTTTATTTACTTCCGCGCCGCTGAAAGCTGTGCTTAACGACACAACAAATGATGTCAACAAAGCATGAAAACTGGTGCTGTAGGGCACCTCATCAAAGAATATACTTCAGATCAGGGAGCCATCAGGAATTTACACATTACTTTCATCCACTTGTAGCTTTATCTACTGTGATCAGCATTACATTTATTTGACTTACAGTGATTTATTTTAGCATGTATAGGCTTTGTCAAGCACTGATTAAATTATTTTAACAAGAAGGTTCAAGGTACTTTCTACTTGTGATATGCTCCAAGTGTTTAAACCATTGTACTGACCTGAAAAAGAGGTCCAATGTCCACATCAAAGCCTAGGTCGGCAAACCCTGTGGCGATGACTTTAGCCCCTCTGTCATGGCCATCCTGCCCCATCTTTGCCACCAGCAGTCGAGGATTCCTGCCTTCATGACTCTTAAAGTCCGAGACTCTAAGATGAGAAATTACAAAGTAAATACACAATACTAAAATATTAGAAATCATTATGATTCAGTAGTCAGCGGTTTTTATAGTTTTTTTTTTTACCTATTGTTGGCCAGTGTAATCTCTTCATGCTCCCCAAACTCGCTGCGGTAAGCCCCGCTTACCATCCTTGAGCTTGCCTTGTGATCGCCAAACACTTTCTTCATGGCATCAGTTATTTCACCAACAGAACATCTGTAGAAAAGAGCAAACGGCATCTTCCTCAACACATCTTCACATTCTAACATTAAAAAAAAAGCAGTGCACTAATTCATTTTTATCCCATTTAAGACATAAATGTTAATTTGCTTTTTTACTATATACTATTACTGTTTTATTGCAGCATGTTTAAGTCAATTTTCAAAATGCTAATTAATCAATAATTTCTGGTAATATGAAGCATACCAAAGATTGATATTGAGATTGTAGTAAAAGAGCTCGTAATGTTAAGATTATTATATAAGCTGTGAGGTTGAGTAATGCTGGTCAGTGCCTCTGGGCTGTGCTCAGCATATGGGCTCTTCACACATCAGATCTTGAGAGTATACAAGTGTCTAAGCCAATTTGTCCACATATACAAGTCTCTTAGTCCTCTTAACCACAGCATTTGCCCCCTTAATATATTTTGACTGTAATATAAAACAGCCGCCCAGATGACCCACAAGCTAAACAGCAGAGAATTTTATAGAGGGGAACCTTTTTTCACGGTTTTCAAGGTTTTAGATGTGTCTGTTTTATGTAACCTTTTCATCATGAATCTGGAATATGAGAACATTTGGGAAATAAAGGAAAGGCAGGAAACATTAGGAAAATCAGTTTATATTCAGTATTTGAAGCCGAATTCATAATATAAATATAGGCCTGTCCATTACAATCAAAGATTTAGGTAACTGTGGGAATATGGTTCACCTGGCTCGTGCTGCCTCCACAGCCAGGGCTAAAAGGTTGCCCTCCCTGGTTCGGGCACAATCTTCGATAGCTGCCAGGCACTTGTTTGCTTCATCGGGGTCACGATTTTCCCTCACCTAAAACAAAGGATTCATAATTACACAAATATGGTATTTAGAGCCCAGTTCACAACACTTACCGCTCTCAGCCTTTAGCACATGAACACAATTTATTTGGGACATTTTTACAAAGCTATTTAAAGCACATGTGCACTGTTTATCCTATTTCTTATCCTATATCTTATTTTTAGTCTATTTCCTCTGATGTTACCTCTCGTTCATATGCGTACTTGTGGTGTGAATTAATTCATCTGAATCTAATTCTAGAGCCACTCTATTTAAAATTCCATTTGTTGCTTCGAGCATACGCCTCATGGAAGAAACCATTAACTTCTGGCTAAGGACATTTTCTCACACCTGTTCTGACAGCTACACTTCAAAAGTAATGGCATTTTAATGACTACTGTCCATCTAATGAAAGCAGCAAACCCAACAGCCTTAGGTTGACGATGAAAGCAGGCACATAAGTGTTCCCCTGTCAGTCAGACAACAGTATGGTAGTGCCTGCTCGACAGGTCACCTATTATTATTGTATGCATATATGTTGCATATACAACCAAAAATAAATGAGATTTTAAAATGCAAAGCTGAATAATTCATTTTAAATAATCAAGGATTCTGTAGGACTAGTTTTACTAGGACAAAGAACTAGGTGTTTGGTAAACTTAAAGCCACCGGAGGGACTTTATATGGAAAAGCTTTCTTGTGTACTGCTAATTTAACTAATACTGTGATGCTTTAAAAATGCAGTGTACACACTCTGACATTGGGTTCACAAGTACTAGGAGTTGTGATGTTGTGATTGCACCAATTAATTCAACCAATTCCCTGTAAATTATATGTGACCACGCAATTTAAGAAGTCATAAAAATATCACAACATGCATCACTAGTTAATAATAAAAGTCGTTGTGCTAATATCAATTCAAACAATCACAATCAAAAGCTCTGCAAAATCCTGTGGGGACTGATTAGATAAATTAACTGCTCAAAGATTTAAGATCTTGTAATTCAACGCTTTAAAACGAATGATAATCATTACCATAGGTCATTCACTCATCACCTTTGCTCTTGATTTAGAGGTGTCATAAATGTTGAATGTAACAGTTGTCCAGTGGGCTCATGACACATAGGGGTGGGCAATACAGATAAATTATACAGACAAGCCTGGTGTTCTATCAATGTTTTGTTGTCTTTTCAATCTACCTACCTACCTATATCTATATATTAGGTTTTATTTTAGATGTTGGAGATGTATCTAGCAGTTTATTCTCAAAAGGAAAGCAGACCTTTTTCAGTTTTTCAATCTGCCTCTGTCGTACAACAGTGTTGTCTATGGCCAGAACATCCACAGTTTCCTCTTTTTCCAGACGGTACTTGTTCACCCCAACAATGACTTCTGATCCTAAAAGAAAAGAGGAAAAAACTATTCAAGTATACTGTATTAATTAATAAGAAAAGCAAAATATAATGGTATATGTGTTGACAGAAAGAAACTGTTCAAGTTGAACCAAGAAGCATAACAGGGACCTTATAGTAGATAAACAGTCTTTTTTTTTTTTTAGAGACAGACAGAAAACTTCAGAAAATCCACTTGTGACACAGCACAGAATTCAAGAAAAGCCACTTCAGAAGATTACAGGCAAGTAAATCAGTTCTGGGCCTGAAAGGTCAGTGTTCAAAAATACACAAAAAACAGAGACAAGCTACTGCCATTACTCTTTATATTATCTAAAGATTCCATACAATCTCACAATTAAACCCAAATGTGGAAAAACCAAAATATATCTAAGAGCCTCATATGGTTGATCAGAATTTCAAAGTCCTTCAGAAATAAAGAAAACAAGCAAACTGCCAGCAGTCACAATGTACTGCCAGAGTGAATCCCATAGCCAATGAATATCAATGAGATCAGGCATTGTGGGGATTTAGAGAAAAGCTACCCAGTCTGTGAAGGTTCTGTTCTGCTTCATCAGCATCACATCTGGCATTATGGGTAAGTTAAAGTAAATAAGAAACACAACAAAGCTCCGTTAAACTCAATGATCTCCTCAGACAACACAACAAAACACATACTGTCAGCTTGAGACTAGATATAATCTTTTGTCAGCTGCTTTCCTACAGTCCTTGTTGTAGCTCTGCAATAGAAGCCTCCAAATTTTCTACGGTTTCAACATGGCACTTCTTCAGTTTAAGGGCGTTTTCACTTGGCCAAACTAAATAAATATTCCTTTATATGTAATAATACTGGAAAATGTATGCAATAGTAAGACCACATCAAGAGGTTTTAAAAGGCAAGACACAACCACTGCTCTGTCTGAAGGCAAATGGAAAATGATGCCCAACTAAAACATGTTAAAGAACAATATGCTCATATAATGAAATACAATCTGCACAAAAAAAATAAAAACAATTAGAACAAAAGGAAATGAGAATAACAGCATTAAGTATTTCATGCATTTGAAGATGATGCAAAGACCAAAGCGTAAATGGTTGTGAAAGGTTGCAGATGCCATACCTGAGTCAATGCGGGCCTGTCTACGGGCTGCACATTCCTCGATACGAAGCTTTGGAATGCCCTCGGTCACTGCTCTGGCCATGCCTCCCATCTCTTCGATTTCTTTAATAAACTGTATAGAAGTGAAAATTGGATGGATTTCTTCTGTACTCACTTTAATTCAACATGGCTGAATAAACTAAACATGGACAACACAGTTTAAAAAACTTCAATTTAACAGCAGTATATACGTAAGTAAGAATGTAAAAAAAATATATATATTTTTAGCCTTTAGCCATATATTATGCATAGAATTGGATCTTACTTTTGATATAGTTACTTTGGAAGAAAGTCTAGACTGCTGTCTATTTAGCCCTGCATGTGACAAACCTTCAGAGCTGCATTATAAACATCATCTGTAAGAGCCTCCATCATGTGTGAGCCCCCCCAGGGATCAGCAACTTTGGGGATGCCCGACTCTTCCTGGATGATGATCTGGGTGTTCCTGGCAATGCGAGCACTCTTTACTGTGGGCAAGCCCAAAGCTTCATCGAATGAGTTGGTGTGGAGTGACTGGGTCCCTCCGAACACGGCTGCCATGGCTTCAATGACTGTGCGGATCACATTGTTGTATGGGTCCTAACAGGAGCCATTGTGAAAAGTTGTAACTTTTGGGATCAATTTTAATTTTAACACTTGTGTTTTATTTTAAACCTTAGTGTTATAATGAGTTATAGTTACTTGTTCCGTGAGAGACCAGCCTGACGTCTGGCAGTGCGTGCGGAGGAGGAGAGACTTTGCGTTCTTGGGCTGGAAGTTCTCTTTAATGAGCGTAGCCCATAATCTCCTGCCTGCTCTCAGCTTGGCAATTTCCATGTAGAAATTCATCCCAATACCCCAGAAGAACGACAACCTGACAGCAAGCAATACGTGACAAAAAAAGGAAAACAATCAGTTGTTAAAACCGACTGACGGATTTAAACCCAGAGCAATTCTAATCATTTTTTTCTATTCACTGAGCTTTTATTCTCCTTGAGCTTTATATCAATGCCTTTACCCTCACTACCAGATACAGACTTCACCCTGAGATTTTCTAACCATACACAGATACTGGTGCCATGTTCGTTAAAAGCAGAAGCAAACAACAAACCTCATCCAAGTGTACTACTCAGTTCTGGAGGTTCTAATAAACTGACATGCTGACAAAACCCATATCAGGAAAAGAACACATTTGTGATACACTATTTACAGTATGCCAGAGCAACCTTTCTGCCCTTATCCCTGTGCATCCACATTTTGGAAGCTGAGTGTAGTATTCTGTCCACACTGAACTTCAAGCAATGCCAACTAATGTGGGAAGGCAGACTCAACGTCCAGAGTCGATTATTGTTTCACTAGAACATTGGCTTGGGCAATATACTATTTGAGCTTTTGTGAAAATCCATGCACATGGCAGCTTGTATGTAACCAAAAAAATGCAGTAGAGAATTGCCAAAATATGCTGTTTAGTCTATGAAACTTAAAAGGAAAAATATGCCCATCATAACTTCCAAAAATAAGTCCAACAAAACATATAAGATATCTTTTTCGTTCATCCAAAGCTCCAATACCAAATTTATTTATAACAAAGAAAAACAGCTTATTCTCTGCGTTGCTGCGCTATGATGGAACCAGATAAGGTTTGGCGTTTGTTCACTATTTGCTGGAAAGAAATTAAAATTAAATATCAAAGTAGTTGCTAATTATTGTTGACAAACTTAATATACCCTTGCAGCTCTACAAGGACAACGGATACAGTACACTTTCTTTTATAAATTCTGTACGACAGAATCCTTTACACAAGCTCTAAAGGTTAATAAAAAAGTTACAATGTCAACATGAGCTTTCAATCTTTGTTTGAAGACAAGGGCACGCACTCATCAAGAGTCTAATGGAAATCAAAACAATGTGATGAAGAGCACAACATATTCCATTTCACACAACTGAGTGGCGTTTCTATATTGATTCAGGGCAGCTCCTCTTTGAAGAAGTCAATTTGTGCAGCAGGGCCGAGCTGTGTCCTCAGGTTGTTCCTGAGGATTAAATGCTCATGTAACCCTTCTACTAATAGTAATTGCAAGGCATTAATAAAGTAGGTTGCGGACACATGAAGTAGAGATAATGAAAATGCAATGTAAGGCACAGGATGAAGACAATGCCCACCATTGTTGTTTTGTATATTAGTTTTGTATAGAAATCTTTCCATCTGGCTTTAAATGGAGATGTGTGTATAAAAATGGCTATATTAAATTCAATGTGGTGCTTTAACAGACGCCAAATGCCAAAAATGTTTTGTTGTTCCAATTATTAAAGAGCCTAACTGTACTTGTTGGATATTGTGATTTTGTTATGAACTAAGATTTGCCAGAACTAAGATTTAAAAATGAAGCATATTAAGATTCTCTAAGCCATTCTGAAGAAAGTAATTTGTTTACTGGTCAAAAAAAATCAGGCCTTATTTATATTTATTTAGTTATTTCAGTCTTCCCTTGTTAGAGAGCTTGAAATATTGCAAAGGAGGATCACAAACACTGGGGTTAAGATATTACTCCTTTGTGATGCGTTTGTAAAAATTTTGATGAAATATTTGAAAGAAACCTTATTAAGGCATAACTGTGATCCTACAGTATAAACATGTCTCTCATACACTTAGTAACATCTTACAATATGGTACCTTGGGGCAAATTCATCAATGGTTAAGCCAGCTTTCAGACCAGTGCGACAGTACTCCAGGCCATTAGCGATGGTGTAGGCGAGCTCCAGGATGGCATCTGCTCCAGCTTCCTGAAGATGGTAGCCACTGATGGATATAGAGTTAAACTTGGGCATGTGCTGTGAACATAATCAAGTCAGTGAAAAACTAAATTACAATATTATCAATATAACATATTATGCATGATACAAAAAATATTGTTTTGATTAAAGCACCCCTTTGATATAATGTATATTTCTTCATAAAACTCGCAGTACATACCTTGGAGGTATAAGCAAAGATGTCAGCAATGGCATGCATGGAGGGTTCTGGGGGGAAAATATAGGTATTGCGTACCATAAACTCCTTCAAAATGTCATTTTGAATTGTGCCAGTTAGTTTAGCTTTGGGCACACCCTGCTCCTCTCCAGTGACAATAAACATTGCCAACACAGGGATTACTGCGCCATTCATTGTCATTGAAACAGACATCTTCTCAAGTGGGATTCCATCAAAGAGCATCTTCATGTCCTCGACAGTGTCTATTGCGACTCCAGCCATTCCGACATCTCCATGGACACGGGGGTTGTCTGAGTCATAACCGCGATGTGTCGGGAGGTCAAAAGCCACAGAGAGACCCTGCTGTCCAGCTGAAATGAAAAGAGCCAATAAGAGAGTGAATTACCGATAGGAAAAAAAGAGTTGGAAACAGTAATATAGAGACAACAGAAGCTTATCAACAGGCAGCTGTCAGATATTGCCAATTGACCAACAAACAGCTGACAGCACAACAACACTTATTATTCAACCTGAAATCCTTAGTCCATTGGGTTTTTGTGTCTTTGTTTTCAACTATTTTGGCTTATGCACTCTAAAATGGATTCATGCCTCACTGTAACAACGCTATACTGTAAACTTTAACAGCACAACATATATTTTTCCATTGGCTATTTTATCTAATTGATTTTAGGAGGTCAACATATGATAATCATTTAATAATGACTCATTAGGGTATAGACAAAGTAGTGCTCTTTCAGATGTCTGAGGTGCTACACCTCTCAAAATGAAATGGCATTCTCAAAGAGTTTTTTTATTTTTTTAATAACTGCAGACTTGAAATTTCAGTATTTGTGGTCTGTCCAGGCAAGTTTTTAAAATATTTGGTGTGTGTTCACAAGAATGTGTTCTATCTGGCTCCTTTCTGGCATTATAGGAAGATGTGAAAGCACCATTGTTGAATGTATAACATTTCAGTAACGGCAAATTCTACCTTTTATGTTGTCTTTGTAGAACTTGTTGCTTTCCTCCACAGTGCTGAAACCAGCATACTGCCTGATTGTCCACGGTCTGTATGTGTACATGGTGGGATAAGGCCCCCTAGTGTAGGGAAACACTCCTGGCAAGTCATCAGCACTACCAGCTGAGTCTGCTTTGGTGTATATCGGCTTGATGTTAATTCCTTCAGGTGTGCGCCAGATGAGATCTTCTGGGTTCTTTCCCTTCAGCTGTGCCTTAGCCAGACTGGCCCATTCAGGATGCAGCTCAACCTGGTAAGGACATGGTACGGTGGAGTGGATCAGAGAGCAGTGTTTCAGTACTGGGGACACAGAAGCTCGAAGCAGGGGCCGGGCAGCCAGCCTTGTACATGCCCTCTGTGCAGTCAGCATGCTTACTGCTGTTCAGTCAGACACACATTGGTCACCTGTGGTAGAGAATATGAAGTAGAGAAAAAGTTTAAATGTTGGTGACAGACAGACAAAAATGTTCTAACCATACCAAATTAATTCATGACGAATAAGCTGCTTCATATATAAGCATTTATGTCAAGAAGCTCCTCACCAATTTGAGATGAATATAATTTGCATTATTACTTATTTCTGTAGATAGCTTACAGTTAGCAAAATCTTTATCGATAATGTTTGATACTGACATTTCAAACATACACAGGCCAGACTATTAACGCTACAAGTTTGCAACTTAACAAATGTCGGAATTATGACAGGGAAAATATTAGCTAGCCAGCCAGTGTTTTCAGCTTTGTTTGTTCTGCTGAACAAACAAACGAATACGACAATGCGTTTCCTTTAAGTCATAAGGACCTGATGTGACTTTACAAACTGCAATACGCTTTGTTGACGAGTGAACTGTTAAAAAGGTGAAACATGCAAATTAGTGTTGGAATAAAGAGACCACCGGAGCTGTTAGCTCTCTGCTAAGCCCTGTTAGCTAATGCTAACCTGTCTCATCGGGGAAGAGGGCAAAAACAACTGAAACCGCCCTGAGAGTTTATGCAGCTGCATATGTTTCGTAGCACACATTACTATGTATTTAAAGATTAATTTCTGACCTTGTAGACTGCTATGCTCTTCAGGCTGACGAAAGGCGTGTGTCCGTCTATCCAATAAAGTTTCACAACATTAGCAGTCAGCCAATCCCGTGCTACAGTCACTGGACAAACTTTGACCTCGGACACAGGAAGTAAATACTGAAGTCAAGATTGTTACATTTCGTAGAGATCAGCGATGTTCACAGCTGTTTCACGGCTGTTATTTAACGTTACACAAGTGACTTTAGATTATAATTTCCTAGACTGACATAAACCATATTATTCATACACACACGTGTAAATATGTATTTACACACATATACACACACACGTGTGTGTGTGTGTGTGTGTATATATATATATATATATATATATATATATATATATATATATATATATATATATATATATATATATATATATATATATATATATATATATTCATTTTTTTATTTTTTTTTACTATGGCTGTTCTCTTTCAGGGGTCACCACAGCGCATCACGTGCCTCCATCTAACCCTGTCCTCTGCATCCTTCTTTCTCACACCAACTAACTTCATGTCCGCTCTCACTACATCCATAAATCTGCTCTTTGGTCTTCCTCTAGACCTCCTGCCTGGCAGCTCCAACCTCAGCATCCTTCTATTGATATACCCACAGTTTCTCCTCTGAACATGTCCAAACCACCTCAATCTGGCCTCTCTTACTTTAACATCAACACATCTAACATGAACATGTCTCTCTGATGTCCTCATTCCTGATCCTCTCCATCCTCGTCACTCCCAAAGAGAACCTCAACATCTTAAGCTCTTGGATGCAGACCCATCTCCACCTTGAACTCCTCTGTCACACCTACAGCAGACCTCACCACGGTCTAACAGCTCTCATACATGTCCTGCACCACTCTAACATACTTCTCTGCCACTCCAGACGTCCTCATACAATACCACAGCTCCTCTCTTGGCACCCTGTCATATGCTTTCTCTAAATCTACAAAGACACAATGCAGCTCCCTATGACCCTCTCTGTACTTCTCCATCAGCATCCTCAAAGCAAATATTGCATCTGTTGTTTTCTTTCTATGCATAAAACCCATATTGCTGCTCACAAATGTTCACCTCTGCCCTTAGCCGAGCTTCCACTACTCTTTCCCAAAACTTCATTGTTTGGCTCATCAGCTTTATTCCTCTGTAGTTGCCACAGCTCTGCACATCTCCCTTGTTCTTAAAAATGGGCACCCGTACACTTCTCCTCCAGTTCTCAGCATCCTCTCACTCTCCAAGATCTTGTTAAACACACTAGTCAGAAACTCTACTCACACCTCTCCTAGACACTTCCATACCTCCACAGCTATGTCATCAGGACCACCTGCCTTTCCACTCTTCAACATACTCTTCACTTCACTCTTACAAATATTTGCTACTTCCTGCTCCACACCAGTCACCTCTTCTACTCTTCGTTCCCTTTCATTTTCCTCATTCATCCACTCTTCAAAGTTCTCCTTCCATCTTCCCATCACACTCCTGGCACCTGTCAATACATTTCCATCCTTATCTTTAATCACACTAACCTGCTGCACATCCTTCCCATTTCTATCTCTTTGTCTGGCCAACCTGTACAAATCCACCTCTCCCTCTTTAGTGTCCAATCTAACATACAAGTCCTCATATGCTCAGTGTTTGGCCTTTGCCACCTCTACCTTCACCTTACGCTGTATCTCCCTGTACTCCTATCTACTCTTTTCAGTCCTCTCAGTGTCCCACTTCTTCTTAGCTAACCTCTTTCTCTGTGTACACTCCTGACCTTCCTCGTTCTACCACCAAGTCTCCTTGTCCACTTTCCTCTTTCCCAATGACACACAAGGTACCCTCCTCCCTGATCACATTAGCTGTAGTGGTCCAGTCATCTGGAAGCACCTCCAAACCACCCAGAGTCTGTCTGTGTTCCTCCCTGAAAACTACACAACATTCTTCCTTTTTCAATTTCCAGCACTTCATCCTCTGCTCTGCCTTTGTCCTCTTCATCTTCCTCACCACCAGACTCATTTTACACACCACCATCCTGTGTTGTACCCTGTAGGCAAACGGTACCCGTGGCGATCGTTGTTAACCCGGGCCCGGCCGATCCGGTATGGAAGACATTTTCGGTGTGAAAGTCACGATTCGCATTTTTTTCTCGCATATATATATAATTACCTCCTCTAGTATAAGAATTTCTGTTATCACCAATTTAAAAATTACACACACAACATTTCCTCAACATAGTACATGCCAGTTTTATTCAGCAGTTGGTCAATAAACTGTCATAGCAGTAGCAATGGCTCTTACACAGATCTGTATAGTATTGGATTGATTGGATAGAGTACACTTGTAGTAAATGTATGTGAGGGGTATAAAATATACCAAGCACAGCAACATCATTCAGAGCATTCAGCAGGACAAACCTTTATCAAAGTGGCAATGCAGACAGTGGTATATAATGCCCAGTTAATATACAGAGCAGAAGTATTGTACTCTCAACACATGTAACCCTGTCATTGAAACTGTAAGGCAATATGTTTGGATTGGAACCCAGTATAGCTTTTCTTCAGATGACTAATTTCCTCTTGGTTCACCAAAATTTACATCTTGAAATTAAATCCAATAGAAAGTATCTCTAACAGAAACCAAAAAGTGGTATATGTGTGTGTGTGTGTGTGTGTGTATGCAAAAGTCTTGCATGATGTGACCAATGCATTGCCATATTTATTATGTCATGACAGCAACAACGCAGCAACAAATACGTTTAAATATTGAAATAAAGAAGACAGTAGAAATCAAATAAGATGAAGCAGGTAAATGGTGAGAGGAAGCAGCCAGTATGGTCTCCCTGTGGAAATAGGTTGTGGCGAGTGCATCCTCACGAACCTTCAGTCTTCATATTTTAATGACGGATATCATTCCAGCTTGAGCAGTTCCACATCGAATATAAGTGTGGCATTTGGTGGGATGACACCAGGGTGGCCTGTCGCTCCGTAAGCCATATCTGGTGTGCAGGTGATTTTAGCCCTCTGGCCCAGGCTCATCTGGAACATGTGAAGATAAAAAACGAAACAATCACATCTTGTCAAAACACATCAAGCTCAGTATATAGGAATCACTACACAACTGCTGCTGCCCAAGGTTAGATCAGAATTAAGTATTTTGGAATGATCTGCCAGTCTCAGACAAACATTGTAGCTCTATCTGAGTCTTTGCTCAAAGTCTGCATGTGTGTGCACATCACAGTGGGTCCTCGAGTTCTTGCAGCGTGGATTCAAGTCTTAACAGAAAGCTTTCAGATATATTTCATAACATCGTAGCTCAACACAACATGCAGATGCAATTGTAGCTTTGGCACTTAAAGACAAGTCTGAGATGGAAGGAGAGCACTGTGCCTGGATTTACGACTGTAGGCTGTGGGTTAATAGAGTGCGGATGAAATAGTGAAGAAAGGATCCATTTGTCAGGACAGATCGCCTAACAAAAGTGGATTCTTAAAGCCAAAGCAAGGGTTTGATAAGCTGGTCTCACTATCAATGAACTGAGTGTCTTCTGATGGTGAGTGGGTCTGTTTGTGTTGTGCAGCAGTTCTAAAGGCAACAATACTCAGGCACAAAGTGCACAATTTTCAACCACAAATGTCTTGTGGATTGAGCAGCATAGCCGAGATGTTAAATGTCTTGATATCTGTACTTGTCCTTAGCAGACTCTAGAGTCACAGATGTCTGTGCTGCCCATCAGCAATTGTTAGTAATCGTCCCCTCTTACCTGTGCTACTCCTTCCTCCCAGCCCTTAATGACCTCTGACCGTCCAATCTTGAACTTAAAGGGCTTGTTCCTGTCTCGAGAGGAGTCGAACTTTTTCCCATTCTGCAGCATACCTGCCCAAGAGACATTAGATAAACAAAAAATAGTAGTTGTAGAGGTGATCTTACTCGAATCTGACTCTCCTGAAGCTTCTGCACATACTTCACTCCGGAGATCGTTGTTAGACAAACATCGAACATTTATTGTACTTGCTTCTCAACTTAGCTGATGACAGATCAATTATACATACAACTTTAAGCACAGTAATCTCACAAGCACGTTCACTAGCAGTTTCAACAAAAAGTTTCAATAACTAGTTTCTCAAAGTATGTCTGAATTCATAGAACTCGGTAAGAAACCGTGTGCCTCTAAAGCTACACACAGAACCTTTTTCTTCTGCCTTGTTGCGCGCAGTCCACACCTTTCTTGTAGTCAGTTCCTCTGCTTCAGTTACTGTGTCACGTTTGCACCCTTCAGTAGCTGAGCTGAACTGCATCTCTCTTTAACAAACCCTTAGCATTGCATTGTTTCCTTGACCACTGGTCAACAAGCTTAAAGGTAAACTACAAAGGCAACTATCAAAAGCAAACTATCGAAGCTACATATGGTGTCACTAATGACATAATCAGCACGCAGACACATCACAAAAACACATTACATAAAAAAATTACATTACACACAGACACACATTACATAAAACAAATAACTGAACTATGGACCCTTGGTTGGCTCATACAGTAGTCAAGTGTGACAATTTACCTATTGTGGTAATTACATAAAATAAACATGGAGGGAACATATATTTGTATGGTTGTTTATACATCTGTCAAGTTATTTGGTCTTATGACTTGAAGTACTGTATTTAGCCTTAAGGCACTGTTGGCATTTATCGCTTTGTGATGCCAGATCAGTGTACACCCTTTCCTCATTCAGAATGTGGCATTTTAAGATTAGGACTAAAGAAACACTGGCTCCAGTCTGAGAAATTATTCTGGAAATGTTTCTTATCAGGATCTTGGGTCAATTTCAATTACACAAATGAATAAAGGGAATGGGAATCAGGAAGCACTGACCTGGTTTAGTGGATTATTTTTAAAATTAACTAGGCCATTGCTCTCCTCTATCTAGACCAAAGGGAGAAAAAGGAGACAAAGGCAGAGCAGTGCTTATTGAACACTGACCAACCACTGGGCCATGACAATAACACTGGGATCATTAAACACTGGAAAAGAAACATTGCTATCCTATTTAATTTGTGGTATTAACATGCCTATTTGCCACTTTCACTTGAAAGGACTCAACCTGCCATCCGACATGATATTTTGTCACTTTTATATCTTGTGAACTTTCTTTCCTTTTGAATGGACAAGATAACAACTCCACAACAATGCATACTTTAGGACACTTTTTTATTTTCAGTCCACACTGATGTTCCTTTGTGGAATAAATAATATTCAAACGGTAGATAAACAATACTATGGAAATTTTAGCTGTGTGATGTGAGATTCAGTGCTCATCGAGCAGCACACGCTAATTGACTAATCAAAGCTTGCCTTCTCAGAAATCCTCCACTGTAGCCAGAAAAATTAAGAAGCTCATATTAAAGTTGTGTTACACCCAGGGGTAAATAGCATAACAACCAAAAGGTGACCATAAAATGAACATGAAGTAATATAAAATAATCTTGTTTATGAACTTATTACTTTAACCTTGTCAATATCCTAAATTATACTACTTATAGTAGTAGTATTATACTACTAATTACAGGAATGCATATTGTGGACGAGGAGGCAATTGGAAACAGTGGTATACGTGCCCCTGTCCCAACTGCCAAACTCCCAAAAGTGTTCCTGGCTTTACTTTTTAAAATTAGCACATTTTCCCAAAACAATCAAATTTCTTTGTTACAACATATGAATGTTGTCTTTATACTATATACAACCAAAAAGAGGTTTCATAGGATTTGCATATCATTGCATGCTCATTTTATTTACATTTTTGCAGCATCACAACTTTTCTGGAAGTATGACATGTCAGTAGACAAATGAACGCATTCCTTTGGTGGCATTGGCCCATTGTGAGAAATTTTGCGTGTAAGATTTTTAAGGTTTTTCTTAGATTTGCAGTAATTCAACAAGTGTGAATGCTTCGCATTAGGTTGTGCGTTAACTGACATTTAGCAACGGTGTCTTGCTCATCTAGTCCTGTGAATGTTAGTACTGTAGTCATTCTCCTCTTTCATATCCCCTAAAATTAGTAGGTCTATCATTTCCAAGAATCACAGTAGCCCAGATATCATTGGCCTGGGTCCAGTCCAGCCTCAGAGTCATCAAGTGCACACACCAAGGCGAATACCACCTGCTACAGGGCATTCGAGTAGCACAGACGCAGAAAGGTGGTTTCACTTACTGTCAGTACTGCCTGCAACGTGCAAGAAAACACTAACTGGCAGTGGTTGCTGGTGGCGAGCCAGTGAGGGATCATACCCTAGGTGTTGCACTAATGAGTCCTATAAGTTGGCTCGCGTGTTTGTTGAGAGGATGCTCAACAGACACTTTCAACAGGGGGCATTGTTGTGCACCTGCACACACACATTTTGCTGTTATGTATGAGTAGTAGTTAACAACTCCTAAGTGTATTGAACTGTGTATCAGGTAGTGTGTATCAGGTGTATCAGGGACTCTGGCACACAGTGGCAACTGGCTAAAATCAGTTTCAGGAAAAACACCACCTGCTTCTGGTTTACTGTGGAAAATACAAAGAAGTATCTAAAGGGGTCATACAGATGGTTTAAAACATACGTTTTACACTGCAATGTGTTATGTAATTTACACTGCCTTGTGTTTGCTTTATGTAGATACAGACAGCTAAGCAAAATGTTTCACTCGTGGGTGTAAAACTTTATCTTACAGAAAAGCAAAGACTACTAAAGCAAATTAACTCCAAAACTCCACTAGTATCAGTGCTCTGTTATCACTCTGTGGACAGCTATGCATGGGTGGAGCGTCTGCAAAAAATAAAGCAGGACCCATTCCTTCCTGGCTCCGAGGCTATCTCTCCCCATGAGGGGCTTTCACTTGCTAGGGCTCTGACTACATCTGCAAAAAAAAAAGAAAAAAGTAGCACACAGGGGTGGGGTTATTTTTACTCAGCTTACTGCATCCTGTCTCGCCCCCGTCTAGGATGGCTGCCAGCACAACAACCCCCTTGGTCCAAGTGTGGATGAAATTAGATATGTGTCAAGCTATCTGTCTACGGTAGGCTTACTTGTGTTTCCGCGTTTTACAGCTGCAAGCACACGTCTCAATAAAACTAAAAAAACTGCTCATGCTTCATTAATAAATCGAGCACAAGTCATAGTGTAATTAATTGTATTTTCAGCAACAACAATAAACAGCAAACTCAACAACGAAGGATGGGCAATCTAAAAATGATCCTCGGCAGTGGCTTAAAAGTTACTCTGTTACATTATGGATGCCAAAAAGGTAAATCCTGAACATGACTGGGGGTTGTACTGGTTCTTTGGCAGACAAATGAGGATTGTTAGATGATACAAAACATAGTTATTTTTCGACTCATTCATGTCCCACACTTTATTCAGGAAGACCAAAAATGACAGACAGCAGGCCATGAAACCCAACTCAAAGACTGCATTGATTGATAGGATTTAGCGAATGTCTAAACTGATTTTTATTTTAGAAGCTAATATTAGATTTCCATCACTCACGAATCTTTGGATTGAAAACTTCCCATGGCATTCAAACAAAACAATTTCCATTAGGGTCTCCTGACATACAATCCCATTCCTCAGTCTATCTATTTCTGTGTCCCACACCAAGAGGCATAGGGTTCAGCACGTTTCACGGTGCAAGTCTGGAGTTCAAACATGGTAAGGAATGACGTCCACATTTAGGCATGACATCATATCCAGTAATCCTGTTGCTCCAAAATTTTAGCAGGCTGCTGTAGTTTTCTTTTTTCTTTTAACTGATATCATAACTACTTACATGTTCTACCTCTAGTGAATGCCTGTTATACTGAGAAACCTCTAAGCTCTTCTCAAATCTGTCATCTCACCCTGAGCTTTGGGCCACTTGTACATGTACAGTATTTGTGATTGGACTGGGAATGAATGAAAGCATACAGTATAGCAAATAATCTAAGAGTGAAACAGATAAAAATGAATCTCGATCCAAACTGAGCCACACCAGCCTGCTAGTCTAGCGCTGAGATGCTGAGGTGCTGTTAATGGAGCGGCTGTGCTATAAGAAGATTTCCACTAAGGCATGAATGAAACAAGTATGTGTGTGAAAAAGTAAGCAGCTTTCCTAATTATTTTGTCCTGCCACTTTCATGACGCCAGAGGCTTAGTACCCTTGAGGCAATGAGCACTCTGCTAATTTGGGTACAACCACAACTCACAGTCAGAGTCAGAGGAGGGTCACACATATCAGCTTGTTCTCTGTGCTGTGGCATGTGTGTATCTGCATTTTTTAAATCCCAGAGGTGAAAGTGAGCATCAACGAGATAGAACAGTGTGAGGAGAGTATCAGAGATTTTCTGCGTGAGTTACGCTCTCTCATGTTAAATGCTGGAACAGAGTGGTTTCAAATCTAATTATGAATTGGGAAATCTCTCTTTCTCCTAGCTCTTACTGTTCTTACTGTTTCTCTTTGCTATCTGGAAAACGAACACCCGTGCAGGGTGGAGCTGTGAGTGCAGTCTGTGGCCAAGCCAACTGGAAGACTTGGCAAGGCCAAATCTACAGCTAAACTATTACCGGTACTATCTCCTTATCAGATCCTCATCTAACCTTGTCGTTGAACCTAAATAAAACAAAAGTGGGTAATTACTGTCCTTACACACGGACTGACAATACCAATTCAAGGAAGAATATAAATCCATCTCAATTGCTTCCAGCAATGTAAGAGATTACACTAAGACACAATACAATAAGAATGTGAGCAAATTGAAAATAAAATGATAAAGTGTTTTGTTTATATATTTAACAGAGCCACATAAGGTTGCAAATATATATTTTTAATGAAAAAACAACCCTCAGCTAATCCTTTGTCATCTGTTCAACACCTAAATAACAGTACTTTTGTTGCTCTTTTGTTGCATATATTAAAATTAGAGTAGAGTCCGACAATATGAGTCAGACACGCTCAAGATAACTCTGTCTGCTTTATACTCAGTACAGTTCTCGATAGAGGTCATAGCCAGGTTCTAGCACATCCTGGTGTTAAGAGATCATAAGGACAGAACACTGTAGCCAGCATTACTTAGTTCCGAGAACTTGCAAGAACGGAAACCACAGGTAATGATGTTATCAAAGAACAGGAAACAGAGACATAAAGTCATCACTATGTACAATTGTCTAGTGGGGGTGAAGTGCTAATGGAAAGCAAAACTCATTATTTGCTTTTTTTAATTTACCATTTAAACACTGGCACATACAGGAAACCAGAACCTCCATGCAAAGAGCAAATGGCGACCAAACCCTCTCTATGCATGACTCATGTGGAGTGCACAATACAGCAGTTTCATGAAGTGAGAGGTATCATTTCCAATTATAGCTAAATTCATTACTGCAGGAGCTGATCTCTGCAGGGATCAGACCAGAAGGGGAAATGCTGAGCATCACAACATTTGTAATCATGTGTTGGGCTTGTGTCTTTTGGGACTACAACCACACACATTAGTTAAACAGAGCCTTGATGCTTACATAATCTAAATCATTTCAAATAAGTGTGTGAAAACAAGAAATCAATGTACTCACGTATTCTCATATTAACACAGTATGAGGAACGGTGAGCAAATCAGGAACAACCATGAATGGGTCATTAAATAACACAGTACAGTGTAACAATAGTCACATGCTCGAATCAGACAGGTTTACTGGAGACACAATGCTACAGAGCATGCAGTAACTTTTACGACTATGTAATAACCCTTTGATACACAGACAGAGGAATGACATGTGAACTAGGTTTTGTTTACTTTCTGTCTGACCTAGTTGTCTGGACTGGCAACCCTGGGACACAGAATAACTAGAATGTATTTCCCAAGTGTCCTACTGCCCCGCCTCAATATGGGGCAATCTGAAGAGGGACAAACAGGAAAAAAGAAAGCCTGCATTTCTGTGTGTCTTTGTGTGTGTGGGTGTGTGTGTGTGCGTGTGCGTGCCACCATAAAAACGCTCCTCCGCCAAAACCACCAAAACGCTCCTTTAAATTAAAACCTAATTAATATTTTCTGGCTGGGGTGACAGCTCCACCCTATCTAAGTTGTAGTAAGACACAAGTACATACATGTCTCACAGAATGTGAGAGGATTTGGGCTGCAAACTGATCCATGTCATACTGCAGGTATTGTCAAAACACACACACACACACAGGATTACATTTTCTGTCTCAACAAGGAGAAAGGAAAGATCCCTGTTCCTGGTTTCGTGGTTTCCAAAAGCAAAGTAAGAGTCAGTTACCTATGTAATGAACAACACACGTCTGGCCCTTCTTCGGAAATGTTCTGCCTGTTAAAAAAAAAAAGACAAAAAGTGTTATTGTGAGTTTGTACGTCTGGGAGGCTCAGGGGGTAAACACCCAGATTAACAATGACTGAGTTAAGTCTACTGAGGCAGGAGTGCTGTTCCCTCATATGCCACCACACAGACCAACATCTGTTAGCCTGTTACTTTGGAAAAATAAGCCTCTGGGCTAAAGGTTCACTGTAAGTACAAGACTCTGAAATGCATCCGATAACAATACTGTGAGAAATGACTGTGAGAAATGACATTAAGCCTTTGAACGGGCTTTGTGGATCTACCTAATCGTACCTGTTCCTAGTGTTCAAATCACAGTTACATTGGTCAACGTTCAATTTAAATAGTAAGCTTAGCAAATTTAACCCAAATTTAAGAATGGAGAATTCTAGAAAGATGCTGCACAGACTTCAGTGGTGATGAATAACACAGTAAATATGTGAGCTTTCCAAATCCCTGCTCGTTTCCCTTAAACCACTATTAGCTTACTGGCGAGTAAACTGCCTTTGCAGTTATATCACTGAACGTGATATTTAATGTTAGGTATGTTCATATTTAACAAAGACTTCAACGAGATTCCGGGGAACTACCGAGCCCCACCACCCCCGCATCAAAGCACACACAGGCGGATAAATCAACTTACCATCACCGGGAGATATTGTCTCGACTTCCACGCCCATGGTTGTGCCACTTGACAGATTAGCTCTGAAACATAAAGCCTAAAAAGGAGTTTCGAAAACTACTGTTGGGTGTTTTGCGGCTACAAGTCGGGTAATATCGGCGGAAACCATGCATTCGCCGACCACTACTAACCCGTAGATGCAGCCAACCGAGACCCAGACAAGATCTTTTCTGACGTACAGCGACACAGCGTCGAGATGTTCGACTACACCACTTACGTCGTCTTCAGCTGCGTCACATACCTGCGCCGCACTGCAGAGGGGCAACGATTCGAGTGAAAACACGAATGTTGTCTTATCCTTAGACATATTTTATTTTTACGTTAGTTAGATTCTGCATCATAGTAAATGTTTAACTTGTTTTCGTTCTATTAAATGGTTTAACATTCTAATATTTGCATATATGCAGCGACTTCTTGTGGGCACGTGTGGTAAAACGCTAAATAATATCCCAATTCAACTACAACTCCCACAATGCAATGCGGTTGGTGGCAATTAGTTTTTCTTCCGAGTCAACTGAGAAATGAAAGTCGGAGATGCATGATTTCACCGGCACAGCGTGAATTTATATACGGCTTCCACATGATGACCTTGCTGTTTTTTTAGGTATGTGACCAATAGATTACATATTTGTGATGGTGGTTTTAACATTAATTATTAGTTAGCTGGCTTCATACAGAAGACAGGTAAATGCATGTAACGCGAAGAAAGTGAATTTACTAGTTTCCAGTGACTGTAAGTAGGAAAACGTCTGCGGTTCGTAATGGTACAAGAGGTTAGCTAACCTTCTTTTAACTTTGCCTAGGTTTGGGTTTGTTATTTTTTTATTTATTCCTTTATTTATTTTTACTTTTATGTTAAAACTCTGCAAAATTTGTATATATCATTTAATATATAGACAGCGTGTCTATATTCAGCTTAATCTGTTCATGTGTTAACATTGCCAAATGTGAATGAAATGTATTTACCAACATTTAACAATTTTTTTTGTATTATTAACAACGAGACACCTTTATTTTCCAAAACTGATCGTAGGAGTTTCACTAGATCTAAGCAAGTTTTAGTAGTGCTTAATACTGTTATGAGACTCTCCCACTCAACACATAGTATTGTTAATACTCTGAGGCTTTAACAGCGTCTGTGTAGTTAAGGTCATTCTGGCATAAGCGGCTAACTAAGTGTTCGTCACCACGGCCTGGGCTCAGGCAGAGGGGATTAAGGCATGTACTTGGCAGGAGACTCGTGAGGCTTTTGCTATTCTTAACCTGCATCGGTAGCAATAGTTTCTCTTGTACTGGACTTGTTCAGATCGAATACTCGTCTCTGTGATCAATGTCAAGTGTCTGAGTATCTTGGTTTTCTTTTGAAATAACGTTTTCATTCCTGCCAGGATGGATCTTGGAAAAGCCAAGCTGCTTAGGACAGGACTGAATAATCTACACCAAGCCATCCACCCTGTACATGGCATCGCTTGGACGGACGGCAAACAGGTCTGCCTGACTGCTCTCTATTATGTCAATGGCGGGGTGAAGTTCGGGGATACCAACGTTATTGGACAATTTGAGCATGTCTTTGGACTTTTCTGGGGCCCTCTGTGCTGCTCTGATTCCCCTGCCTTGCTGGCTGTTCAGCACAAGAAACATGTTACCGTGTGGCAAATGCAGATCAGCACCCTTGAGCAGAACAAGCTGCTGTGCACTCAGACCTGTGAGATGAGTGAGCCTTTTCCCTTGCTGTCCCAGGGCTGTGTGTGGCATCCTAAACTAGACATTCTAGCTGTGCTGACAAAGAAGGACACTTCTGTGCTGTTTTCTGTCAGGGTGGATAACAGGAGAATCAAAGCAGACATCAAAGGTAGTGGACTCATCCACTGTGCATGCTGGACCAAGGATGGTACACGTTTGGTGGTGGCTATAGGCAGTGCTCTTCATTCTTACATCTGGAATGACATCCAGAAGAGTCTGGTGGCCTGCTCCTTCTGCCCTATTTTTGATGTGGGAGGCTACATCTGTGCCATCGAAGCCACGGGAGAGACTCAAGTAGCTGTGTCCACCGAGTTACCTTTGGATAAAATCTGTGGGTTAAATGCTGGCATAGCTTTTGATGTGCCAACAGAGACGGACTCCCAGCAAAACCAAGGCTCACATGTGCTTGTGTCAGATGACGATAGCCTTCCGGACTCTAGAAGGCGATCATTTGAATCTGAAAGGACCTTCATCCCAAGCTCAGGCCCTCTGGATCTTACCCACCTCCTGGCAAGGCACCGCCGCTCTGACCCCAGCCCGCTTATCCACCTTCGTCGCCGAGACACACTAACAGGCTCTGGGCAGGACTCCTCACACCTCATTCTGGTCACCTATGAACGTAAAGTCACTACCACCCGCAAAGTCAGTATCCCAGGAATTTTGGTTCCTGACATCATTGCCTTTGATCCACGTGGCTCTACAGTTGCTGTGGCCTCCAACACTTGCAACATGGTTCTTGTGTATTGCATCACAGCCTCTGCAATGCCGAACATTCAGCAGATTTCTCTGCAGACGAATGAGAGGCCTAAAGGAGTCTGCTTCCTCAATGACAAGATGCTGCTGTTGATGGTGGGAAGGCAGAAGTCCAATGATCCGGCCTTCCTCCCATCTTCCAACACAGACAAATACATTCTTCATCTGATAGCCAAAGAGCTGATGTACAATGGAGAGACTTCTATCACACCACCCACCTCTGCCCCGAACCATGACTCCACTTCTAATTTCTGCACAGGGATTAGGAGGCTCTCAGAGAACCTATCTAAGGATGGCATAAAAGAGTTGGTGTTGCCTGGAGGGGGAGTAGTTCGTTCACCAAGCAACAGGCGCAGGCTGGTGGAGGAGATAAAAAGCAGCGAACCCAGCCCAGTCACCAGCTCTGTGGACTTTACCGACCGAGCATCAGCCCTCTCCAGTGCCTCTTCCGTCACAGTTGAGAATTTTGATATGGACCATATAAACCGCATGGCTAGTCTGACGGTGGCTAGCCAGGCCAGCAGAGACTCTAGCCGGGCCAGCTCTCCCCGCTTCGAGCCATTGGATAAGCTTCACACCGAGCCAACGCTGCCTATGCCCGAAAAGGCACCAGGACCTGGCAGGGAGCGTGCACTACAGCAGCTTGTCCACAACATGGAGAGGCTCTTCACACGTTTTGCAGATGTACAGCAGTGCCTGGCAGAAATCAGAGATTATACACAGAATGGCAAGAAGACCCTGAGTATATATCCCAATGCCAGTGAGCCTCCCTATGTCAATGTCACCTATCAGGTACAGTGTATTCACAGCATTTTATTTGTAACAGAGGGTGCCTGCATGTTATATCTAAATAGTGAGCAGCACTTGCAGAACTTCATGCACAATGGTTTTCATTTTGTAAGAATAAGACATTAAAATAGCTGGACAAACAAGCAGATCTAAGTATGGTGTTTGTACTTAGCAGTTATCAAATTAAGATATCAATTAACAGATGATAATCCCATCTAGTCTCTGATTTACCTCTGCTGGCCACTTCTTTTTATTTACTTTTTGGTTTACATGCAGAAGCAGTTATCGGAGAACGTGTTCATCGATGAGCGGAGGCCAGTGCTGCTGTGTGATGGGAAGCTGTGTCTGCGTGTCCTCCAGGACCTCTTTAATCTCAGTATTGTGGAGATGATGTACGGTATGTGCAGCATGTTAAGTTTATAATATACTGTACTCTACACTCCCTGCATTTTGTTTGTTATGTTACATGAAGTCTTGCAGTGTTCAGTTTGGTGTCATAGGCCTAGTAAAACTAAACGATGGAGGTTTCTTTACTACACAAAAGGACCTAGTTGTGCCGTTCAATTACCCATGTTGTGACAAAGAGGGTTTGTTAGTGGCATAACAAATGACATCGAGGAAATTCCTTGTCAGTGTCTTAAAAAAGGGCCTACCTGTGTGACTATTTCTAGCAAGCTTGTGTGATAGGCTTACCCACTGAGATCATGTGGAAGTCATCAAATAATTTATGAAACACACACTCTCTCTGCCAATACTTTTTACTCAGCAGTGTCATTGATAAAATTCCTTGTATTTTATTGTACAGCCGTAGCGAACAAATTCTAAACTTGTTCTCGTGTTAACATGCGTAAGCTATTCATGGAAGACCTTAATAGCCTAGGTTAGATTAGGAGGTTTTAAACACAAGCAGCTTAGTACCATTTAACATGCATAGTGTTTTATTGCTGTTGCAGCAAAGACAGAATCAAAGTTTTCAAAAACCAAAATTTGCAGTGCTTTGGCAGAAAAAAAACCACGCTAAGCCACTAAACTTGTGTTCTTTTTCCAGGTCCACTGTGGATTGTACTTGTGGCAGATGCAGATGGCTTTGTGCCTCTGACATTCAGGCCCAAAGAGGAGATCACAGTGAGGAATGGGAAGCGGAAAACTACCCTGCGGACTCCTGGCAGTCCAGAGAGCTCTTGTCCATCCAATCCAGCCCCCAGCCAAACAGAGGCTTCAACATAGTGCCTCTTAACACATACCTCAATTTATGGACCGATACAAGCATCTTTCTGCTATTAAAACTGACTTGACTGGGTACAAGTACATGCAAGGCCTCACTAATGCAGATAAGCAGAGTCAAATTATTTTTCCGAATGAAAAGGTAGTGATTTGAAAAGGGCTGCCACTTTAAATTTACATGTTTACACAATGCTGCTATGAAATGAAAGCTTTCCTGAAGGTCTGTTTGAACACTGAGCTTTATCTTTTTCTTTTTTGACAAAATGCAGTGAAGTTGGTGGAAATCTAATACTCCATTGAAGCTAGACAAAAACTATACTGAAGCACTCCACTAACAGCTTTGTGTATATTTTAGGCATATTTAAAAAGTGTTTTTTCTTTGTCTGATTATGGAAAATACAGATTGTTTAGTTTTCTATGTATTATTGGTAATAGTTAAAAGACATATGCCAGTATTGTATGTGCCCATCATCTCCCATCTAATGTGTCATACACGTCAAATATGATCATAAAAACATGTTTGTTGAAGCACTTTTAATTCGGCCCTTCATTTTACAAGTTCAGTGCCTCAACTGGCCAGTAGAGAGGGCAATACTCAATAGAATTGTTGCTGTAACTGCTCTCCAATGTTGTCATCAACGACCAAATAATATGCAGGCAAAAAGAAAACAAAAACATTTCGGAATAATTAAAAAAATGCACAATTAGTGTGCACTCCTTTGTATGTATTTGCACGTATTTATTCTTTTCCACCTCATCAGCAAATAAGCACATCACACATTTGTCATCTAACAAAACTCTCTGCAGTCTTTATTAATTTCATATTGTCAACCCTTTTGTAATCACATAAATAAATAGTTAGAGTTAGACACAGCAAATAATAATATACATTCATTTCTATAAATTAGATATTATATATTTATATATCAAGGTTTACTATAGTACATGTGAACATAAAACAAAAATGTTTACATTAAAACAATTTAAACTATTTCTCAGTGTAATATACACTAACAAACTTCCAGCGACACTGGAATATGTGGCTTTTGGAACTTCACTCCATTCATTATCCACATCACACATTGCTCAAATCTTCCATTGTTCTGGAGCTGATGCTTTGTTTCCTGTGGGAGACATTAATATTAGTAATGCACAGCATAAATAACTGAATACATTTAGAGGAGCACTTGTAAAACCTTGCATTCAATTCTGATGTTCATATGTCAATTTTTCTGCTATTTTATACTTTTTATACCCTTATGAAACTTCACTATATTACTGAAGCAAAACACTCTTACTGAATTTATCTGGCAACTCCTTTGTCCAATTATTAACTTTTTTGTTATAGTTTTAGGTTCAAAACAAAAATCAGTTAAGGATAAAACTCCAAACTACTGCGTGAAGAAGTTACATACAACTACATACAGCACTACAAGTACTTCTTACATGTTAATGCATTTTTAATGGTATTTTTGAATGCTAGATTTTTCAATGCAGCATATTTAATGGTCTTTTATGTATTACTAGTTGTACTAGTTGTACTTTCTGTGATCTTAATACACCTTCCAACTAAATAGTACATACAATATTTACAATATAATTGGCATAATGGCTGGCTGTGCTGGCTTCCAACAGTTTGTTCCATGGTTCACATATTTAACAGAAGGGGAAATAATGACAACTTTCCCATTACATACGTGTAATGTCTTTAATTGGAAATGGTGGTGACTCAGGGTTTATATTTAATGACATCGAACTTAAAAGGCAGGTTTAAGTGTGATCTCTATTGTGTAACATACACATAACAGCCCAAAAGAGGAGCTAACCGCCCAGAAAAAAGTATAATGGATTAAAGAGGAAATTGAGCAATTTACTTGCTTGCTTCCATAAAGTTGGGCTGCATTAACTTAGCAGAGTGCTTTTCCTCAGACGTAACTCTATGATTATTTCTCACCTTAGCTCCTCCAGGCAGAGTTTATTCCTAAGTCGTACATCTTCACTGATGGGATAGAGGACTAGGATCATTAACCCTGTAATAATGAAGGCCACTGGGGCGGCACCGATCAGCAGCTTCAGTGTGTACACTACAGGAGCTGGCTGCTTGCAGGCGCCCGTGTCATACCCAGCAAACCTACACACACACACAAGCAGAGAAGCCATTGGTTACAATAAATCGATCAAGCCTGATGCTGCAACACTTTAGATGAGCAAACTCGACACCTTTCGCATGATAAATTATACATCGGGTCTTCAGTTAATGCATTTTTGCAGGATTTCATGACACATCAAGAGCAGATACAGAACATAGTGCACCGTGCAAATTAATAGTGCATAGGTGACACTAAAGCAGACTTACTCCAGGCAGAGGGTGGACACTCCCAGGGATATGCCTGCAGCAAATTTGGTAAAGAACACATAGAATGAGTAGAAGATGGCTTCGTGGCCTTTAGAATAGGGATTGGCCAGTCTGAAGTCATCCACCACATCTGGGAGCATAGACCTGCATAACATAAACAAACATGGAGAGTTGACTGAATCAGTGCTATGTTTTTTTGTGTGTGTGGGTTTTTTTATTTTCTGTCATTCATCTTAAACGTTCAGCATCACTCTAAGATGTGGTAATATTTTAAGCTGATGTGTGGGCAAGACCTCCCTTACAGTCTTATGTTAATCATCACAACCAGTAAAAATGCAAGCAGCTGATGATGTGAGTCCTACTAACAGTGCTCTGATAAACCTGTGGGTTAAAATTACAGAGCTAATAACATAATCACACAGACAAGATAAACAAAAAGCCCATTCTAAAATAAACATCCCTTCATGGGCGGCCTCTGTAATTTGGGGTTAGAGGATGGGGATGAGATGACTGAAGAGCAGTCGACCATTGAAACAAGTGGGAAACAGATGTAGAGAGGAAGACTCCCTCACATCTGACATTGAATGAGTTCTAATTAGTAGTAGTTGTAGGCACCGCTTCTATCACTGTGACTTGACCTGGGTGAGTGGACAGTGCTCACTGGGCAAAACAATCCCTACTAATGTACTAATGCATGTTGTGGCACGGTTATGGTGTGAATAATGACAATTTTCCATCAAATTGAAGAAGATTAACAAAAGCAGAATTACCACCATACTGACAAATATACATCAGGACTACATTTATATAGAGAATATAAATGGCTTAGTGGCTTTTGGCTGTTTTAGGAATATATATAATGTTTATATATGTTTACACTTTAAGGATAAAAAGCTTTAATAAATTGTATTTGTTGTAATTCTTAGACTGAAATTAATTCTTACTGTTAACTCAAACTCAGCAAGTGGCACGGAGACAGCCTGGGCCATTATAAGGTTGACCAACTCTGACTGAAAACTGGAGCACTCAGCACTCTAGACCGTGTCGGTGGTAGCCAGTTTAGCTCAAATATTTAGAACATATTCATAAATGATTTGCCTGGACTTAAGTGTTGACAAGTGCAGCATGATCTAATGTGCACCAAAGAGCTGAATCTTACCAAGGCAATAGGAGTGAAGCAGCCACACTGAGTCCAGAGGAGACAGCCACAACGTAGGCGACCACCACATTAGGGATGAACACCAGCATCACAGTGAAGGGCATGATCCACTAAATATACAGACAGAGTAAGTTAGGTAAAGTTTTTTTTAAAATCAAGTTACTCCATATTCTTCAATGCTAAACGTTTTGCAAATGCATATGATTTAGGTTGGATTGTGTTTCTGGAATTACGGAAAGAAGGCCACACTTCCAGGCTCATCCACAAGATGGCACAAACACTAAAGTGAAATGTTCTGAAACGTTGTAGGCAACTCTGGTAAACCAAAATAAAAACAGTACGCTCACCGTGATGCCGCAAAAAGCTGCTGTCTTCTTCCCAAACCTCTCCAGAAACCACTGCCACAGTGGGATGCTGATCACTGCAGAAACCTTGGTAAACGTGCATTTCAACATGTAAATACTGTGAATCTCAAATAAGAACAATGTATAGATATAGATAGATAGATAGATAGATATATAGATAGATAGATAGATAGATAGATAGATAGATAGATAGATAGATAGATAGATAGATAGATAGATAGATAGATAGATAGATAGATAGATAGATAGATAGATAGATAGATAGATAGATAGATAGATAGATAGATAGATAGATAGATTTTGAATTTACAGATTTAATCTTAGTGGTGTATCTTTGTATTTTAAAGACAGAGCCATATATCTGTGAGGTGAATCAGGGCTAAAAGCTGTACTCACCAAGATGGTCAGCACAATGTTTTGGAAGTGATTCTTCAGATCGGCAGCGTAAGTGCAGAAGAGGACAAAGTTGCTCTGTACCAGCTGCAGGAATCAGAGATCAAACATTCAGATTTTCATTCTTGTCTTGTCTGCTCAGCACTGTAGCTGGGCACTCAGCTTGTTGAGCTGAGTGCCAAATGAAGTGACTGGAGAAGCTGCTGACAGTGTTAAGCAGTGATTTATTCCCACTCCTGAGTTCACATTCATGACAAGTGACACCTCCTCTGAGATGAGACAAGTGAAAATATACAGAACCAGATCTGGTCCAAAACGTGGCAAGTGTGCAATAATTTAAACAGCCTTGACTGGAGGTTTCAAAGTCTTAGCATCTGCCTATATGTGACAAACAGCGAGAATATGCTGTGCTGGTATCACTCTCACGAGTCCTGAGATTTAAAACATACTTTAAACCATGAGCTTTCAGTAAGTGCTCTTCTACATTGATCAAATCAACATTGAGCGGCAGCAATTCTCCCACACTGTCAGGATCCAGTACTGGCTCCATTAACTGTAACATTGTATGTCATGTCTAAAAAGTGCTGCCGGAATAAATCTGCATTTACCTGAATTGCGACAGTGATGAAGAGGAATGCAGCTGTTAGAGTGAGGTATGGCCCGTGTCTCATAACCAGGATAAAGCCCTTGTAGAACGGGATCTGCTTCTCAGTCCTCGGGGCATACGGATCTGAAACGGTTACACAATATCAGTATGCAACGTATCAAATAACATGCAGTAAGAGAAAGTTGATGGATTTGCTCACTGGCAATCCTGGAACTGCCCCTGCATTGCAGTGGAAGCTGTTTGTCCCGCTGGGAGTTGTCATTTATAGTGTAATAAAGATCAGAGAATGGCAGATTCCCAAAGACTAGTTCAATACAACTCTTACTGTGTTGGAATAAAACAGAATATGCAAGGGGCAATTTTGCAACGTTTTCCTTAAAATGAGTAATATTCTAAATATTATATTTTAAATAAATAATTAGTGAGTTGACAAACACACACAAAGTCTCACCATCTCTCTCTTTGACTCCCAGGAACATCACCAGTGTGCAGACGAGGAACACTCCTCCAATAACACCAGCCGCTATCATGTACACCTCCTTCTGCAGAGACACAAGAGAAACTATGTCTGTATGTCTATTCTGAGCCTTTCTCCCATCTCTAATTCATAATGCTCTCAAATGCCTGAAAAATTTAAGGGCTTCATTTCAACATGCTATATATCCATTCTGGAAACAAATTGTTCTTTTCAGTTTCTGGCTTACGTTAAGACCCATCTTTGTATGAGTTATTGCCAGAGACCTTCGGTGTTGGGATTTATATCAGTTTACACTCTAAACTTTGCCATGCGCATTCACTGTAATACCACAAGCATAAACAGAGGGAAACCTCAAGTGCATCTGTTTCCCAGAATACAACCTTAACTAAATGCTGTACCCCAACAGGAACTGCTCTGCCCTAAACAACCTCTTGTTTGTTTGCTATTTTTCCATGTGGCTCAAAGCATCACTTCATTATTATTTATGCACATCAAACACTCCCTGTTTCCGAGGGCAGGCTGAATTTGCTCAGACGGCGTGCCACCCTCACCAGTGACCACAGAGGAATTCAGCGTGGCTGCAGAGGGTTTGGCGTGGTGAGTGGGATGCCCCGATAGGGTTCACCCAAAATCCATTGGAAAAGAACGTATTTAAAGACCAAATAGCTGTGGTGCGACTAAAATGCATCTCTGCAAACTGAAACGTGAACATCAATGTGTCCTATTATGTCCGTTTTCCTGGGCTGAGTTGAAGTAAAAGTATGTTTCCAACATTGAATGTGGGATGCCTGCAAGTGTTCTGGGTGAGATGTCTGCTGGCCTAATGACTTGCAGACTGTGCAGACCCCTCAGTGCAGAGTGGGCCACAGTTTGGAGCCTGATGTAAGGGAGGAACCCCCCTTTGTGGTAATGAGAGGGAAGCTGGCTCAGGATATTGGGTTCAGATATCAAACAGTGACGTCTCCTTTTAATGCCATGGGTTAAAGCCATTTTGGATGTCAAAACCTGCAGACAGTCTTTAAACATGGACTCAATTTCAGACAATTCTCCTTTTCATTCAACAGCGGCTTTTTCCTGTTACCTTGGATATTTAGCAACATTAAACCACCTTGAGTACACACCGCAGCTCCAAGTTAAGCAGGAACACTGATGACAGTCCAAGTTATTTTGAAACCAACTCTATGGCCTACTTTGAGCACACCTGCGCTCCTTGGCACCGTGACACTTACTGACTGTGACAGGTAGTCCTGGGAATGCATCGGGCTCTTGACAATCTCTGCCCCGCTGCTGTTGCCAAGGTAACCAGTAGTCATGTTGTGAGTCGTGCAGTGCTTCAGAGTGTGAGCGCTGGCCACAATCTGGCCCTGGATGGCAGCTCCCACAAGTGTCCCCAGGACCTCCATTGTCATTCCTGGCATCACATGAGAAAAGATCCCACTGTCAGTTCCAATACTTCAAAGTAAGTCACACATTCCTAACCGGAACCGGTGCAAACTTTAAAAGAGCAAAGATTAATTCGGCATCACAGGCATTATTAATTGCTTTCTGTAAATTAAAAGACCTTACGGTAGGCAGTGGCTGAGTCTCTTTCCTTCTGATCTGTGCTCAGGAACATGGTGAGAGCAGAATAAGGCACGTGGAAGCACTGCAAGGGAGCAGAAAGACACAGTAATAAGAAAGAAACAAATCCTAGTCTGGCACAGCAGCTGTTTAAACAAGTCACACCAGTCTCAAGTAAAGCCACTTATCATTTTCCAACCTCTTGGTGGGAAAATGATAAGTGGCTTTACTTGGTTGAATCATCACTGTAGCCCAGCCTGAAATTTCTTTGCAACAGGATGGATTGTCGTGAAATCATGTACGACCTTTGTGGGTTTTGACAGAAAAATCTAAATGCTTTTTTTATAAACAAACACTATTATTATTATTATTATTATTATTATTATTATTATTATTATTATTATTATTATTATTATTATTATTATTATTATTATTATTATTATTATTAGCAATTTTTAGTTAGCAATCACGTTGATGGAGACCCTAGTACCCAAAGTGCTATGTCACTGTAAGCATGGTGGCTTGAGGGGCTAGCATTTGGTCTGGAGCATTGCTGTCCCCAAAAACAAAGAGATGCTTGACCCATGGCAATCAAACAAGTTTGCCTCAGATATCTTAAAATGCTTTTTCCCACATGATCCTGTGAAAATGCTGATGCAAAATATGGTTTGAACATACATTTCAAAAGCAATCTTTGCAATTTCCATGTTGGCAAACATGGAAAGCTGGTGAGCGAGGAGCTAACCACCTTGCCAGAGAATAAGCGAACAAACCACTCCTGCTTCACTTTGTAATTTACACGAGGGCTCAGTCAGCAATGCGGCTATATGAGCATGCATAACCACAACAAAAATAAACAGCCGGGAAAGGAGTTTTTTCAACTACTGCTTCTATACAGCATGCCATTTATAGGGCCTTCACTAGATGCAAACAATTATAGAGCTGGGCCTGCATGAATGTCCAGTGCAAATGGATGTGAGAAGTAATTGATTTGATTGGAAACCCATTATCAGCTGATTGCACATACAAATGATATGCTGCCTTCTAACCTCTGTTTACAGACTATGACCCTCTGAATGATAACAGCTGCCCTTACCCAGCAGATCTGGCCTAAACACACATCCAGAAACAATGAAGGGATGCTAAAAGTGGTAACCAGCATTTACCCAGCGAGAGGTTCCTGGCAGTTCTGACTATATACTTATCAAGTAGTTAGAATGACATGCCATTACAGTTTGCCTCAGTGTGGCTACAGCGGTCTACATGCCCTGTACCACATAAAATAAGGGTTACCCCAGAGTAAAGCACAACAGAGAGAGAGAGAGAGAGAGAGATGAATCCAGAAAGTATTCACAGCACTTAACTTTATCGCTGAACTTTTTCATAATAGGGAAAGGCAACCTAAATAACACTTCAGCTTTGAGGTAACGTATCTAAGAGCTCTGGGCTCAAAAATCAAAGTGTGAACACAGGGGTGTGATAACTGTAATCATCTCTACTTTAAACTTTATTATTTGCCTCAATGCATTGATGTTACATAATGTGTCATCTGCAGAGTATAAGCTGCGTCAATCAGAGCTTTTTTTCTCCCATTTCACACTTGCTTTCTCTCCCGTAGCTCATGTCGAGTCCCGCTGTGTTATCTGAAGCATCATAAGCCAATTAGGAATTCTTACACATCAACTGTACATCTGAAAGAGCCTTTATACTTACGGTGATGAGGGTTTGGTAGAGGCAGTAGAAGCCTAGGTACCAGATGAACCGGCCACTGATGAAAGGAGGAACAAACCAGAGGTAGAAATAGGAGACCACCAGGAAAGGAGTGCAACCCACCATCCTACAAAACAAATAGTTATGTCAGTAAAATGATCAAGTAAAAAACATTTCTTAATTAATTTAGATTATTCCAGACAAATATGTCTTAAGATATTTTCTACGCACAAGGCTCTAAGTTATCACAAATAAGCTATCGTCACCATTTAAGTGAGAACAAGGACGACAGTGGTCGTGTTATATAAGTGACAGCAGTGTTTAAATCAAGCTATATTTCTGGGACATTACAATGAGGCCACACTGCACAATGATTATGTTGTTGTAAGTATGATAGGAATCTGTCCTGGGAGGGACAGGCAAGCAGGAAAATGCCAAAATATTTCAAACCCACACATGTAATTTAAACAGACACACACACACACACACACACACACACACACACACACACACACACACACACACACACACACACACACACACACACACACACACACACAGGAGCTACAAACAGGGGCGGCTGTAGCTCAGTTGGTAAGCCAGTTGTCCACGGACCACAGGGTCACTGGTTTGATCCTGGTCCTGGCTACGTGTCGAAGTGTCCTTCGGCCAGACCCTAAACCCTAAGTTGCTCCTGGTGGGTCAGGTAAGCACCTTGCATTGCGTGTGTGTGTAAATGGGTGAATGAGACAAAATACAGCGCTTTGGATTAAAGCGGCCATTTACTTACATTAATATGCAGTATACACTCAAGTAAATGAAGCAGTTCTGCTGTGTGGTGCTTTTCTCAGAACTTGGAGGGAAACAGTATGGGCCATGTATAATTCATAAGTAAACAACTGGAATGTATCATTATGGTTAAAGTGAACGGCTGTGTGTTTTGGACGATCAGCAGTATGACTTGCCTGCAAACACCAATACATCATCCACCCTCTTATTTCTCTGCTTTAAAGAGCAATTTGAGTTTGTTTGCCTTGTGGGTTAGAGCCTGGGGCAGCTCAAATAATAACACATCTACAGGTGGTGGAATTCAGGTGGCTGTTACAAAATCTGCAGCAGCTCTAACCCCTGACCTGCTCTACTCTGTGATATATATATATATATACATATATAAAGAGAAAGTAGGAGAACAAGTTAGAGAGAGGCCAATTACGGTCATTTCTAGCACTGTCCAGGCCAACAACCTCACTCTCTTCCTGATTGTTTGCTTAAACAAAGGCAGCTGACAACGCTGGTTCTGCAGTATTGACCGCATGGTCATGGGAGCATTGAAAGGGCCCCGTGGCCGGATGAATGGGACAGTTAGAATGTTCCTGCAAGATGACTGTGTTCATGGAAAGGTAACAAAAGCACATGCTCAAAAACACTCAACAAACTCCAAAGATGTTATAGAGCAAGGCACAGCCTCCTAACCCTAACCCTCCTAACCCTAACCCTGAAGGGTTTCAAAGATTCCTGCCTCATCAGTCATTTTTTTAGCAGCGTTCTTGTTGGAATTTGACAGTGACTAATTCCTGAAGAGCTATGCAAAGCATGGCAGAGCATAGCAGATGATTGGAAGAATGGCATAGTGGAGCAGGGAGAGGGTGGGCTGGGTGAGGCAGAGTCCATTCACGGTAGTTTCGGCTTAAATTGCACTTTGTAGCTTTGATGCTTATGATACTTTCACTTTAACTTACAGTACTTGTCACTTCTACGACACTGCATTTCAGAGGGAGATATTATTTACTTAATACACAGTTACACTGTAAATATTAAACTGGCTGCGGCCAATCTCTTTTATTTCCGGCCTTTTACAAGAGAGCAATCTCTAGATGTGGTTAGCACTTACACCTTTAATTTTGGATTCATTATTTAACGACTATTCCACAACCCAAAATGGTAAAATTATCCAACATATTTTTAGGAATGGATAGAAAAAAACATTTTAAACAATGTCCTTTTTTCAGTTGTGTCATAACTAAAACACGCACAACAACAGTGCTATCGTGAGCACTTTATTATAATAACAGTTTAATAATATATTACTGATAAAATTGCAGTCACTGAATGCAAGCGTATGTTTCTATCCTCACTGTCATCTTATCTTTGACTCACAGAGACAGTCTCTGGTATGGACAAAAAATAAACATGGCAACACCCGTGAGGGCATTTTGGGGCAAGTAACTCCATCTTAACAAACTCAGGGCAAAGATACAAATCCTTTTAAATCTGTCTGTGGAAGACAGCCAACGGGAGTGAAACACTTCCTGTTAGACTGGAAGAGGGGACTTTCCAAAGGCAAAAAGATGAAATACATACAGTGATATATATCACACAAAACCTTTACATGGGCACATAAAAGAAGAACACACACATGCTTACAGCTTCCCAGGGGTAATCAAAGCTGATTCAATAGTCATCAGCATCTGTCTGCTACTGAGCATAGCTCGCTGGCCACAGTGGACTTGGTCCCCTTCCAGGACTGTCAGCTTGTGTTTCATCTATGGTTTATAATGCAGTAGGCATTAGATGTTGGATGTGTAATTACAATTAGTGTCATGCTAGTGTGTGTAAAAAGACTTCTGCTGCTCTCCAACAAAAAGATCAACGGCTTTCGGCTTGTCCCTTCAGGGGTCCCACAGCGGACTGTTATGCACGTTGAGTTAGCAGTAACCATCCCATTTTATCCAGGCTCGGGACTGGCACCAAGGTGGCCCTTTGCGGGTGGGCGGGGCCACACCTGGTGGGGTGGGATTCAAACCCACGGCCATACTGCTTTCTAACACACCACACACAGCCAATTATAAAATCATATTTGAAAATTGTGATTAATGGAAATGGGGGCAATACCTTCAAGTAATCTGCAATGATAAATTCACAAATTACAACTTTAGCTTCTCTTAAAGGACATGAGATACCAGGAACGTTTTCTAAACAAGTTGGAGGATTTCCAAATGTGAGATGAGGTGTTGCATAAAGGGGTAATGAAATGTCCCCAAGCAGCACACTAGCAGAAGATTTATATGAAAGACTGACAACAAACTTCCCCATGTATTGTTCTGTGGCATCAACCGGCAAAACGTATCGCATGTCCTTGAAGCGTATATCATATACTGTAGCTCATCAGATGTAGGCCTACAGTAATAAAGCACAATGGCTGTTTATTTGGCCAGCAAAAATCCCCACCTCAGAGGGTCACACTTGAGAATACTTCAAAACTATTCATGTTCAACTATTTGTTCAAGTTTTTTCATTCAAACAATCGCCTGCAGCAAACTTATAGACATAACTAGCTCTTAGAGAGTGGGAACAAACCAGAGGCTACTGTATTTATACACTTATATATATGTACATACAGTCTATGAAGCAAACCAAAACATGTTTCATGATCTGTCATGTTTCATAAGTTTATATGCATGTCAACAATTTCACTGGGTTCTTGGAAAACCTGGGGGCAGAGCTGAGCATCACGTCAATATTGCAATATGAGAGTTAAATTTTTTCAGCTTAAAAACTGCATTTAATTTGATCCATTTTTCAGTTCACTTTTCTTTGGTTTCAATATCCTTAACATTATAATAACTCATTGCTCATCTACACTCAGACATGTATTTAACAGTGAATCCGACTGTTTTTTTAGGTATGGTACTGCCATTACCTACTGGGCCAACAGGAAATATTGATGCAGAAATGCAGGAATAGCAAGTAGAAAAAACAATGACAGAGAGCGGCAAAACAAATAATGATTGTGAATATACGCGAGTGTCCTGGATGTTCATCGTGTAAGCAGCAAACTTACCAGGGCATGAGTCGGCCGATCTTTGTCCATCTGCTCTTCGTAATGAGGAAACCAACGATAGGGTCTGTCACTGCCCCCCAAGCTTTACCAATGAATAGTACCATGGAGGCCTGGAAGGCGTTAATCTGCAGATCAGAGCAGGAACAGATTTTAAATGAAAAAACTGGCAAGCACAAAGCTCCATTAGCATGTTTTTAGTACATGGGAGCCACACACTATTTTATACCTTTTCTAACACATTACCTGAGCTACATCAAGCAGGTAGATTTGCAGGAAGAAGGCTGTGGCGCTGGCAGCCACTTCCTTGGGTGCGCCACCAATGGCGAAACATAACTTACTGGAAAAGGAAAGCTTCTGGCTCAGATCAGTCTGTTAAAGGATAGGTGACAAATGAGACAAACAAATCTTAACAAGAAAACAATACGTTTAATTAACTTTGAAATATTGTACGCATCCTGAGGAAGACTCCTGTGGGAATGAGTAAACAATGCTAATCACTGACTTTTAACTATACAGTTAAGCCCACAAGGTAAATTGTTATAATGTAAAACATAGATAATAGTATGTGTATTAGTCATAATTGTATTAGACAAAATACTGGAACATGAGGTCAGTAGTATGAATAAAGAACATGACATTGGGTTATGCAATAAACATGAATGATTCAACACGTCTCATGGAAGTTTCTGGTAAACAATCAACAACAAAAACACACACACGCTAACATATTCTTTTTTACCATTTTTGTGCCGTTAAAATGTTGTATGTATGTCACTAGGTGAGCCGGGGCTGAGCAAAGTCCTGCTCACATTTACTGTAAAACATTCCTCCCAGACACCAAAGTAAAATAAGGTGTGTCGCTCTCAGATAAATGAAGCCATGAGAACAGACTAACTGTATGACTCACAAACACTGAATCCTGTAGTCATGCATAATCGAAATCCTTTCGAATTCTATTTCAGGTGCTCCAAAAATAACATCTCTCATTTGTCTTGATTTTGCAACAATTCACTGATTCAGTGAAATGTAAAGAAAAGCACAATAGTTGCTAAAGTGCTGTCATGACATACTGTATTTCCACCTGTTCTACTAGATGTGGAAGATGTGTGTATTCTGATACATCTGTTTTGTCATGAATTCCTGTCACACATACATCTTGTCACTTAGTTACAACCTTATATGGCCGTTCCTCCCATATCTCCACCTCCCTAAATGACAGGTTACTTTGACATACAAGGAAGATGCTCATGCACTGTAACTGTGTTTGTCTATGACTGGAACATAGGGGATCAGAAGGAGACCCCCCCCTCCTGCCGACTGTTTGCAGTGTGGTCTGTCTGTGCAGACACTGAGGCAGCCTGAGAAACCCATGGAGTCATCCCCAGCTCCGTATCCATCACCATGCACTGCAAAAACCATCAGGCATGTGGATCTGTGTGCCTTTTTGTGTACGCATGTGTGCGCAGCAAGAGGGGAAAGCTTTCATCTTCACACATGAATAAGACAAGAAACCACAGTCTTGGTAGCACAATATTTACGACAGGCTCAGAGGCTGTGCACACATATCAATCTTTGCCTGTTTCCCATTCTGTATAACCTTTGGTGTCAGACACACACACATACATACATAAGAGTGTCACTTCACATCCAGTGGCCCAGGCTTGGCCCAAAGCTACTCCTTTCAGGCTTTTATGAAAGAAGGAAATCAGCAAAGTAACCGCAGCCTCGGCCGACACACTGTTATTATCCGGCTCACGTTTTCTCTTCCTCCTTTTTTCGCCCCATCAAAACATTGAGGGGTTGGAGAACGACAATTACCAGGAGGGAGGTGTGTAATTATTCAATCGCAAGACAAGCGGGCCAGAGGTAAGTAAAGGCTGCTCGGCGGTTCCGATTTTAAAACTGTCTTTTCTTCCACTCTCACTGCAATTACACTAATTGGAGAGAAAAATCAAAGTCTTTGGTATCTGGAGAATGCTACTTAACTGATGATGTGCAAAAATACTCTGTACCCCCCAACACAGCTTTCTCTCTCTCTCTTTCTTACTCTAAACACTTATACTTTCCTTCCAAACTCTCAATCTAATTCTTTCATTACAGAGTTCTTATCATCAAAGAGGATAAACAGGACATCCCGTCTACTGTTGTCAAACAACAAAACCTCATACACACATGTCAACACACGCATTTTGAAACGCTGGCTCAAAGTAAAGGGAGCATCTGCACAGTTCAGCCTGTCAACAAGCAAGGGACAATTACAGATAAGACTAATCTCTAAAGTTAATGAATTTTTAACTGTTGAGGGGGAGACAATTTAACAGCCCTGAAGTGCACCAAAAGTCATTTCAATTAGGATTAGGAGTACTTGTAGAGCAAAGAAAGTAGAAATAAAAAAAACCCCTCTCCAGCCAGCTAAGCTCTAAATGTGTACATTAAAGGTTTGCGTGGTAAAGTTAAGCTGGTAAAAATGATCAGTTTAAATGTTGATTCAGTGCAGGATTTTCTAAACATTCTGGGTATCAAGGTTATAACATGGATTGAGTTGTAGCTTTTTGCCATCAGTTCAGATTATGTATTATGGGTATGAATTGAAAGGTCAACTATGTCACTGATGGCAAGAATCCATGAAAGTATCAACGGTAGCCTGGGGACACTGTCTAAACTCCCATAGAATGAACCTAAAATCCAGAGGATGGACTGGTGTGCAGATAGTTTTGGTTTAGAAAAGGAGCCCTATGCATGAAGTATCAGAGTGAGAAATCTCTTAAAGAAGTACTTTTGTGATGGATTGAGAGGCTCTTCGTGTGGAATTAGCCGTGACAGTTTACTCATTACTGACTGTAGAGCTATAATTTTGTCTCATTTGCACAATAAGAAGAAGTCTTTTATCTTTTACGTCTCACTGAGGCGTACTCATTAAACACGTCTCATACATAAACCTTGGAAATTCATTTTGTGGTAAAACATCCTAAAGAATTTGGATCAGTAGACTGATCTTTTAGGATTCAATCTAAATTTGTTTGTATGTGTTCATTTTAAGTTAGGGAAATGTAACTTTTGGTTACCTGTCTACTGTTACATTTTCACAGAAACGTTTAAGTGTGTTGGGAGACTTCCAAGCATGCATTGTTCGATGAATACAACTTCCTAGACACAGCTGAATTTTGAAAAAAGATTAGAAAAACCTGCCTTTTCTTTATCACGTGTTAAGACATGATGGTTTTCTCTAGTATTAATGAGATATAAAAGGTCCACTTGAGCCTGGACTCTTGCCAGCTCTGGTCTACAAGCGGCTCTAACCTTAGCAGTTAAGTGTACATGGGAAATAAAAACCTGACAAATTTCCATCCAAATTAAAGGCGAATGAATTTTTTTTTTGAAGAAGAAAATTAGTGCACATTTTTAGCCATTACTTATGGCAACATTAGGATTTTGACACGTTAAGATAAACAGGTGAAGTTGCAAATTCTCCATTTAAGCTTTATCATATGATTGCAAATAAGAGGCTGTGATTACATAAATGAAGAGCACCAGTCAAAGGCGAAAAGAACAAAAGCCATGTAGAAACCATTCATGTTTGCTTCTTGTATGAATTGGAGGAGGATTATGCTCCATACAGATCTGAGAGTTTTGTCTGCAGTAGTTTTGGTCACAAAAGGGGAGTGGAAGCTTCACTTGCTCACATTTTTCACTTCAGCTACTCTTTCCTAAAGTATTTCACATTACAGTTTCTGGCATTTCCACTCAGGTTCTTTAAAAGCTCAAAGTAACGTAAGGTGAAAGCAAATGTAACTCTAAGGTTATATTATTAATATCTGTAACAGTAATATTTGTCAGGGTAACTGAACAGTTATAGACACAACTGAAAATCTTAGCTTTATTTAAGTTCTCTTCTCAACTTGGTTCCTAGCTCATGAGTTAAACATTCATTTAACTCACATTTTTAATACTGCATGAGAATCTACTGTATGTTTTATAGACTTTTAAATCACTGAAGTTCGTCCTCGTTCAGAGGAATGTAAATGTCACATGTCAAATCCAAAGTCAAAGTGTGCATATTAGACAGAGGTTTGGCAGAGATGAGACAGTTGCCGAACTGGTTAGATCTTGTGATGTAATGCAGTTTCACAGGCACTGAGATCCAAACCGAAAATGAATGACTAACTTCTATGGTATTGCATTACAACAGTATTTGAAACACCATCTGCATAACGTTGTATCTATACCTTCCTAAAGGCACAACGGACAATGTAAATGCTTGGTTGTCAGTTTGTCCTGTGCTTTGAGTTAACAGCCTTTGGGCCATGTGCATGTGGGCATCACTGGCTTTTTGTACAGATACAAGAGGCTTTTCTACTTTACAGACTTATCTTGTGAAGCTAAATAACATTAGGTAAAACTAAACAGGACAGAAAAATCAACTCAATCCTCTACTGTTTGCAAATCCTCAGCAAGGTCTTGGAAAGACAGTCTACCCACTGTCTTTCTTCCTATTATGGCTTAATTTATAATATAATTTGCATCACCTAAGTTCAGTGATATCACGGGGATCAGACAAAAGAAAGCAATCACAAAGCAGCCTATTCCGTCAATAGGAGCAACTGTAATAGCAAACAGAGGCAATCAACTTCCAGTCATTGAATTTCCACTCTAGCAGGATTACAGACCACAAGAAAACAATGCAGCTGATTAATTACAATCAAATACACAACTAAATCGATCAAACTTTCCATGTTTTCTCTATCCAGTTGTGAAGTCACTCGCAGCCAAAAAAAAAAAAAAGCCATAAATACACCAGTTAGTGTCTTACAATACAACCAGGGATCCAGACGAGTGCCATGTACATGTGATAACAACCTGTAGAACACCAAAGAAAAAGCACCAAAAAACAGGTGATCTTACCTGCTGAGGACTTTTGGGGAACAGTGGTTCAGTGGGATTGACGAGCTTCCCCACAGAGCCCTGTGCTCCCTTCTCTCCCTTGGTCATGGCTGAGAGACTGTGTGTGAGTCGAGAGCTGTACTTCTGAGACTGCATGTGTGAGGAAGTGTTGAAGTGAGTGTGACTGTGACTCCTCGTGTGAGCGAGAGTCCGAGGAGCCTGCCACTGGGCTGTGTGTGTCAGAAGCTGAAACTGGATGTGGCTCTGACTCCGGGTGTGTGTGTGGTGCACAGCTCCAGAGGCTGGGAGCTCCTCCTGCTCCTCTGTGACAACTCTGCCAGTTTCTGCTGCCATTCACATGCTGTGGTGTCCTGGAATGAGGCCAGGAGGGAAGGGCAAAGTCAGACAGGCGATACCACACACACACATGTGCAAGAAAAGCACACCTAACTACACACATAATATACAGCCTACCTTTCAAAGACACAAACACGGCCATGACAAAGATTTGTCCTTCAGAAAAACTGGACAATGCACAACAACACAGATGATCCCAGATACAGGAGAATGAAACAATAAATCTCTGGCACACATGCACACGCTGTACCTTCAACAACCTCTTATTTAGCCACCAAGTGACTCAGGTTATCATCAGCTGCTGGTGTTTAACAACAGGGGCCAAAATGCAACGATGTCCCGTGCATGAGTGTGCTGTCTGTCCTCCTCTTACTAGTTCTGTAAGTGCATCCATCAACCTTTCTGCACATATGATGAGAACAGGGAAACATAAAAAAAAAAAAAGAAGAATAAGAAAACGCAACTATTATCTTACCCCGTGTTGTTTGAAAAGCAGACGGTGCTGTCAGCGGTGCAGCCCGTAGGTTAGTTAGTTGGGTCAGTGGTCTGCGAGTCAGTCAGACGAGCAGGATGAGACGAGAGGAGACTGCAGAGGATGGAGGTGATCTTCGCTTCTCCACTCTCAGTTGTTTTCAGTCTGCAGTGACTGAGCTGCGCCCTGCAGCGGCCGCAACAGCCTATGCCACAGATGGGTTGCATATGCATGTGCGCGCATGTGGACATGTGTGAGGAGATTATGCCTGCTGGTGTTTTGACACCAGCAACGCTACTTTTGGATCGAGACGCATTGCAAAGAGGCTAAAACTGTTTTTTTTTTTCTTAACGTAAAAAGCTATGGGCTATCCATGCGATCTGTGGGATAACTGGCTCTTCCTGTAATAGCTTACATTTTACAGATCGCAGGCCTGTTAGTTATTTGATTGTTTAGATGACACATTCCTTTGTTAAGGCTTGGTTTTAAAACTTTTCTCAAGCCTGTTCCCATGAAGTGGTGCGGCACAAGCGGAATGTCTGAAATGCTGTCTGGCTTCATTTCTGACAGTAAGAATCGGGTTCCCTTGAAGAGAAACCCGAAAAGGTGTGTGTGTGTGTGTGTGTGTAGATAAACAATTAGGGGGCGTTAGAAAACATATTTCCCACTCTGTCATTATCATCACCATCATCCTTATCGTTTTCACACATTCATCATTGATGACCTATTGATGATTGATTGACTTTAAAAGTCATTTTGATAATTTGCGCTCTTATGACATTTAAAACTTTACATTCCAATATGTGGCCTCATTGTGTGTGTGTGTGTGATTGTATGTGGTAAGACTAAAAGATCATTCACAGGTTTAGCACTTAAACGTTATGTTGTTAAGGGACTTACGAGGGACGGGTTGAAAACATAAAGACACAAGAACCAAAACTGAAGCAGCACAGGCCAAGACATCCATGGTTTAATCCCCAGAATGGGTTTACTCCATTTCCCATGAGCAACTCTGGCAACACCAACATATGAAAAGGTGAATGATAGCAGCAAAATGAATGAGTTAATTAACCAATGACATCCAACTAGTGGACTGGCTGATGGAGTTGAAATAAATCCACATTCTTTATTCTTCTCAAGTTTAACTTTGGTGAAAATCTGACCTGCAAATTGGAGGTGTTGACCAATAGCATGTTGTGTTGCTCTGCTGATTATAGAGGAAACATGAGAGAGATAGAGAGAGACTCAAAATCAGTTGTAGAATATAGAATATGACACTACTTGTTCATATTCTGTTTTTATTTAGCTTTTCTCTATCCGAATATAAAATTCCCTACAGATTAAATTGTAAATTGTCACTTATGTAGCGCTTTTATTCAAAGCACTTTACAATGTTGCTTCAGCAACCGTAGCCATGTGAATAGTCTCTGTGAAACATAGCCTCTAGAACACAAGAGTTCCTGTGTCCTCTTTCATAGACAGCCCCTGCAAAAAAATGTGAAAAAAACAAAACAAAACAAACAAACCTAAATCTACAAAATACATTATATTCACAGGCAAGTGTCTCTGTAATTATAAGGGTTTATGGTTTAAATCTTAAATGCTCATAATGTTTTGCAAAAATAATCTAAACACTGCTGTGAGATTATCATTGTGCCTAATTTATAGAGATGTTGTTATAATAATTTGTAAGGTCTGACTGAAAAATGTAAGCGATAAACTTTTATGCATCGTGTCTGGTTTAAGAATGAGATGTAAACCTACACACACTTTTTCAGGCTTATGGTATATTGAGTGCTTTTTTTCCTACAAAGAACTTTCATGAGCAGTACAAGATGCTCACTCTCCACAGTCAGCCTCTCTTCAGACCATGACAACAAACATGTGATGGTGACCTCGACGGCTAAACCCAGACCTCTTCAAATTCCAAGCATGCAATCCCCTCCACAAAGACCACATTACTAACAATGAAAAAGGCAGAAGAGTCAGCCATATGACCTGCACTAGATTGGTATGTTTCTGATAATGCGTGAAGAGGAATGTGCAAAATGAAAGATCGGCTGATGCATGAGTAAAAATGTCACCCTGAAAGGAAATATGGGAGTTAAAGGGAAAGTAATTCCTTACATGCTTAGCCTTATTAAATATGTAGCATAAAGGAAATGTGCACTCTTTTACAGTTTAGCTACAGTACACTGGCTGCCAAACAAGTGATGCCAAGAGCTCTTCATGTCCAGGTAAACATTCTAAAATGTGCAGCATGTGCTCATGGAAACATAATACTTTGTTTGGAATTATGATATTCAAGACATCTCTGCTGCTCACTTTCTTCCTCTGACCTTGACCATCCTGAGACCGTCATCTCATCCTCCTCTGCTATGAGCTAATACAAGCCCTTTCCCGTTCTGTACGCCCTCCCTCTCTTCCAATGCTTTAAATATGCAAGAAAGATAATGGTGTTCGCCTTCTTCTAGAAGCCAGGCAGAAAGCTTCGAGACAGGGGAGGGAGCACACGCACTCATGTAAAAGCAAACGTGTCCTTCCACATACCAAGAAGGAAAAAAAATACATATTCTACTTTGTTTTAAGATGCTTTCACTTCTGAAAGCATCGTTTCCCCTTCTCTATTACCTTTGTTTTGAAGCCAGTAACCTCTACATGCCGTTGACCAGTATTACACAGTGCTTTTCATACTCAGTGGGTTAATTAACACCACTGCAAAGACATATTCCTCCAATTCTTTCCCATCAGCAGGCACTTCCTGCCCTCTAATCTAAGCCCCATTAAATCTATAATGAGAGCACAGATGTTTTATTATAGTGTGAATTAAGGTGCTGTTTGGTGCCATGCCATAATTACCAGTACAATCATAATCACTTGAAGGTGTTGGATGCCCTTAATAGTAACTAATTTTGGCAGCAATCTTCACACAATGTCTGGGTGGTGTGAAGATTGCTTAGAGTTCATAGAAATTTTCATTCTTACAGTAAAAAGCAATCACAAAGATTTACCATTTGGGGAAGATCTTTTATTGTAATGCTGCTGTCAAAAAAAAAACCAAAAACAATAAGTTGTATATTCCAAATTCAAATCTTTAAATTTCCCAACCCAAAACAATGCAACTGTTCACAGAGAACACAAAAACAGTCATGCCAACACAAATAAGGTATCATTGCTTTTCTTTCTTTATCATAACAACACAATAAACACAAAACATCCAGTGTTCATTAAATATAATTAAGATAATCACACTGAATTTCCCTAGGTTGTATTGTAATTAGTGCAGAAACGTGGTGATCACAGTTTGGGAAGACTTTTGAGAGTTGCTTGGTGGTGCTGGTGGAGGTATTGCGTATGTGTGTGCGCATGTGTCTTTGTGAATGTATGAGAGAAGAAAGGAGGGAGGTCTTTGTGTAGCAGACCAACAGATGGACAAACATGGTTGACCATCTGCACAAGCAACAGAATTGGTTTGCCTTGACAGCATTTCTGTGGTTTGTGGGGTTTAGGGAGATCTGTTGGCAGGTAAACACTCTCCTCCAGAGGCAGGAGACAAAAGTAAGCATTGACAAAAGCACCTCAGCAGCACCTTTGTAACCAACGGACAATATCTCTATTAGACAATCCCACACAGGGACTGAGAGAAATAACGACCATCCAACACGATATAAGCCACTGAATAAATACGTATTATAAGTTATAGGAGGCATTGCAATTGCTATTAGGGCAATGGTGATGAGGGGAAGAGTAGCGTGCTGTGTAAAGTATTGGGGCCTTCTAGGTCAGGAGTGTCCAAATGGAGCCTGCGTATTCAGGGGTCTCTGGACAATCACAGCATTGGCCAAGTCAGCCTCTTCTAGGCTTAATTCTTTGTTGCTGAGCTCTCGGAAAGGAAGGGAAGTCGTCAAAACGAAAGGTGGGCAGCTTCTCTGGCAGCGTGTCACAAAATCTTGAACATCGGTGATCCTAGAAGGGAAAAATATGTTATATATGTAAAAATGATCAGCAAAGAAATAATGTAGAAACCTTCCCTACTCAAGAAATGTCTCTTGCTTCTGACACATGATTTCTGTGCAAACAACTATACTAGCAACATCATCTATTATTAATAGTGCCCTGCATACACAAGCGATCCTATAGCAGCCCTACTCCTCACACACACAGTGGCCAGCTGAAGGTTGGAGGGGTTCAGTCCTGTTGTTCCTTTAGCTACTAACCCTGTTATATAAAATGCAGCATCAGAGTTACGCAATCCTTCTTTGGGGATTTTATAGATCCACTCTGTTGCTACATCTCAGATTATGTTTTCTGCAGCCCCATGCACTGTGGCAGGGGATATGACATGCACCATTCCTTCAAACACCAGACTAGAACAAAGAATTATATAATCCTCAAACAAAGCTCCTCAGCGCCTCCTGAGCGAGTACAAACAAAAATCTTTTGTCATTGCTCAAACTACTTCTTTCCAGGGATGCTTGAGATAGCGCTATTTTCAGACAGTGCAGCAGGAATGGAGGGAATGGAGGTATTCCTTACACAGAACACTTATCTGTCTTTATTGTGTAGATATTATCTGATGATGTCGAGCTCACAGATTGAGATGTAAAAGGGTTTTGACCTCGTTGTTCTTATACACACCGATGCGATAGGTTAAATCTTTGCACCAATCTCCTGCCGTCGGCCAACCAGATCTGCAGGGAGGTAACGGGAAGGGTGTGGTCTAGTGTTACCATGGGAATAGGAGGAGATTCTCCATCCTCGTGCACAGATGGTGACCTGGCCACTACTCTGGGTGCAACACTGGGAATAGAATACAAATAAATAGATTAAAAACCACATAGAAGCACAAACAGAATATTTCATATGTGTTTTTATGACTAACTGTTGTCAGGGGAGACAAAACCTCATAATAAATCTTTTTGGACTCTCTAGACAGTAGTTTAATACAGTGATGTTTTGAAGATGCTGAGCCTCTCAGTTTTTCAGGTTGACTTTTCTGTTTGGCCTGATTTGCCTGTGGATTTTTTAATACCTGCATTTAGAGGGACACCTAGTGGTGTGAAGTAGTATATTACCATACAAGTTGCGACATAAAACACTTTAGCTCCAAGGCGAAACATGTATCAACGTTCAAAATCAACATTCAAAATTTTAACATTTTCCTCAGTAAGTTCATCACAACACTCTCCTCCCACCTGCCAAGCCGGTATCCTCGACCACTAAATGGGTGAAAGGCCTTTTTCTTGGGGACATAATTTTCCTCTGTCAGATCCTCCACACTAATCTCCAGCTCCTCCTCTTCTGCTCTGCTCTTCCACTCTGGCGGAAGCTCCCTGAGAAAGATTAAAGATCGGGCTTGATGTCCAGTCAGATCACTTAATATGTCAAACGAGCACTAATGAGCTTTATGCTTTTTCTATCTTATTTTGGCTGCTTGTGGTCCTAGTTTTCCTTTGGGGACTTATGGAAAACCAAGGACAGACATTATGCCTCATGTGAGTTACGTGCAGAATTCAGCTAGACATACAAACATGGATACAGTATATATACCTTAACCAATCTCAAGCACAGTAACTGATATATGTGGTCAGTAAGAATAGGTCAACACACATCACACGATCACTTTTTGCTGCCATACCCTGCTTGGTTTGGACACAGGTGCTGCTCTTGGTATCCAGCAATGATCTAATATTTTATGTTATGTCACTGCCATTAAAAGAATCTTTTATCTACAAAAACTAATGAAAAATGAGTGAGCATGCCAAGAGGACTAAACATGATGTTCTAATTAATTTTTGTAATTAAAAAAAAAAGATGAAATGTATTCTGTAGCTTTAAAACAATATATTCCTCTTTTCCTTCCAGCTGTTCCCTTTCAGGGGTCCCCACAGCGAATCATGTCCCTCCATCTAATCCTGTCCTCTGCATCCTCTTCTCTCACACCAACTAACTTCATGTCCTTTCTCACTAAAAAAGATCAATGGGTTTTGGCTTGTCCATTCAGGGGTCATGACAGTGGAACGTGTTCCGCACGCCGATTTGGCAAGAGTTTTTACGCCGGATGACCTTCCTGCTGCAACCCTCCCATTTTAACTGGGCTCAGGACCGGCACTCTACCACTGATCCACCAGGCCCCTCTACATCCATAAATCTCCTCTTTGGTCGTCCTCTAGACCTCCTGCCTGGCATCTCCAACCTCAGCATCCTTCTACTGATATATTCACAGTCTCTTCTCTGAAACATGTTCAAATCTGGCCTCTCTGACTTTATCTCCGAAACATCTAACATGAGCTGTCCCTCTGATGTACTCATTCCTGATCCTGTCCATCCTCCTCACTCCCAAAGAGAACCTCAACATCTTAAGCTCTGTTACCTCCAGCTCTGCCTCCTGTCTTTTCTTCAGTGCCACTGTCTCTAAGCCGAACAATATCGCTGGTCTCACCACCGTCTTGAACACCTTTCCTTTCATTCTCGCTGATACTCTTTTATCACACAACACACCTGACACTTTTCTCCAACTGTTCCAACCTGCTTGCACACGCCTCTTCACCTCTTTTCCACACTCTCTGTTGCTCTGTGGAAGTCATAATTCACATGTTTAATTTGGCATGTGTTTGAATGTCCTTCCTGACTCAACCCTGGGCATTTATCCAGACTTGGGACTGTTCACAAAACGTTGGGTCACAAGAAGACGCTGGCTTATGCCCCCTTGTGGCTGAATTGGCTTTACAACGATATCTATGTAACAAAAAGGCTAATAAACAAATTCTTTAAAGCATAAGGGCATCGCCTATATAACACAGGTATGTTGTAATTAAAGGGTTATTATGTTATGTTATTTACTGCATAAATTTGATCAATACATCTATGGAACAGATTCCAGTGGTTTGCAATGAATACCAGTCACTTTTCTCATGCAATCCAAAACCAACAGCAACACCTTGTGATGAAGTAATATCAGGACAGTGTCATAACAGCACTGTTTTTTGCCCAGGAAATTACACGGAGTTGTAACACAGACCGTTTGCACACACAGTAGCACGGCACTCAATTTAAATGGTTTTCAGGCTTAATATACACACCAGAAGGTGCGACATTAAAAGCCAAAATTAACAGCACTTTTAGCTAATTATTGAATTAATAAAAAAATAACCAACAAGCCTTTCACACCTCAAGATATTATGGCCCCTTTATGAGGCAAGAAAATCCTAGTTTACAGGCCTTTAAGTAAATCCTGGGATAACCAAATGTAACTCACCCCCTCTTGATTGCATCCAGGAAATCTTGGTTCTCTTGGTTTAAGTAGCTGCGAAACTCCTGATCGTTAACAGTGAAGCCATCCTTCCACAGCCTCACAACCATCTCCACCTGGAAAGAAGGCACAAATAAGAAAATAGTAATATATATTACATATTAAACATTTACATAGATTTTTACATTGCATATTAAACATTTACATAGATTTTTACTTGATTATTCATTTATACTTAGTCTAGTCATGCGTAACGATGCCATGCAAATAACATGAAACAATCTCAAAATAAAGTCTTGCTTTATTGGCTGTAAATTGCACATATGCAGAGAGAGGGCTTTGGAGATTTATTGAGGTGAATGTGTTTGTGACCTTTGATGTCCCTGAGGCATCATAACAAATCTTCTCCACCTCATCGAGGAGGTCTTCCACCGAGAAACTACGTCTCATTGAAGTCCCCTCTTCATTTTCTTCATTGGCAACCCTTGAGGAATAGGAAAGTGTGAACATCAGTCAATATACACAGCCTACAGTCACAAGGTGTATTTCATTTATTGATTTTTACTGCTACAATTTTTGTCAGAAGAAAATGTTCATTCACAGCTACTGTACCATAGAATTTATGGGATCTTTTAAATTGTGCTGTTTTATTGCAGAATAAAGAGGCATGTATGGAAAAATATGCTATAAATTTGGGACTTACCAATTTTCATCTTTCTCACCTCCCACAGTGTCAATCTCTTTCATGTTGTCCTGTGTTTTCCATCTAAAGAAAAAAGGCATATTATGATATATAAATAGAAGAAGTGGCGCCACACAATTGTCATGTTGTGTCTTGTTGAGGCTGCAGCCACGGCATTAAACGCACCATGTGGTGTTATTGTTGTGGCTGTATTTTTGAGCCTTTATTAGCTCCCTGGTTCATAATGGAGCTACGTATGTTCACAATGTAGAGTGTCAGTGTGTTAAACATCATTTAAAATGCTCCAAACTGATGCAATTGTAGCTTCATCGACAAAAAAAAACAAAGCAGCCAGTAGCTTTATCGTTAGTTATCTAAGTGAGCGTCATGAAGCGACGAACGCACATAAAGCCAACGATACAGGATCGGTGTATAATAACATGGCTTATATACAGTCACACACACAGTCAGTGCTGATTAGCATGCGTGTATTAAGGTTAAGGTCAGATACTGATTTACCAGTCCGTGCTATGTCGGTTAATCCGGCCGATGCTACACATCTGCAGCCTTAAATTTCAGGCAGCGGCTTTCTGCTGAGCAATATGTGTGATGTCACACAGCCGTAAGCCGACTCCTCTTGTCGTAGTGACACCAAACTGCCAAGGAAAGCACGTGCGCTTCTATTTGATACAGTATTAAATGGTAATAAACGTTGTTCCAATAGACATCTGGGTATGTAACTTATAACAATGAAGCTTCAATGGGCAAACAGAGCACAATTTCTGCCAAATACAGCCAATTGTAGCCATCGTCATCTAAACTTTAGCCACAGTCTACATCAGAAAATACTTAAAACTACTTCAAAAGTGTAATTAAAAAGTTATATGTCGACAACACGTGACAACACATCTTGTTTGTAAACAATGACACAAGGACTTGTCATTCTGATGGCACTAACATGTTGATTAACATAAATGTTTCATTGTGGAAGTGCAATATGAAATAGATGAAAGCAGAATCTCAGTTGAGAGCTTTAAAATGTTTTACTTAATATTTTCTTGCAAACCAGGAATTGTTCTTTTACATTCAATTGTGTTTTAGGCAGTGGCAGCGACCCCATTGTCCAGTGGATGAATGATTAAAAAACTTGTTGAAAAGGGGTTTGTTTATTGCGAGTCAATGACAGAGTGAGAGAGAGAGAGCGAGTGCGTGAGAGAGAGAGGGAGCGAGTCAGTGAGTGAGTGAGAGAGAGCGAGTCAGTGAGATAGTGAGAGAGGGAGCAAGTCAGTGAGTGAGTGAGAGAACGAGTGAGTCAGTGAGTGAGTGATTGAGTGAGAGACTGAGAGAGCGAGTGAGTCAGTGAGTGAGAGAGAGAGAGCAAGTCAGTGAGTGAGTGAGAGACTGAGAGAGCGAGTGAGTGAGTGAGTGAGAGAGAGAGAGAGCAAGTCAGTGAGTGAGTGATTGAGTGAGAGACTGAGAGAGAGAGCGAGTCAGCGAGAGAGCGAGTCCGTGAGTGAGAGAGAGAGAGCGAGTCAGCGAGAGAGCGAGTCTGTGAGTGAGAGAGAGAGCGAGTCAGCGAGAGAGCGAGTCTGTGAGTGAGAGAGAGAGAGCGAGTCAATGAGTGAGTGAGTGAGAGACAGAGAGAGCGAGTGCGTGAGAAAGATAGTGAGTGAGTTAGAGAGAGAGAGAGAGAGAAAGAGAAATGGCGTCTCGATGCTGCGTTCAGTGAGGCAGTGTTTGGAGCCGGTTAGGGAGATTCAGCAAGGGCAGACAATAGGAAGAAAACATGGTGAATACAAGGAAGAGCTCGCGGCCGAGAAGCGGTCACTTCATCTCCTCGAGGACTAGGTCGTCGTCTAGACACGAGCCAAACTCTGATGAACATGTAAGCCGGTTTCTTTTCTTTGCCGGCGAGCTAGCTAGTTCTGCTAGTTGGCTATGTAACGTTAGCCGTAGCCGTGGCCTCAAGGTGCTCCACATAATGTAATATTCACACCAAGAAACCGGCGGTATTAAGCTTGACACCCTCTCCGTCACGTAGATACATAATACAGTAACTGATTGCAGCGATTCATATACGTGTCAATCGCAATTAACGCATTGTACAGCTGTCAAATTACAAGCTAACGATGGTAACTCCTGGCTAGCCCCAAGTTGAGTTCCCTTTGTGTTTGGCAATTTTACCCGGCTGACTTGTTTCACCGTTGTCCCCCTAAATTAGCCGTCTAAATAAAGACAACCGCGGTTTTGACATGATGCTAATAGTCGTGCAATATGTCACCATCGTGGAAGTATAGTCGTGATTACTTTCCTAAATGTGAAGTAATAAAACGATTGTTAAGCTAGCGTTTGTAGGTTGGAGCTAGCCCGACAGCTAGCTTACAGTGGGGGAAGGGTCCCAGGTTCACAACAGTTGGCTGGCTCAAGTCCCGTATTTAGCAAGTCTGAACTTGGTGAACTCTGTTGTAAATAACCCAAAAGCCCCCAAATACAACCTGTTTATAGAGCAGGTTATTTCTATACACCGAAATAAGCTTATAACGAATTATTGTTTTCTATTTATTCGAAATGTACCCTTAATGGAAAGCTTTAGTTTTTAGCCTGACCAACAAGCTGTCTGACAGTCTTTGTCTCAAAATGTAAACACTGATATTATGCAAGGCAAGTGGTCCGGTGTTTACGTTTTTACCGTTATTATATTCATCCTTTATTATAATTCAGACCGACACAAACACTATTCACATAATTGATGGTCATTTCCACATTCTTGAGCTTTAATTGAACATTTGGCCAGGCTTTATACTTGAATTGTGGTTCAAAAAATTGGACTCATTTCTGGTTGCTCTCCGGTGCTGTGGAGTTAACATGATAATGTGATCTGTCATTAAAGGGCGTTAAAGTAATATACCTCACAGTTCACCAATTTTAAAAGAAGTAACGTCCATGAATAAATGTCCAGTTGTACTTTAAACCCACTATTGCTTCTGTGAAGACCCTGCGGCTAAAACTGACCATTGGTGTGACGTTTTCAGAAATGTTTAAACATTATTTAAGGCTAAATGAGAAGTGTTTTCAGGGTGCCCCTCTCAGACTGCCTCTGTTGATTCATTACCTGTTAGTACATGTTGCACTTTTTGGTCTGTCAGTGTCTATCTATCCAGTTAGTGAGACAAACCTTTCTGCAGGCATTGCAGACAGTTGCCTATGACAACAGTGAGATATGCTTTCATATCAGCAGGGAAGTTGAGCTGTGAAGGGTGTAAGCATCAAGGGCATATGTCTGGTTGGTGCTGTGTTGTGATTCAGAGAATGAGCCACATTGAGGATTTGGGTAAAATGTAATTTGTGTTATAGGACTAGGTTCTGTTTCTGCCCTTTTGGATTGTTTTTTCTCCTGTTTATGAACTTCTAATGTTGTTATGGATGTGATTTTTACTCAAAAGCTTTGGTCATATATACTTTACTTATTTACAGGGCAGATTTTTCTGCAACAATTAAAGGCTGTAATGGTATTTTGCCTGTTAGATATTTTTTGTCCAGATATTTTGTGATTTTTGCATTTTCCCCTTATCCTTTCATCTTTTGTTGTGGTGTTTAACAGAAGGAGCCCAGCAGTGATGTCAGCAGTCCCAACAGCTCGCGGTTGGCTCCCCCTTCCAAGCGGACTCGGCGACAGGCTGCCTCTGAGCCTAGCTCCAGTGACACCTCTCCATCCCCTCAAACTAAGTCCCAAAGGGTCAGCTGGGGCCTTCCCACCTACCGCACCAGGTCAGTTGCTTATTCAATACTAGTATTTCTGAGTGAGATTTTAATGTACTGGTCATGTAATAGTTTATTTGTCTGTGCGAAGAAAAAGCCAGAATAAGTCAGATCTCGTTCTTCTCATGATGTGTTACGATGTGAGACAATCCTAATCTTGAAGTAACAGTATTACATGTGATATGTTTTAGTACTCCTTGCAATTGTTTAAACATATTTTCATTTTGTTGTTTTTTTTAGGCTGTCCTCTCGCATAATGCAAAATGGGCATGGTAATGCACATTGTTTTCAATATTTATAATTAATATATTTAATGTAAACATTTGGTAAGCAAACAATTAAAGGATCAGTCTCCAATTTAATTTTTAATAATGCTGCAGCCCATATGAGTCACCGCAATGAGGAAAGCGGAGGTGGAGATCACTCTCACATGAATGGCCATGTGGAGCTGAAGAGGAGTTGCCGGGTCAGGAAGAGCCAATTTGAACACCTCAACCAGAGCCTGCTGTTTGACCAGCTGGTCAACAGGTAGCTAACACTCACACTACTGACAGGTTTTTTGCAATGCTTCTTCTACTATAAGTTAACAGGCAGTGGAGATGACTGACTTTGTTGGAGCTTAATCTTGGAACATACAGAAATAGACAATTTTAGGCAAAAAATAGTTGCTAAAATAGTCTTATGTTACAGAATTTACTTATAAAGAACACAGTTTTTATTTTGAACTTTGTAATGCTTTGCCTCTGTGATCAGGCAGGTTGCATTTGAAATAATACAGAAATGCTCTATGGTCTATTTTATTGTCGAACAGTGCAGCGGTGAATTTGCAAGTCTTAGTCTTTTGTTCTTAAAATATGGACATGAACACTCAAATTACAAATGAATGTCAGCATTTTACTTTGTAGTCATTCATTCTTTTCAGCGATAGAGTAAAGAGGCAACGCTCTCCCTCACAAAAAAATAAACACACTTTGTGCTTCTGTAAAGGTGCCTTCACTTTGTCGTATATTGTGTGTGTAGCACTGCTGAAGCTGTCCTTCAGGAGATGGACAACATCAGCAGCATCAGGCAGAACCGTGAGGTGGAGCGACTTCGAATGTGGACTGGAGACACAGAGGAGGTAAGTGTGGCTTTGAATTAACACACAGTAGGGGGCTAGAAAGTAGCTACTACCTCTTGATCTGTTAGCACAAATGATAATTTGAAAGTTTTGTTCTTTCAGGAAAATATGGATATGTATTCCCGGGTGAAGCGCAGGAAATCAATGCGTAGGAACACTTTTAGCATGCCTCCACACCACAAAGTCATGAGCAAAACCGAACAGGAGGAGGAAGAGGATGACGGGACAGAGGGTCGGTTTCTTTCTAATATTCTTATGAATTATTGACTCAAGTGATGGATCATGAAAACCTTATGAATTACTACCTCTGTCTCAAAACCCCTCAAATTAGGTGTTTAAGTGTATATTAGGTCAATCTTTTAAAAGGTAGAAGTTTAATGGGAAGTTTGAAACCGCACTTTTAACGTTCAGAATCTCATGGTGAGGAAGAGGAGGAAGATGCTGAAGAAGACGATGAAGATGATGAAGGGGATGAAGTTGAAGAAGCAGAAGAAGAAAATGACAGACCATACAACCTGAGGCAGCGAAAGACTGTGCAGAGATATGAGGCACCGCCTATTGGTAATGGCTTTTAAAAATTTAAACATTTCAAATGCTTTCATTTAATGGGTTTCTTCACTTACACCATTTTGGATGCTTATTGTTTGACCATTATGCTTGTTGTTTGTTTTCTTTTCTTTTCAGAGCCTGTGAACAGAAAACAGAGCAACCCCTCACTTTTTGACACCCACAGGTCCCCAGCAAGAAGAAGCCATATAAGGTTGGTAGAAATTTTAATCGTGGAAAATCCCAGTCAAATGTGAGGCTAAGTGTGGTATAGTTTTTCCCTCATAAGACCAAATCAATAATAGAGAGTCTGCATCTGTCAAAGGGCAACAATAAGCCATGAATTGGCTATGAAGCAGTTTTTTCACCAACATGACTAAGCTGTGGTTATAAAAAAGTTTCTGCTGATCATTATAGAATGTGACAGCATAGTGGTGTGAAACTAAATCTAGTTTGTTAAACCTCTGAAGAGTGAAGAAACATGCCATTCACAGCAGCGACACCACCTCATCTTCTGATGAAGAGCGATTTGAGCGAAGGAAAAGCAAGAGCATGACCCGGGCTCGAAACAGGTAATGGCTACTGATTTCTTCCTTCTGCTTTGATTTTTTTTCTCCCTTCATTGTTTTCATAATCTTTTGATTTACTTTGATTACAAACCTTTTCTGTTAACATTTTCAAAGACGATGTTGAATATCTAGCATTGTAAATATTGGTATATGAACTGTAACAATGACCATTGTGTTTTTGTATTGTTAGGATGCAATATCTTATCATTCTTATTTGCTTGACAGATGTTTGCCCATGAACTTGACTGCTGAGGATCTGGCTAGTGGGGTTCTGCGTGATCGGGTGAAAGTGGGTGCCAGTTTGGCAGACGTCGATCCGATGAACCTCGATAGTTCTGTGAGTGCAGAGGCTAACGAATATCAAAAAGCTTTACCAATTAAATTATTTTCAAATATCATTAGTTTTAACAGGTGATGTGTTTTTTGTTTTTTCCCCCCCTTTAGGTGAAATTTGATAGCGTGGGTGGCCTCAGTAATCACATTCAGTCACTAAAGGAGATGGTGGTGTTCCCTTTGCTTTATCCTGAGATCTTTGAGAAGTTCAAGATTCAGCCTCCCAGGTGAGCAAAAGCTAACAGGTGACATGTGAAGATTGTCTCTCTGAATTAGAATGTTGTTATATCGTCTGACACGTTTGACACATTTTTCCATTATCAAACACATTTTTATTTTTGTCTCCCCTTCCATTTAGAGGGTGTTTGTTCTATGGCCCACCAGGAACAGGAAAGACCCTGGTTGCACGGGCACTTGCCAATGAGTGTAGCCAGGGAGACAGGAAGGTTTCCTTCTTCATGAGGAAAGGAGCTGACTGTCTCAGCAAATGGGTTGGTGAATCAGAACGGCAGCTACGCCTGCTTTTTGACCAGGTAAGTCACTTAGACAGTACTGCCATTAAAAGCATTTTATGTGCAATATCCTTTTAACCATAGCTCAGTTGTGTGACATAAATTAACTTCACGGTGGAAATGGAAAAACTGCTGGTTTGAGTATAGTATTTGCACTTTCAATGTTTATTGTGTGTAGTTATATTATCAAATAGTTTTTAACTAAACTGAACCCAGCCAGGTTTAATGTATTTTTTTGAACATAATGCGGTTTTTGACTTTGCTTTTGTGTATGTTTTTTTTCAGGCGTACCTCATGAGGCCATCCATTATTTTCTTTGATGAGATTGATGGCTTAGCTCCTGTTCGCTCCAGCAGGCAAGACCAGATACACAGGTGAGATAAATGTGATTGTAACACTTGAACAACTGTACTTTACACTTACTGTACTTGAAACATACTGGTAATGTCAACAGGGCTGTTTTAAATCAGTTTTAAACGGCACCAACAATAAACCTTGCATCAAACAACAGCTATAGTAGTATTCTGTGTCTTATGTATATCATATCCATGTTGACATATCAGTGGTGAAATTGTCAAAGTTGTCACTGCATTTATCTTAGTACGCATGGCCATGCCTGCATCTCAAGGTCCTGCTGCTGTTACATTCCTTGCCAAAAGGTGGCATAAGTTTGCTTCTACTCTGTATCCTGTTGGCACTGCAGTGTAGAACTTTACAAGAAATTAGCTGGATCTCAATTTGAAACCTTCATAACAATCATAAGAAGGAAATATTTGTGAAATGTGACATAGTTGTGGACTAGAGTTTATTTAAGTGATGACATGTGTAGATGCTTGAGGTAAAGATGATCTCCTTTTTTAAAATAACATGCCTAAAGCTGTAACAACACTTTCCCTTTGGTGAAAAAAAAAATAAAAGTTGGTCATTTTGTGTTACATGGTTTTATTCATTTGTCCTGTTAACAAACTCTTTTAGCAGAAATAGGTACTTATGTGTTGTGTAAATTTCCTTGCAATAAAGCTAGACCCTTTTTTGTTTGGTGTTACTTGGTATACATTTAAATACAACTGAATATATGAGTATTACTTATTTAATTAGTATTAATAAAAGTGTTAACTGAATCTATTACTCTTTGTCTTATGGTTTCCTTTCTTCTCTCTAGTTCTATTGTGTCCACTCTGCTGGCCTTGATGGATGGCTTGGACAGTCGTGGGGAGATAGTGGTCATTGGTGCTACAAACAGACTTGACTCTATCGACCCAGCACTCAGGAGGCCTGGACGTTTTGACCGGGAGTTTCTGTTCAGCCTACCCGACAAGAAGGTAAGGACGGAAACATCAATATTGTGTACAGTGTGCACAAGGACACAGTCGTCATCGCATCATCTTGTTTTCACGGCACCTGTCATTTCTTTAGATACATTTTTTGTTGTAGGAGCCTTAACTTTTGTTTTGTATACCTACATTTTACTGCTAGAAGTCAAAAATATGCAGTGACAATTTGACCCCATCTTGCCTCCCCATCTAGCCACAATAATAGCATGCAGTGTTCAGTATGAGGATCACTTACTGTACAAACAGTGCTGTACCCACATGCATACCCAGCTAGGGACACAATATATTGCTGAAGTAATTAGTATTTTATTCTTAAGAGTCCTGTGACAAAATTAGTACATGCAGCCCTCAGGCAATTAAGATTCTCCTCTCCTGTTTTTTCCCTGCTTTTGGATGTGTGGTTCCAACAAGCAAGTGGCAAAGCAGATGCTCATTACATTTCTGGAAAATTAAAAATCAATTTTAGTAGATTTATTATTATGCAGATCTGATTGCTTTAATCTTACACTTGGGGAGACTTGTTTTCTGTGAGCGCGCACACACACACACACACACACACACACACACACACACACACACACACACACACACACACAAACACACAAACACACAGAGAAAACAATGTTACGTGTGTCATTGTAACAATGAGTCAGATAACCAGTTCCTTATAGGTTAACTCCCCTGCCCCCAGTCAAGCCTGTATAATGGATCTCTTGAACCGTTTGTCCACAGTAGGATCATTGGTAATCAAAGCCTCGAAGCTCACGAATAGTGAGCTTTGACTGATTAAAAACCTTGCTCTTGTGCAAATGGCAAACCTCTCTACACATTCAAGTCCAGCTCCCTTCTGGTATTGCCCATGTTAGAAGCCAGTATGAAATCTTGCTCTGTTGGGCCATTTAAATAGAAGAGATGTGATGAAAGATGATGAAAACATTTGCCCGTGGGTCATGACAAAGACCACTGTGTTCTTAATGTCTGCTCATCAAAGTAGGTCCTGTGGAGACATTGCAGTGATTTTAAGAGTGTATTAGCAAGCCCTGAGTTGAACTTAATCATATACATTGGTCAGTTTTTAGTTACATTTATTTGGTGAGGTGACTTCTTTTACATATTTTGTCAGCTATAGAGCAGCTATTGAGGCAGCTATAAGCCTGTTAACTTCTTATGAGGCTACACAGGGCTTCTGCTGCCTTATTTGTTGACATTGCTTTTTCTCCATTAACTTTTTTTTTTTTTTTTTTTGTCTCTTTCCCTTTATCATTCCGATATGCTTTTTTCAGGCCAGAAAGCAGATACTAGAGATTCACACACGGGACTGGAATCCCAAGTTGGCTGAGCCATTTATAGATGAACTTGCAGAAAAATGTGTCGGTAAGATTGACGCGTATAAAACTGTTTGCCATTTTTTTATTTTTATTTTTTATTCTTGATTAACCCGCTGGCATGTTCTCTGTGCTCATTGAAAACAATCTTTTGTAATTAACAAATCTTTGTATTTCTGGCTTGTTCCTAGGCTACTGCGGTGCCGACATCAAAGCACTTTGCACAGAGGCAGCCTTGGTGGCGTTGCGCCGCAGGTATCCCCAGATCTATGGGAGCAGCGTCAAACTGAAGCTGGACGTCACCTCTATCATCCTGAGGCCTGGTGACTTCAGCAAGGCCATGACGAGAATCGTCCCAGCCTCCCAGAGGGCCCTGGCTCCCCCGGGCCGTGCCCTGTCCCCCAGTATCAGGCCTCTGCTGGCCAGCTCTTTCTCCTTGGTGCTGAAAACTCTGCTCCGAGTCTTCCCCCATGCTCAGTTTACTGACAGGGACAACACACACGGTAGGGATCAACCATGGTTTTAACAGTAACACTTGTTTTCAGTTTATTTCTTCATGTTACCTTTTTCCTTAAACCTGACTCTTGCTCAATTTCTCCCTTGCCACCTGTCTTACTTGTTGGTGTGCTGGTACAAAGAGATAATCAAATACTACAGAGTGCTTTGTACCACCCCTATGCACTAAACATAGAAGCTATGGTGAAACATTTCTTGTTGAGTGTGCAGAGATTGAATAAGCAGTCATCCTGCTAGCACTTTAAAAAGTCAGCTCCCCCTCCAGTCAACAAAAGTGTTTACAGCAGATTAGCCACTATGCAGCACTTGACCAGTGGGAGATTGCTTCCGGCAGAATTTCTCAGGGTGCTGTATTGCTTTAAATGGCCATTACATCTCACCTAATAAGACACCACTGTTACTTTTAAATCCTCACTTTTTGGTGTAATGGCAACGTTAAAGTCAGTAAAAGAGTTGCTTTAAGAATTGAACTTTTTAGAACAAACTTTTAAGTACATTTACTACCACTGTGCTTAATACCGCTAGGAAAAGTGAGCTGCTAGATATACATGGCTTTATATGCAGTGTTTATCTCTGTGCTAGGCGGTGACAATCAACTGCTTGAAGAGGACTTTCACAGCGATGATGACAATGATGAAGGCTTTGCTTCCATCTACGAAGTCCAGCCTGTGGCATCACCAGAGACATGGAGTTCCTCTTCTGCAACGCATAGATCATTCCTTCATTTTTCCTCGTGAGTTTACAAGCTCTCTTGTCATGGTCTGAAGCCTGTTTCATATATGAACTCTGATCTTTGATAATGCTAGAAGAATTCAGCTTTGGACGTTGTCTGGAGTGGCCTTTCAGACATGTAACTCACAGCGGGAGATCACCCGGGTGAGAAGTGTCCTCACATGTGAAAATCTGCTTGATTTCCATGCACGATTAGTGTGCATTGGTCACACAACATAATATAAAATTTTAAATTTGGGAAACAGTCTTTTGTTTACAGCACACCAGAACTGTGCAACTAATAAAAAAATGTTCAATTACTACAACAGTAGTTCAGTGATAGAAATGTCATCAACGTACCCACCCGCTCGCTTTTAATCCTCCAGACGATTCGGGACAGAGCAGCGTGCACGAGTTCACGCGGATAATACAGACATTGCACTAGGGGGCCCGAAGGCTATAGTCCGGAAAATGTTGGCAGCATTCCACTGGGATATTTTCTTTCACACATACACCCCCCTTCTAAAAAAGTCAGGATAATGTCAGAATTCCAGTCTAAAAGGGGCTTAAATATGCCAAATGCCAATACAGAACAACTTTTTTTATTTTACAAGCAAGCTACCACTCAAAATCCTTATTATTACTGGGTTTCATAGTAGTAATTTAATCAGAGACTAATATAGATCCGGTGTGTCTTTGAAATACAGTTATCTTCCTAGTAAGGGACAACCTCTTAATTAAGTTAAAAGTTTAATTTCCATACAAGTCAACAAAAAGCTGCACTTGAGAAATGAGCAACAAATCTCTCTGGGCCTGTGGAAACAGCAGGGCTAAGTAAAATGAGAAGGCGATAAGACAATTACGACATCAAAACTACAATCTCTGAGAGGTGAAGGAACTGAATTGTTTGAGGTAATATGCTTTTCATTTATTGATTAAGCTAATAAGCAGTTGTGAGGCTTTTAGTCTTATGCAGTATGCTTGGAAGATGCTATGAAAAAATTTTCTCAAGGCTCACGGTGCTGATTTATAGATGCAGAAGGGTTTTATTGGAATGTCAACAAACACTATTTAAAAAAAAACAAATAATTGTCAGAGCTTGTTATCGAACACTTGGGCCACAGTGGAAGATCACAGAAACTGTCTGGTGTTCCAACACCACTGTCCTGCAGGTTGAGTTACAGAAAATATGTTCCAGAAATCACGTAATAGTGAGATGAGGATCACTAATCCAAAATGCCGGGTATATTCTCTAGATATGCTGACCTTCAAAAGCTTCTCTGAACAATGTTTAGGGTTCAGGCATATTGTCCTCTGCCTGCCTCTATGACAGGCACACAGAGGAAGGCTTCTTTCTTCTACATGTCTTAGTGGCTGTTAGAGCTGCTATTCTTTCTCTAACCACTTCACTTGGTACGTGGTTCAGTCCTTCTTTTCTTGTTTTCACACTGCATCACTTCTGTGCAGGATTACTTTTACTCCACTTGCACAGGTTCATTATTCAAAAGGGGTAAAGTCAGGTTTTTGTACTTTGGTTGCTCTTACTTTTCTTGCTTGGTCAGAGACCTAATATACTCAGTTTTGTCCTTGACAGAAAACTGTAAAAATACAGATATGTACTGCTATTATTAAAATGTATTTTAGAGCTGTTTCAGAGTAAGAGCAATCCAGTGCGGTTTACTCAAATCCACCTTTAGTGTGAATTACAGTGTTGTTAGTGTGAACCATATCAAATATATCAACAATGGCTTAATGAAGCACATCAATAACGCTGAACTATAAACATAAGGGCTTTTGCCATGAGAATGCTGTTTCAGTGACTGTACTGTGTGACTGCTAGTGAGCTTTCATAAGATGATAAATGTTAACTCCACTCTGCTTCTAGCTCTGCCCTCCAACAGCCCACAGCTTACCGACCTCGCCTGCTCCTTGCTGGGCCCCCAGGCTCAGGACAGAGCTCCCATTTGGCCCCTGCCTTGCTGCACCACCTGGACAAGCTGCCAGTCCATCGCCTGGATTTGCCCACTCTATACTCCGTCACTGCTAAGACACCAGAGGAGTCCTGTGCTCAGGTAAAATACAGATGCATGAAAATATGCAGACATAGATTCAAAAATATTCAGACACACACACACACACACACACACACACACACACACACACACACACACACACACACACACACACACACACACACACACACACACACACACAAACAAGGCTGCCTGTGACAGTTGTTCTGCTTGGATTTAGCAAAATACATTAGAATTGTGTCAGGTTTTAGACTGTCAAATGATGCTTTCGTTCATTTTGTTTGTTTGTTTTAATCCATTTACATGTGTGCTTGTCAATGAACAGTAATGTGGTTCACCTGTCTGTGTGGTTTTAGGTTTTCCGCGAGGCCCGCCGTAGCATGCCCAGTGTAGTGTTTATGCCACATATTTCAGAGTGGTGGGAGACAGTGGGTGACACTGTGAAGAGCACTTTCCTCACTCTACTGCAGGATGTGCCCTCCTTCAGTCCTGTCCTTATCCTTGCAACTGCTGAGACCCACTACTCACAACTGTCAGAGGAGGTAGGAACACACAGTGCACTTACGCACACAGACCTGAGCTGATCGTCTTAAGATTTATCTGGAGGCTTACCTAAGTTTTTTGCTATTGCTGCCGTCTTTTTATGAAAGGGTTTTAACCTGATGTCATTTTAGGACTGGATAATGGCACCAATTTCACTATTTGATTTGTTTCAATTCCAAAACGAGTTAATTTCAGCTCTTGACATTTAAGTTCCATTAGATAAATATGAATATTGTGTGAAGGACTCCTCAGAGTTTTGCTGGCAGCTCAAATTTGTAAGCAACACTGTTCTCTTAAATGTAATAGAATAGAAATTAATATTGTAAAAATATTTTCAAGATATAATACTGTGGACCATAGGTTCATTTTTCCTTGGTATACATAAATCCTATCTCTGCATGAATAGTCAGTACCAAATAAGTCAACCAAGTACAGACCTCCAGTTTAATTAATACTTTAAGCACAGACAAGGCAGAAACAAAGTATTTTCAGTAATTCATCTGTGCTGTTTGTGCTTCTCCAGATTGTGCCTCTTTTAGATCCAATCTCTAGATTTGCAATGAGAGAGCTGACTCTCATTTGCAGCATTTGTGTGGTATAAGGCAGGGCCATGCTGGTTGTTTTCCAGCATGTAATTTGTTTGCTCAGGTCTGAATCAGTTTGACTAATTTGTAAGCCTGGTCCATCTTCCACTTGGTTCAGTTGTCTTTGACATACACAAAAATCCAAACACAGCATATCAAAAGATGTGTCAGAATTCTCTTGTCCACTCATTGGTTAAAAGGATCTGGGGTGGGAACATGAAAGTAAAGATGGGAAGAAGATCCTTTTCTGGTCTGACTGAAAAATTGCTATGAAACATGGAACTACTGCTCAAATGGCATTTTTTCATATCCATTTTTATTATCTGAGCGATATACCAACAAAGATCAAACTGCTGCAGAACCCAGAATACACGTATTTAACATATTTAAAATGTAACACAGCTTCACATTTAAAAATTATGTTCTGTCAAATCAGGGTTTGGCTAAAACATGCAGTTTTAGACCTAAGATTTATCAAGGTTGAATCCTATTCTCACTACAACCCAAATGCTTCAGAGAGTGTCTGTGTGGTTGATTAGGTCAGCACCTGTGCAAATAAACTGTACTAAGGTGAGTTTAGTTCAACTAGAATAAAGAAGATCCCATACTTACAGACTATAGGACAGTCTCAATGCAGCTGAACTGCTGTTGTAGTAACTTTAAATATCTTTTTTGCTACAATATATTATAGCTCTGTTTAAGGCAAAGTAGACATTTTACCCATCAAGCAGGCAAAACTGAACCACTTGCAAGTAACCACTTTAGCATATTTAGCACAGATGCACATAATTACTGACAAGATGTAAATGCCAAGAATGATTTTAGGATTTTGGAATGTTTCATAGATTATTCTATTCAAAACAATCGCAAATAATCAATAATTGCAAAATTAATTTTACAAGGTAATGGCTTTTAATGATTATTCTAAGGTGTTATTATTTTTTTGTCAGAAGTGCTGGTGCAGAGGCACACAGGCTGTTTTTATCTATTTGGGCTTTATCCCTCTCTCTCTCCCTTTTTTTAAAATTTTTTTTTTATTTATCTTACTGCCCAGTTTTACTGTGTATCCCCTTCTTGGCTTCTTCATTGTTCTTAGATTTATTATCATCTTTTTGAAGTCCAAAGCACCCATAGTGGGTCGGGCTTTGAGGGGGAGGGATTGCATATGAGTAAAGGAAAATGGAGCAAATTGTTTGGGGTGAGGGTCATAGAGAAATGTAAGGAGGAGGGTCCTTTCTAGTCAGGCAACAGAAGGGCTTTAATAAGGTCTTGGGGTTGGCAGCCCCATGTCTTGACCTCCGGACACAGACACACAGACATACACACACCATATCACTGTCTATACAGTGTAGACATTTCTGTTCTGCTGAGTGTGTGTCTCTGTGTGTAACTGGTTGTTTGGCAAGGCCTCAACCATGGCTATGCTCCAAGGAGACAGAGGCTCGTGATCATTTCTCTGCAGATGACTCATTCGAACTCGAGAAGCACCTGGGTTGTTGCTAGCATTGATGCCTCTACTGGTTTTTAAATTCTGTAGTTCAAGTTACCATCGTTACCACGTTTTTATTCTGGTTTGTCTATTGTATTCTCTATTTTATGAAAATCTTTATGTTATTCTCTGCTTTGCTTAGCATTGCTTTGGAGGCTTTTCACTCCACCGTTTGTGTTTGGTGACTTACTTGCTGTGATAAACAAATTGGTCTATAAGTAGGCAATTCAGACCCAGTGTTACATAGTAGGTACCTCTTCACTGTTTAGGTCTGGCATTCAGTGCCTTTTTTAAATGGCTCTTCATTTAATCATTGTCTACACAGATCTGTATAGTAGCTTTTAAATTGGGAAGCACTTGATGAGACAAATTGGTTGCTCATGTAAACATGGTTCCAGCATAAGGGTATAAGGACTCTTTAGGCTATGCTGAATTTCTGTCTACTAGTTTGTAGTAGAACTGCATCATTGCCTCTCTTGATCAGTCCCTTTCTCACTGTTTTTAAAGTTAAATCCAAAAAATATCTTCTTTAAAAAGAAACTAGTGTGATTTACCCCACAGTTTACTTCTGTCTGTTCTGTTCCTACACCAGCAATCATTTGCCAGTGGCATTATAAAAATATAAAGATCATTAAATGTGTGATCATAATTGGTTGACAAAGAAGTTGGACATGTTCACCCATGGTAGCTGTCCATCTGCTTTATTTACTTTCAGAAAACAACTTGACTACTTTTTACCATTGACATTTTCACTCTTGGAAATCCAATCAGCTCTCATTTTCAACTGAACTGACCTTCAAAGGATTGGCTATTCTGTAAATGAATTAAAGATTGATTACTTTGAAAAGAGTTAAACCTGTAACTACATTTGGCTCTACGTGCTCCCTCAGGCGAGCTTTGTTGTGGTACGTTTGATAGTGGCATCTGTTAAATGTACCACTTAATTACTTATAATAATATTCATTATTTTTAATAATGGCAAGTTATCTTGAACTGTCCTATTAATCTAATCCTAAAGAGGCCATTATACGCATAAATTAAGGCATAGATGTTTTTTTTTTTTTAAGGCATTCTATATGATTCTGCCAAATGTAAAAAAAATCCTAATTTATTCTATAAGCTTTATGCTACAGCTCATTTTGTTCAAGTGAATGAAATGGTTTAATAGTTTAGTGCTGTAAGTTGTGTGTGAGTTGGTAAGGGCAACATATCTAGTTTTTCAGGTTTTCCAGATATGTAGCCTGTTTGCTGAAATCGACACGCCTTTTAATTCTGTTAAACAGAAATACCATGAATAACTGCTAAACGATCATTAAAATGTGAAGCTTCTCTCTTAATATTTTCTACAGTTTGGTAACAACACAGATTTGTGCCTCATTCAAACAAGATAAACGCTTTGTCTGTAGCACAGGTTTCAGAAAGCACCAAATAAATCAGAGATCATCAACACTTTAAGGTTGAACACGCTATGAGCAGCTCTACAACAAAATAATATTTTAACCAGTTTGTGTCGAGGCAACACACACAAATCAACATTTGGCAAACACTGAAAACTGTCAGTTATTTTTCCACTTGCCCGGATCGGACAAATGCATGATACGTTCCACTTTCCTGAACGTAAAATTTACTTGCCCTAGGCGAGCATGCAAGCGTTGATGTTTTGCCCTTTGATGAAACTTTCTGAACGTGAGATTGTAAGAATGAAATAATAATCATTTGTTTAGCACTGTAACACATTTTAGAAAGTTCATTGTAATGCATGGGTTTCAAGTTAAATGTTGATGCCTGCACCACAGTTTTATCATAAGGACCAAATTTATCATAAGGACCAAATTTTTTATGAATTAATAGCTGTGTCTCCAACAAAACATCTACCCATCTAAAGTATCTATTTACTTTTGGTGGAATATGTGAAATGTCTACTTTATTTGATTTAGCATATTTAGAGTAGAGGTTATGGGGTTGAAGATGCTGTTTGGATCATTTGAGTTATTGAATATTACACTTACACTTGAATATTGTTTTTTATTGTTAAGCATTCAGTTTGTAATATCATGAGACAGTGTGGAGCAACATTGTGGAGAAACATCCATTTTCTTATCATTAGTTCCAGGTTGCAGTGACAGCAGACTAGGCATGGTGGTCCACATGTCATAACCACAACCTCCAGCTAGTTTTTTTCCAAGGTATTCTCAGAGGCCCCCGTGGAGGTAAAACCCTTCTGTTTGCCATGTAGTCTCCGTTTAGCTGCTTTTATTTGCATTAGACAAAAAGTTACTCAATCAAGCTATGTTATAGTTCTAGACTCATTTTCAAACTGCATTAGTGTTTCTTTTTTTAAAATAAAGTTGAGACAGGTTCAGGTTGTCCGACAGGAACATTTATGTCAATTTAAACATATTAGAACAGGTGTCCAGTTTTGTTTTACAGCTGCTCTGGCCAGCTAGATAGCCCCAATTTGTTTGTGCATCCACCTCTTTCATCTATACCCCATCCCTCTTTTTAACCATTCATCTACCCACACATTTGTGATATTCCTCTCTGCGCCAACATCTCTGCGGCTTTTATCATGATGAAAAATGCTGAGAATCATTACCTGCTGTGTGCTACACACACTTTGACTATCTCTGGCTCCCCTGCTGTCTTCCTTGTTTTTACTTCAAACCTCTTTTTTCCCCCTCTTGTTGGTAGAGAGAGCTCAAAATCCAGTGGTGGTGGGCGGGGGGGGGTAACAAAGAACTTAAAAAAAAAAATAACTGAAGGACGTGCAGAGAGAAAGGGAGAGCAAACATGCCATGGGTAAGGGAGAGGATCGATATGAAAGATAGATGGGGGGTAGATACAAAGTGGGAAGTATGTGCCTTGTTAGCAGCAGAGCTTCGCATCAGGAGTGGCCTTGAGCTACAATGTGGAGTTTGAACTTGGATCTTTGAAGCGCCTAATATCCTCATATAAATATGCAAACCAGAAATTAAGGTAGGTGAGACTAGTCGTAAATAGCCCTGATTTGTGTCTTATGTTTACTATTACTAAAGCAGACAGCACAAATGTGAGCAGATTATTTAGCATAAATCAAGTAAAGGAATGGCCACAACCCCTCAGTATAGATGGAATAAAGTGGCGCTACAGTCCATTTCACTATGTGCATACATATGCTTTGGACCTGTATCCAGTATTGTCTTTTGATATAAACCAAGTATAGTTAAGATTAAGACCTCTTACTTATCTGGGCTTAGATTCATAAACTATTAACATAATTTGTTTCTTCACATCTTAAAGGTTACCGATAATTGTCAAGGTTTTAATGCTTAGCACAATTTAGCCAGGTATTATTTGGTCTCTTAATGTAGAAGACTAAAAACCCGTTTTTCTTTTACCACCATTGTAACTGGTTTGGACAAGTTCTTAAATTATATGCATCATACTTACTTTCTTCTTTCCTCAATCATGTATTAGGCCATTGTTGTGGCTGATGAAAAAGGGTACATAATTTAAACATTCCATACTCGACAGCCTAGTTTTTCGTTGTGCATGTGATGAACATAAAATAGATGATCAGTTTAATACAATGAGTGCACGAAATGAAGTGAGATTAAAACAAGTATTTTCAAAATGTGACTACTTTTACATGGAGCTAAAACAAAGGGAAAATTGGCATCCTGCCATACTGACAAAATGTAATAAACACAGGACGTTGGAGAAAAACAATAAAAAGGTTTTTATTCCTTTTATATTTGTTCTATTGTTTATCAATGTTTTATTGCAAAGGGTTTTTTTTTTAATAATGAGCCTTAACAATAATGTTTAACAATGGTGTTTATTAGGTCACCTCCATGATTTTGTTATTACAGGTGAGAAGTATATTCCAGAGGACCTACGGAGAGGTGGTAACTCTGTGCCCTCCAGGAGAGGAAGACAGGAGGAGCTTCTTCTATGACCTATTGCTGGTCCAAGCGGCCAGGCCTCCACCACACCACAGAAATAAAGGTAATACTTGCAGGTTGATAAATTTATTACTCATTTCTGCTGTCAGTTCTAGAGGGCAGTGTTGTCTGTGTGGACCAGTTTCCTCCCAGCTCAGTGTTCTTTCTTCCCCACAGTCCTTTTCTGATCCAGGGAAAGGTGAAGGAGCTGATGCTACCATGTTACATTGGACATTGAAACACTGTTGTTTAATATTAGACGTGTTTAGAATTGGTTTAATTTCCCTTAGGATTGAAAAAATGTGAAATTTAAAGATCCGGCATCCTTTCCTGGATATCTCCGTCCCTCGATTAACAATGGAATTGGGCTTTCTCTCCCAGTCGCATCCCTATCCAGCCCTGCAACTGCCCTATGTCAGTGCCACTAGCCCACATTTCTTTGCTCAACATGAGAAAACTATCCACCCAGGCCTTCAAATGGAAGCTGGTTTGAACATTTATCTGCTGATTTCTCATTGATGCAAAGCAGGGGCCCCCTGCTTTACTTGCCTGGTGCTCTTCAGGGGTTCCTGCTATACTAGGACAACAATCTGGCTTCCAACAGAGAGGCCAACTGAATTGTAGGGAGAGGGATTGCTATGAGAGGGCCCGGCTGCTATTAACCATAATGAGAATCAGAGTTTCGATAGCTGCTAGCTGAGTGAAGCGACCTTAGGTGCTATGGAGCCTTGCTAATGATGTCAGCAAATGCCTTGGGCTAGAACTGGTGCCTTGGGAGATGAGGAGAGAATATGTGCTTACCTTGCTTCACCACTTTGTGATTGGCCAGAGGCTATTCCTTAGTGTATTTCTAAACCTCTGTTTGTTTTCCACAGTTAGAAAAATCTCAAAACATTTTTTCCGTTTGGTCTACATGCAGTGGTGTTTTAAAGAAAGTGGTCAAGAAATAGGAAATAGATTTGACATGGGACTGTCTGGTCCAACCATTGTGCTACGTGTGTGTGTGTGTGTGTCTGGTTCTGTGTAGAAGTTGGTTGTAATGATTTTTTTTCTTTCTTTCTTTTTTCCCCCCGTAGCTTGTGTTTTTTATGTTTAGCTGTGAGAAACTTTCTTGTAATTTTCAGCTCTTGCTTGTAGACGGATTCTGTCGGAAAACTTAGACGTGACTTTTGCTTCTTTCTATTTTGCCCAAACAGAGAGGTGTAAAGAGGTGCTGCCAGTGGAAGAGGCTCCAGGCCCTAGAGTCCTTTCAGCAGAGGAACAGCGCCGCCTGGTTGAACAGGAGGAGAACACATTACGAGAGCTCAGGCTCTTTCTCAGGGATGTGACCAAGCGTCTGGCCACTGACAAACGTTTTAACATCTTCAGCAAACCAGTTGACATTGAGGAGGTGAGGCAAAATCGTCTCGGATGTGTCCCCACATCCTTGCAACTCATAGTTTGATAAAGACAATTTCAGACTTTTTATTAAAATGATTTATGTGTCTGTATGTCAGGTGTCTGACTACCTAGAGGTGATACAGCAGCCCATGGACCTGTCAACTGTAATGACCAAGATTGACACCCACAAGTACCTGACAGTGAAGGATTTCCTTGTGGATATTGACCTCATCTGCAGTAATGCTTTAGAATACAATCCTGACAAGGACCCTGGAGGTAAGCGGGAAAGTTGCATTGGCATACTCATGAATTTACACATGCACATAAAGATATAATACATAAATGTATATGCACAAATGCATGTGTGCACAATAATTATGACCTTGTGATTCAGTAGTTCTTGTGTGTTCCATTGGGTTGCTATTGTATGAGGGGAAAAAAATAATTACATTTAGCACTTAGGGACCATTTTTCAAAGGTCATTAAGTAGTATAATTACAGTACATCAAGATGGATAAACTTCAACTTGGAAATTCAAATGTAAGTAAAATCTGTGCAACCTTAAGTGAAAAACGGCATTTCCATAGAGCAATTCATGGTCTGAAACTGAGGAAGGGTGCATATGCATGAAAATTTAATTGTGTCTCTTGTCTTGCAATTTAAACAGACTTTTATGTCCTCCTCCTCCTCTCATTGCTGCACCTTTTCCTAAACCAAATAAGGACTTCATAATGAGCACTGGAACACTCATACACACAAACAAACAAAGAAGCCTGTTATTTGCAAGAGCTTGCAAATAAATTGGATTTATACTTATTATTTATAAAGAGTACTTGCTGGCTTGACACAGAAAAGCACTAGAGATATATGTTTGTATATACATTTAAAATAACAAATGGTGGAAAAAGTACTTTCTTGAAGAATAAAATCCTTAAAAGCAATACCATGTCGAAAGCTGCATATAGTGGGCCTGCTCAGACTATTCAATTGATGTGACCATTTTAACTCTCACCTTGTATGTTTAGTTGTTTTGGTTATGTCACAAGGATATAGCTCCCTGATACTAATGGGAAGCAATTCCTCTCCAGCCCAGATATGAATAAATCATATCTTTCTTAGCAGGCGCGGGCCTGGGTCATTTGTTGGAATGCAGGTTCTACAAATGATACACTAAAGGGGAAAATGCAATTAGGCAGTTTAATAAAGAAAACTAACGAAGCTTCTTCCTTGCTCACCCAGTTCTTGGCACAGGGAATGTGGCCCAGACCCTGCGCAATTATTTTGTAGGGGAAGTTCTACACCAGCTCTGAAAGTGCTGGGAGACAAACCTCATTATCCCCCAGTGGGTTGGTTCTCCTCAGCCTTCACGCTATCTTTATTGTACCATGCTCCATGTACAGTTGTGTTGGCTTTCTTGTCTTTTACATCCCCACCTTGCTAAAGAATTGCTTTATGTTAAAAAGGGCAATATCTCTGTGCATCAAAATGTGGCTCAGTGTCATAAATACTACTTTGTAGCTTGAGGAAAATAGCGATAACAACCATGTGAGAGTGAAGGAATGCGTGAGCAACATTGTTGTATGTCATTGTCTATTCTAGACTAATAGGTTAGACAGGGCCAATAAGGGTGCTGATGAGCTCTGGGCAAGCCATCTGGCCTTTGACACCCCTTCCACTGACAGGCGGTTTTACACCGTATAAAGCACTTGCATGTACACATACATGTACAAATAGTCGAAACACACAAACACAGACACACACAGACACACACAAAATGCCTCCATTGCAATTAGGCAGTCATCCTCCAATTAGACAAAGGAAGCTGGCAGATTGTGACCCCGCTGCCACTCTCTGCCTGAACTGTTCTCTCTCTGCCTTCTGTAATGAGAGACGGCCTGTTTACAGTGGCTATGCTTTTAGACTGCCTCTTCAGCTCAGTCTTTATTTATTTATTTTTCCCATGGGTGCGGGAGCAGGGAAAAAAAAAGGAGGATTTAATGATGCTTTCGTGCTTCTAAGGGGAAAGCGATATACAAGTTATTAAGGTGTAAGAGGGACACGTTGAAAATGTGAGAAGAATTGCATTTATAGATATTTCAGGTAGTATGTGTATGCACCTGCTTTTATCATAAAGTGGTGATATCAGGGCCTTTATGCATGTCTGCGTTGTGGCTGGTAACATTTTTCACTAACACCAGTTCTATCAATTTATTTAAACTGTGAGAAAATGGTCCCAACCTCTTTCTCACAGATGCAGTGGGGTGGAGTGGGGGCTATTGAATCTTTGCCTCACATACATGATAGGGTGTGGAGAACATGCAACATCACACAGTACATGTGCACCAGCCTTGATGGTGGGAGAAAATTAAACTGTGGTATTATTTACAAAGTATTTAAACTGTTCACTCTTTTTGTTTTCCAGAGATCAAATTGATTTGATAGCAAGATCTTTTAACCATATTTATACAAAAAAGACAACACACTTGGCTTAGTTAAACGAAACCCCCCTTTTTTTTTCTTTCTTTTTTTAGGGACTATGCACATTAAACATTGCTGTAAATGTACCAATGTTACACTGAAGGTTAATTTTTAACAATTGTCCCTTGGTTAGATGTTAAGTGGCTATGGATTGAAAATTTATTTAAATTTAGGTGAAATTGTGTGTCAGTACAAGAAGCAAACAGGTGGCTGCAAGAGAAAACCATTATCACTGAATTAAAAGAAAAATGGAAAATGTCAAACAAACTGGTAGACCAAGGAGGACAGGTTATGTGGATTACCTAATAAAAAATAAAAATTTGCATGGTAAAAAAACAAAAAAACAAAACTACTTTTATGAGGTGCACATTGAGCCAAGGACAGTCTGCAGAAAGTTAGTATACTTTGTTCTTGCTTTCTTGTTTAGTCAAAAAAAGAACTGACCTAAGAGGTCTCATCACAACACAAACGGGTAGAGCTCAAACAGAAAGGCCAGGATGCAGGTTGCAAATACTTCCTAGATTTCCTATTAAGAGCAACCAAATAACTTTTCTGGATAAAGACATGAACTGTTATCGACTGGCCAAGTCAATCACAGGATCAAAGTCCTATTGAACTGTGTTCTTTTTGTTGAAGACAAGACTAAAACAGAAAACAAGCAAGCTATACATTAAAGGCTTTAGGCAGTCATTGACTGAAAGAAATGTATACAAAACACATGATGACTGAAAAAGTTCTGTCTTTGTTTGATTTCATGTGTAAAGGTCCAGGTATTGTGTTAAAAGCGTTATAGCTCCACCATGTTTTTCTTTGTAGATACAAAGTGTTCAAATGAAGGGAAGCTCAACTTAGTGTGTCATCTGTACATGTACAGAGTAAATAAAACCATAGTTATGTGACATTAGTAATATTTTTTCCTGTCTCCTTCTTTCTCAGACAAGGTGATCAGGCACAGAGCTTGCAGTTTAAAGGACACAGCCCATGCTATATTTGCTGCCGAGCTGGACCCCGAGTTTGACCGAATGTGTGAAGACATTAAGGAGGCACGTCGCAAGAGGAGTAAGAATATATATATTTATTTATTTTAACAAAAATGGAAATTTTAAATCACTGAAATAGGACTTCCATGTAAAGATTTGGACAGATCTCTGTAAACATGTAGAAATTTGCAAGGCCAGTCATAAGCCTAATTGGCGCTAAGCAAATTATGGAAAAAAAAAAGATAATTTGCAAGATCATAAATTTTAACAACTCCAGTTGCTTGATAGATACCAGTTATGTTGTTTGCACAGCTCTCTTTATCAAGGGATAGTTGTGTTCACTGTATTACTGGTGGAGAGGGCAAATTTAGTAAACCAATAATGCTGAACTTAAAAGCATCGTTTACTGATCTAATTATGAGCTCTAGATAGTACATGCTGGTTGTGCAATATTTGTGTTTTGTACAATGCCTTTGATTTGACGATGTCAGACAATAAACAAAACCTGCTTTTAGAGAAAAAATCGGCAGGGTATCCTAGTATTACGCGAAGAGGGATTGTAAGCTTTTCTCTGCTCTGTGCTGGCGCTCTGCATCTTTACAATCACCAAACAGCCCCAAGCAGGGATAAGGGACTTGGGTTTAATCTACGTTATGCAGTTAGAGTTTTATTTTTTATTAATTTTCTAGTAGTAGTAGTAAAAAAATTGTTTACTCTTTGATAATGTAATCTACAGTATGCACAACCATTACCCCCCCCACACACCCTATTGGAGGGGCCCAGTGACTTCTGTCTTAAGTCCTAGACAAATTACTTTAATGTTTCAAATGGCAAAACTTATCAAGAGAAAAAATGTTTTTTTTTTTTTTTGAAGTCTCCCTGTTGCGTTTGCAACACTGTTAGTAACTAAATGCACAAGATTCTACATTATTATTGCAGGAACAGGAGTCAACTGCCTAAGACAGATTATAGACAGCATTGTAAATATTTTCTATTTCATTAACGTCCTGCTATAAAGCTATTAGCCCAGGACTGCATGATGTCATGTAGCAGGAGTTTTCTGAAGTCAAAGTGCATTTGTGACCAGATGAAAGGAGCTGTGATACATTTGGCCAAAAACCTCTATCACTTGTAGTGAAAATTGAAATAAAAAAAAAAAATTAAAAAAAACTTTCTTTTCTCTACGTTCCATTCCTCTTTTTTATTGCCGACACACTCAAGAGTGAAACACATTGCAAATAATAACTTTAAAGTTTTTGTAAGGATATTTGTGCTGCTTTATGTTGATTGACGTGGTTGTACCATGCTCACATTTTCCAAACCCTCTGGTTATCTTTGTCTGCCATTGTACAAGTACTTTGACAGTCTTTTGGTGTTATACACAAACACAAACACACTTGTATGTACACTTGCAACAAGTTTGGTTGTTGTAACTGATCTTCTGTGCATACTGTAGACTTCCAGGCACCAGCACAGCTGACAGCAGCTCCGGGCACTGTGGCACCCAGAAAGCACCACACTGCAGTAGAAGAGCAGGCCAAGAGCAGTACTCAGGGTGAGGCCACCGACAAGCATTGCACCACTAGTAAGTATTTAGACAAAAGTCTTTAACACCACATACCAGACATGGATAACTGGGTGTTCACACATACAGCTAGGAAAGTCTGGGCCAGCGACAGCTGCCCATTAATTGGCAATGAATTGCCAGCCAAGCTGCTGACATCTGAGTACCACCCACTTCTTTGCAACTGGGGAAACCTGAACAAAGCTCACCTTAAAGATACCGTTTGACGAACTTCACCTACAGCCACGTGAGAGCCAATTAGAAACACATTGATTCCAATGTAAATCAACACCAAGTCAGCTTACTTCCCGACCTGGAGGAATTTTAAATTTAAAGAAGGAAAAGCATGCCTAATTAACAGAATGTGTTTTTCTGTGGAAGAAGAAAGCCCTCTACAAACAAAAACCAAACTGTGTAGTCTGAGCATAGCCTGTAAATAACATAACCTTAGCACAGCACACACCCTAAACTAAAGGTTCACCAGACCTCAGCTACAAGCAAATAGGTTGGAAAAATGTTATTTTTTTCCTGTCTAAATAAGTTGAAACTGACCGAATTAATTGGCATCCACTACATCATTTGTACAACAGACATGTTGGTTTTGATTTTTATGATAGCATGTTGTAAATAATACAGTAAAAGAAAATGGCATGGGTAAACTAATGGCATTTTTAGCCTAATATATTGTAGCACACTCTTTTGAGGCAACACTGTAATCAAGCACATTTTGTAACTCTTAATGAGACTTGTATAATTCTCAAGTGGTAGTTTGCCCACTCTTCTTAAACAAATTGCTCTAATTCTCCCAGGTTTGAGGAGTGCTTTCTCCTGAATTTCTGCACTTTTAGTAGACGTTTAGTTGAAATGAGATCAGAATTTATAGCAGTGTCATTCAGGTGTGTGTATAATTTTTGCTGAGTGTTATTTTATGGAGACTGAAGGGTACCGATATTATGTGCCACATCTGCATTATTGGTCGCTGTCCAGTTAAAAAAAAATGACCCATTTGGTTCCCTAGTCACAATTTGGAGCATGCGTGAACAATTCTGTTAATTAAAAAAAAAAGTTGAAACATTCGTGGAAAAAATCATTGCACTACCAGTTTAAAAAATGGAAAATTTATATGGTAGCACTATAGATTTTGTGTAACTTATAACAGTGGGCCTGGGGGGCATAAAACTGCATCTGTTTGTAACACGTGGCTTATGCTAGCAGCAGTATTTGCAATTTAAAGAACCATTTAAGAGGACATCGCCCCAGTGTGTCATTTGACAGCAGAAGAGGGAGAGAGTCAGGTACGAATGAAGGAAAAATATGCAGCTCTACGCAGCTGTTCTGGATGCAGGATTTCAGCATGTGATTAAAGTGCCAGAGCCACGTTATCCCTTTTTCCTGACATATAACAGAATGTACAAAGCAGTGTTGTTAAAGTGTCCATTTATATTTCCGGCCATTTATATTTAAAAAAAAATACGAATTGCTAGCTTTTGTTTGCACTAATTAGAGAACATATTCTTTTAATTAAGAATTGACTAGAAGTACTTGCCAACAAGGAATTGTTTATGTTCTTATTCTGAATTTTAAGGAAACTGTCAACATATTTGACAAATGGAAATTTTTTTTTATTGTAAGTAATTTGCTTGTGAAATTGTAAATCTCATTTAACACTGCAATTAATATAGTTTTTCTTACTTGTCTTTGAAATACATCGGTAGTACAAATGTAGATTTTTGTGCATGTGACCAAATCAATGCAGGAATACAACACAGTCTCTCAAAGTACACTAACATCTCTGTATTTGATTAATGTAAACACACAGAACTCTGTCTCACCTCTGTGATGCAGCAGAAAGCCACTGATGTATGGGATTCCACACACCTGCCTGCTCACACACACAGATATCTCAGCAGTGGAGAAGCAACACTGTGAGCAGCCTCATTAGCAAGGCTCAGAACATGACCACGCCACCAACCAATTACATGCTCACCCGTGCCACATGCAATCCAAAATCCTCTAGCTTCCAGAGGGACACAGTATGGACAATAGGATGGGCAAAACATAAATTATAAAAAGATGTACAAAATCTATGTAAATCATGCAGTATTTTAAACAAGATAAATGCATGTGAAGTACTGTAGATATGCTGCGACTAATACAAAGATGAAAATAATGATCTGTCTTGTTTTTAGTCAGTTATGACAGATTTGTAAGTATGTGTAGTTCAAGGGTGCACCACTAGGTGGTGCTTGTCTCCCATGAGAGTGACCCCCTGCTGTGTGGGTAAACTATTCCATCTCCCAGGAATGGTTGCTCCTTGAGTGCTGAGGGCCTGTGTTGACTACCATAAATACTCTGAGACTCTGGCCTTGTCTAAGCCTTGAGCTTAGTACTGTTTATCTTGCCCTATTCATCCAAGAAAAATCAATTGCAAAATAGAGAGAATATTTGATAAATATTCTAATTTTCCTTCAAAATAATTCAGTCCAGAGCATATTAAGGGAGCTTGGGTATAAACCTGTAACAAGGGCTTTATCCAAGAGATTGTCAGAAACTTATTTTTTTTAAATTTTTTATATATATAATTTTTTATATATATATATATATATATATATATATATATATATATATATATATATATATATATATATATATATATATATATATATATATATATATATATATATATATATATATATATATTTCAGTATAGAAAATGTGCATGTTGAGTTAATAAGTCACATCTCTGAATATGGTGGTTATGGTTACAACTACTAGTTATTTACAGTATTTTACAGTAATTTATTGCTGAATAAACATTGATGAATATTCAAAACATTTAAGGGAGCTATTTCAGCAATTTTGCCATCCAGACAGACCCAGTTTGGTTTTTTTTTTTTTTAATGAATGGCATCAGTGAACAGTTGATTTGTACATGCTACACTTAGCTTTTATCTACAGAACCAAATGTCACAGATGTCGACCACCAATTTATAAGTTCCTAAGAGTGTCTGTCAGCTTCCACCGGAGGATTAATTAATTATGCTAACCCAGGTGATGATTAATTTGTGACATCGGTAGCCAGTTCTCACCTGGAGCACCTCAGCAAGGAAGCTATTAGGCTAATTGATCATGGAGTCAGTAATGTCTTGATATGACACAACCTCCTAATCAAAGCTCAGTGCTTCTGGTGGAGGAGATGACAATTTCTGTGGCATTCTGTAAAAAAAAAAAGATTATGAAATTGTACCCACTGAAGTCAAGTCATTGTAAGGTTATTCATTTCCCCTTGCTCTTCTGTGGAAGGTCAGTACATGTGACTGTCAAAGTCATCTTAGATCATACCTGCAGGAATAAGCCTGTCTGGTTCAGCCATCTACACAAAGTCAACTGCTACTGATAATGTACAAGAAAACAGGAAGAAAGATGTGGTTTCCATTACTCTGCATAGATGGCTCTGTCATGGATTCTCTGCTCCATATTTTTCACAGCCCTACCCTCAACCTTTGTCTCCTCTACTGCCACTCCCTCCCATAAATACTAGGAAACACAAGGCTCAATACCTGCACCACAGTTCTGGTTCATTTCTATTGCGTCACTACAAGGACCCTGTTCATATGGAGTGTCTTCTTTTACCTTATTATATTATATTATTACCTTATTATCCTTTGTTTTGATTTGTATGCTAACTTCAGCTGGGCTTTTTCCTATGACACACAAGGCATATTCTATTTATTTCGTACAAAAAATTCAGTGTCTGATTATTCTTTACTGAAATGACATACCCAAACTTAAGTGCTATGTTGTTTTCTCAGTTTTGGGCATGGTTCCCCAGTGTTTTTCCACTGCCATTAGATAAGATTGTCCTTATACAACTGTTAAACCCTTTATGGTAGAAAGTAATATCAACTCAGGTGCTGCATAATGTGTCCTGCATCACTCAATGGCATGCCCAAGGCAACAGCCACCAGCCCGCATTCATGTAGATGGAGCACTGCTACGTCTTTGCTCTCCCCTTCCTTGTTTCTGACAACACAGTACACAGACAGCTTCTCTCCCCATGCCAGTGTCAAACCATCACAAGACCTTTATAGAATATTTAAAGTCATAATAAACATCTCTGCTTCCTTTTTACCTCAAGCTGAATTATGAGTGAATTAAAGGATGTTTTACTCAAGACAAAAGGCACACTCTGTGGTCAACACAGAGTTTTAAGGAACCTGTTGGTTAAAGTTTATCTATAGCTGGTGTCTGTTAGTATTCAAAAGCCTGTTTCATATATGAACTATGGACAATGTTAGGAGAATGCAGCCTCAGACATTATATCTCTTTCAAACATGTAACTCACAGCGGGAGATGGTCCGAATGAGAAGAAAATCCACTCTATTTTCATGCATGATCACAGGAGCCAGAAAATTATGTAAAACTATTGTTTTTGTTTCCAGCACATCAGAGCTGTGCATCTAATAAAAAAAAGGTTTAATCACATGACTGCAAGAACAGTTGAATGATAACATCATCAACATGCCGACTAGCTTGCTTTTAATTTTACAGATGATTCGGGACAGAGCAGTGCCCTAATGCAAACATTGCACTAGGGGGGCTTGAAGGACATATAGTTGGACATTTGCATTCACACATACACTCCCTCCTGACAAAGCAGAGGATAATGTCAGAATTCCAGTGCATGTCTGAAAGGGGCTATGGATTGTTTGTGAGGGAAGGTGCTTTCTTGTAAAACCACAACGGGGTTGAGTGATACTGAGGTAGTCCTATTCTCACGGTCATTCATTCAGATCAACAATTTAAGCTGATAAATAAATTTAACATTTGAAGTTTTTCTAAACTTTTAAACTTAATATTCTGTTGGATCAAGTAGGCCTTAAAAACCATAACCTTTGATAGTATCGGCTGATGGCTAAAACAAATGGATCGAGACAACACAATTTCTATATTCAAATATGTACTTTTCAAAAGTATTTTTAATCAAATATCATCATAGATTTCACTTTACTGGTATAACAAACGCTTGTGGTACAGGTGATAAATGCCAATATATAATAATTTTGCTTTGTAAATGCTGTAATTGTACTACTGGCATAATTAAGATCAGAAAACAAAGCATCTTGCCTGAAACTGAGATGTTATTAATTATTAGAACTGGCCACAGATTCTCCTTAAGCTACTTCTCAGCTACCAAGTCAAAATAGTCTTGAGTTGCACATTCTGACACCTTGAGGCGCTCACTAATAAAATCCAAAGCATGCAAAGCCCAGAGCGGATAAGCACTGAGCATAAGCTGCCATTTTGTGGGCACAGATGCCTCCTGGATCATTGTGGCACCCAAGCGTGAAATGAATGTAAAATCATCCACGATGGCTCTTGCTTCCATTTATTGTTTTAGGGTGCAGATGAGCTGACATCAGTGTTAGTATCTTTCAAGCTTCATCCTGTGTCTGGGGGTCTTTTCAGTCCTAGCATATCACCATGCGTACTTGATACTGCGTGTGCACAATTGATAAGGTTGGGTGGGAATCCTCTTCACAGGATTTTAATGCCTTGTTTTATTACTGTTTAATGCATATCATCATATATATTATTCTAAAAGGCTTACTTTTCTCCCTGAAAGAAATGAGCCTCACAATTGCATAGAAAAAGATTGAGCTCTGTTGTTCATTGCTTCTGTGCATGTCCAATGACTACAAGCTGTGTTGCCCAAGGATGTTAGGAAGGTGTTACAAGAGAAAATGAGAGAAGTTGTAAGGAAGGCTTTATAACGGCGGCATACTTTGCATCACAAAATATCATATATGGTTATTGCCTTTCTAAAGATAGGGTTGGTGGTAGTAAGGGCAAGGATGAGCCTTTTAAAATGCTGCAGATGTATAGATGTCTGTATTAACATTTTTCATTTGAAGATTTTTTTTTTTTTTAAATGATCTCAAAGGGTTTCTCCTTTTTTTTCTTTTCTTTTTTTTAAAGCTGAACAGCTTTCAAAGTGTATAGATGCTTAAGGTTCTGCAGACTGACTGGTTAATCAGATGGCTTGAAGTAATTGTTTTTAGGTTGTTTTTCATTCTGGGAAAATCTGTTGCATTCAGAGCCTTCCATGAGTGGTAGTCAGGTTTAGATTTTCACAAAGGATTGGCTAGCCCCTCATTCCAATTTCATTTTTTTTATGGTAAAGGCTAATTTTTCTCTCTCTCTCTCTAAACAGCACTAAAAGAGCAGTCCAACATCTCAGCATTTAAGCTAATACCAACAGAAATTATACAATCCCTCCTGGGCTTTTACTCTTATTGTTTTTACCATAGTGCGGTTGATTAGTCAATTTCAGTAAACCTCAGAAGATAGTACACCGAGCAGCCTAATGGGCTGCATTCCTCCTCTCTATTTGTGCACTTGTTCCAGTCAATTACAACTTATCAGAACCAAACATGATACATTAGTGCTTGATTATTTTGAATAACTTATGGATAGGTTAGCGAGGTCCAAATTATCTTTTGGATCGTGTACACTACTCAAACCCTGTTTGATGGAAAGTGATCCACTATCTGTTTACTATTAATTAGGTGGCCATCTATTGATGCATATCTTGATATTTTCATTCAAATCTTTTTTTAATGCTTTGTATACATACATTTTTGCTGCAGTAGTTAAGCTTTTTGTTCATTGTTTTTCTCTGAAAACAAGCTCAACCATCCACACTAACATGTCTGAATCTTTAAGAGACGGACACATAAAGGCACATGAGTCACATTAGACAACGTAAGAATATGAATGTGCGCTGGGTTTTTAACTGTATTAAATTAATCCTAGAATTGCACCTATTCAGAAGATTAGTGGAATTTTTTTCTACTGTGCCTAAATCAGGCTAATGAATAATTGTAACATGTATATGTTTTAAACTAATGGGACCAGTACAGTGTGTATAGGTTCATGAGGTGTTGACCAAATTTTTTTTTGTTTTTTTTATATATATGACTAGTTGTCCTCACGCTACATTGTGGGCTCTCTGTCTTTTTTTCTTCTATTTTAGATGAAGGTTTTAGAGCAAATGTATAGTTTAGCAGCTGAAGGAAGCCCTTAAACTGATCTCAGTATAATCATGGTTTCAATGTCTTTCAGTAAGGCTTTATTCTCTTAAATTTATTGTTAATATAACTCTAAAATCAGAGTTGTTAATTGCATTATGTTTGTATGTGCATTCATACATCGCCCCTTAAAAATGCAAACCAATCGATTTGACACCATGAATCGCATAATTTAAAAAAAAGAACAAAAAAGAAATTTAGACTTGTATAGACATCAATCAATGGAAATAATATATTGTAAACTTCATAGTCATTGTATTTATTGCAGATTTTATGAATTGTAACAACAATTTATAATTGACCAAAATCATCATGCATGTGGCTGAAAAAAGGCGTAATTTGCCACAATATAAAAAGCAAATGAATCTCGATAGGAAAAAGGGATTCACTAAGGTGTCTGTAGAGCAAAGAATCCTTATGTAAACAGTGCATAATTTAATATCCCTTTCTGCTGAGTCCTATTATAATACTGCTTAAATGACCTGAATCCCTTAACTGGCTCACAGAGTTCCGGTAAAACACAATAGCTGTTCTTTACGATGAGCGTTATATGCCTCCACATTGTGGCTTGTGATGGTCACCAGAGTGTATGCAAACATAGCAGTAACATTATATGTAGGAGAAATCGAACTAATAAGATCCAGTATGGTGCAAGTTATTTTGAACCGGGTGATTAAGTCTTTTAAATTATTAAAATTGACGCATCATCAGTTTTACCAGTTCTGCATATTGCAAAGTTAAGAATAGGACACAGCCAGTATTTAACTGTAGAGAAAAGGTTAGCAGACAGGTAACATGAACTGCAGTAGGCAACAAACATCACAATACCTATGGCCAGGGAACATCTTATAATGCACTTTAAACATACTGATGCTAATACTGCTATCATATGGAAACAAAATAGTGAAATAAAAACTGTGAGAATTGTCATTCTCCTTTAAAAGACTTTTGCTAGCCAAAATGAGTCAAACAGTGCAGATATCTTCACTCCTGCTCAACTTGTCTGTATGCATGTTTTTTTGCCAGGGGCGACAGACCTTTTCCCCAGAAGGATTTGGTACCCTGCTTTGTATGTACGAGTGTGCATAGACTGACATCTTCAACAGTACTTGGAGCTGCTGGTGCATTAGGGCATATCTGTCTTCTGAGCACAGGGCACCACAGGCACAGTCATCCCACTGGCCATTTACTGAGCAGCAGAGAGGACAGAAAGAGCCAAATGCTCTGACTGAATTATATCTCGAATTCCTCCACATTGTGACTACATTTTCTCTTTGTAGATGTAGACATGTGGAGATAATGCAGTAAATTGCCAACCCTTTTGATAATGGTAATGAGGCTTGTCAGAAATGGTAATGTTGCCATTTTACAGAGTTAATAGCTTCAAAAACAAAACAATGAAAGTTGCCCAGTGGCTGACGCCCATTCTTTTAATACTGCTCTTTACTCCTTCTAGTGACACAATTGCACCTTAGGTTTGTGAATGTAGGGTAAAGCTTCTGAATGTGGATGGGTTTATGCATCTATTTAAGACCCTGAATATGTTTGCATTTGTTATGTGAAAGCTTAGATTTACTGGTAGTCAAAAAATTAGATGCCATTGACAGATATGTGGCGTCTTCAGTCAAGCTATATGTACCGTGTTAGTTTTTCACTCACCCCACCCTACAGATTAATTAATTAAATGCATGGGTTTCATTCTTAGGTGTTAAGGCTTAAACCATGTTTCACAACATTAAAGCAAAGATGGTGATGACTGTGCAGACCCTTATGTATACAACACATCCAAAATTGCAATACGGCAAAAAAGGGAAGTAACTGAAAAAAAAAAAAAAAGAAAGAATGCTATAATTTATTTATCTTGGCATTTCATTGTGTCAGTGTGTAACGTTAGGTGACAAACAGCTGACTTTCTTTCATGATCACCACTTCTCTGTTGGTCTTTGTCTTTGTCTTCGTTTAGTATTCACCATCTTGCCTCCTGTTTGCAAAAGTAAGGGTGAAAAGCAAACTACTCCATAGTTCCCACTTACAGTAAAAGTCAGATGTGGTATATAGCGCTGGTGAGTCTTAGCTTTCAGTCTAAAGTGATATTTAGAAGAAACAGGAAACAATGGACTTGCACTATACCGATGTGATTATTTTGGTGGTTTGGAAAAAACGGATAAAGTAATAGATAATAAAAATAAAGATTTGTAGCCTAAATATATGTAAGGAATTTTTGTTACCTTGTGCATGAATTGCTAGTTAATCCTTAACATAAACTGAGAACAGCTGCATGGAAGCCATTTACGATTCAGCTTAGTTTGACGCTAGCTTGATATATAGAATTAATTTTATATGTAGAATTTCTTTGGTATTGCTTGCTCAAGAGAGCAAAGGAATCGTATAAAAAAAATCATTATTTATACATGCTCACATAAATGTTATATTAACCTTTTAATAAGCTGCTTCTCCTGACCATTGTCTTAACATGCCTTATTGTTCATTCTGTACACGTTTAAGAGAGAATTCAAATTACTTCTTACATTCGAAATGTATATCATATCAAAGTTTTTAGGAACTACAAAAAATTGGTTCAGCAGTCATGGCTGGGGATATACTGTGTTTTTGTTATGTGAATAATAGCTTAGAAAAAGGTTAAGACAAATAAATCCCCAGGAAGAGATGCACATTTCAAAAGAGAAAAAAAGAAAACACACTTTTTGTTTTAGTTCATATTGCTAATGCTTATGACAGCATAACCTAAACAGTGTCACCTATATTTTTCTTTACTATAAACATAACTGTGAGCATTGAGTCTTGTTTACAAATCATTAATCCTCCTTTTTTTTTAATGAAAAATGACAAAAACCTAAAGGTAGGGTCAACTGGGAGAGCCCAACCATTTTGTTATGGCTGGCAAGCCAGAGGCCAGTACAAAGTTTTGGATATCCACATACCTCAGCTCTGTTTTAGCCTTTTTCTAATTTATTTTAGGACCTTTCATCATAATTGATCCAAAAAACACAATATTAGTTCATGTAGAGGGTGTGAGGATCTGTTGCAGCTGTTGCATCATAATTCTTAAGATTTAGGATTGTGGGGTGGTCCGCCCACTCGCCACCCCCTAAGACTGCCCCTGCCAACCAGTGAGTTGTCTCTAATCTTTGCATCACAATCTATTTGTGCTTTATGCTTAAAAAAAAACAGAATCTTTGTCGCTATAATTTGGGGATTTTTAACTTATAAGCCCGGTAAACATAAGTTTAACACCATCTGTATAGAATGTTTAGAACCTTTGTAAATGAGAACTTATTGGAAATCCCTTTCACCAATTTCATAACTAATATAAACAGTTTGAACTTATATATTGCCAGAATGAGACATGAGCTGAATTTAATAAGCTGGCTCTTGTGTCATTTTTTTTCTGTGTCTGATTTGAAAGTCTTTATTTTTCCATTCAGAAGCTTATTGTAAATTTTTCTTTTATTTCTCCACCAAGTCTAATCTGACATCAACAGCGTTATGTTCATAGTGTGATTGAGTCTCAAATCAGCTGGAGATTGCTGCAACTAATATGCACTTAATTCCTAAATGGTTATTATATTTCATGCAAATGCACACAAATAAAACCATTTGTATATTCTCATTTCTTTTCTGGCAATTTATCTTTTGTTCCCAGAATATTGTAAGATACTGTATTTGCCACAGTGAGTAAACCAAACAGTCCCAGTGTCCAAATTACCATAGAAAAAGAAACCAAATCATACCACAGAAAAACTTTCTCTTGACACAATGGAAAATATTGTTCGTTGCCATGGAAACACACTTGGAGTATGAAGGATGTGAGGTAAATTAAAAAAAAAAGTGAAAACTTTTTGAATGCACTGTTCTGTATGTGTAATTTTTATTTATTAGTTTTTTTAATGGAAGGATGGATCACTTGGAAAAAGGAGACTGACATGCATCTAATTGAATATTTTATGTAGGTTCTACAGTATTGGTGTAATGCACTTGGGGTCTATTTTGGAGGTAGTAGCCCTGTAACAGTGTTTTGTAAAGTGGATTTTGTGGTTCAAGCTTTTTAGGACTGCATACAGGTCGAAGCCTACTATTATAAAGTTTATGGTCATATTTCTATTTTATACCTATTTATATGTATTCAGCCGGTGTTAGCCACAGAATTTGCTAACCAGTTGATGCCATTTAATTATTGTAGGTGTGATGATACTAATTTTCAGCCTAAATTAGAACTGTTTCACTAACTGAAAGTGAGCAGGTCATAATGAAATTATTTTCCCAAAAACAGTTGATGGCCCTGATGAACTATCATATGAGCACAACCAGAGTAAAATGGCTATTTGTTGGTTTTTTGCATTTCATTTTGTACAGAATAAACAAATGAGATACAAGGTTTTAAATAGTGGTGGACATTCCATTGGTAGATTATGTCAGACTTGGGATGTGTGACATTGACAAAGCATTGGCAAAGCATTTGGCAAATATAGCCTACTCTCTAGGTGAGAGTCAGAGTATTGAACCTCATACAAGAGGCTACTGGAAGCAGAGACATCTGAACAGTGGTGCGCCTTGGAGAGTTTGAGTTGAAGATGTCTTTATATTCCAAGCAGATATGTCAGAGAGACAGACAGAAATGTGTGATGACACAGTGGGGTCTTCCGGTAGAAAGGACAGAAAGAGCAGGTGTCATCGACATAGCAAAGATGGGGAGAAGACGTGTTAGTGGGTTATAGAACCTTCAGGATGTTCTATTGATGAAGAGGATGGAGAGGAATAAGTACTAAGAACTGAACCCTGTGGCACACAGGCCATGGAAAACTTGCTTTAGTTATCCCTGCTGTTACTACTACTACTACTACTACTACTACTATATATCTATATCTACATAGATATATCTATAGAGAAAGTGGATTTGTCTTACCTTCTATGTATAAAAATGTTTACAGACATGTTTAGGAAACAATAAGAACAGAATTCAAGCTATTAGTTTGTAGGTTTTATTCTGTACACTTGACATTTCCTTTGTAAGTCCTCTTTTCCCCACTGGATTTGACTACTTCTTTTCCTTTAAACTGTTCCCTTACAGGGGTCACCACAGCGAATCATGTGCCTCCATCTAACCCTGTCCTCTGCATCCTTCTTTCTCACACCAAGTAACTTCATATCCTCTCTCACTACATCCATAAATCTCCTCTTTGGTCGTCCTTTAGACCTCCTGCCTGGCAGCTCCAACCTCAGCGTCCTTCTACCGATATATTCACAGTCTCTCCTCTGAACATGTCCAAACCACCTCAATCTGGCCTCTCTGACTTTATCTCCAAAACATCTAACATGAGCTGTCCCTCTGATGTCCTCATTCCTGATCCTGTCCATCTTCGTCACTCCCAAAGAGAACCTCAACCTCATCTTAATCTCTGCTACATCCAGCTCTGCCTCCTGTCTTTTCTTCAGTGCCACTGTCTATAAGCCGAACAACATCGCTGGTCTCACTACCTGAACACCTTTCCTTTTATTCTTGCTGATACTCTTTTATCAAACAACACACCTGACACTTTTCTCCACCCGTTCCAACCTGCTTGCACATGCCTCTTCACCGCTTTTCACTGAACCATTGACCCTAAGTACTAAAAGTCCTGCACCTTCTTCACCTCGGCTCCCTGTAACCTCACCGTTCCACTTGGGTCCCTCTCATTCACACACGTATTCTGTCTTACTCCAGTTAAGCTTCCTTCCTCTGCTTTCCAGAGCAGACCTCCACCTCCCTAGATTTTCCTCCACCTGCTCCCTGCTCTCACTCCAAACACTACTGGATTTGACTGGTTTGATAAATTGTGATCTGATTATTTTATGCTATGAATTGCTATTTAAAGGAATAAGTGAATCAGAGACACTGATTAACAGATGCATTACTAGTTTGCTGCACAATTGTCCTTCATCGTCACAGAACTGATTTACTTAATACTTGCTGGTATGGCCTTTAGAGACTCGTCTGCTGAGGCTTTTTTGCTCTGAGAAGTTTTGTGCATTTGTGTGCATACATGTGCACATACCGTTCTGACAACTATAGGGATGGGAGCTTGAAATGTTCCTTCCAGTATATTGTATGGGATAGGCTCATTTAATTATTACAAATTGCTTCGGTTCTCTTTCCTTTCCTTCTCCCATCAGCATATCTCCACTTTGTGGTTGGCTGTTCATGCTCTAACAGTTTTCATGCATTATTTAAGAGCTGACTGTGATGAGTCATTTGTTGCCATTCTGGCTCACCTTTTCCTCCCTCACGAGTACGCTTTATAGCTCCGATGGTGAGAGCTGACCTTAGCAAGACCTCTTTCACTGGATTGTTGTGAGGTTTGTTTGTGTTTTAAAAAAATATATAAAATTTAGCATGCGAAAGGGTTGAAAGAGAAATAAAGGTTCAGCAGAAAATTGGGCAGCTTTAAAAAACAAACAAAACATATTTCCAGGATAATGGCTTAAGTCAGCCTTTACCTGGCTGTATTTCATAAAAGATACAATATGGTAAATTACATATAATACTTGGCATAGATAATCAATGTTTTCTATAATGAGTTTGAAAATTGTCACACAATGACTAATTGCTAAAAAAAAATCTAAATTGGGTTAAACACATGGTATTCTAACAATAGTTGATCCATTAATCCCAGGGTTGGTGGTTTGATTCCCAGCCCTCCCTCTCAAATCTCTGTATCCTTGAGCAAAACACAGACTCCCACCTTAGTTGTGCCTGGTGAGTGTAGGCCAGCTGCAGCACAAAGACAGCTCCTACATCGGTGTGTGTGAGTGTGGGCAACATGATAAATTTGTATGGATAAATGAGAAGCAAGGTAAAGCGCTAAGGGTACCATTAAGTTAGATTAGATTGCATGCAACCATTCAGAAATATCCAAGATGCCTTGCAGTTTTTTTGCCTTCTAGCTTTGGTGACCTCCACCTGACAATGGCCAGTTCCTCCCTTTTCCTTAAGCATCTTAAAGCTAAATCTGTGTAGATATTTATGAAATATATGTCAGAGACTAGTAGTCCTTTGCTGTGATGGCCTGTCATTGTCTTGCATGCCGAATGCTAGTAGCTCCTTTTGAAAGGTAACCATTAATCACCTAGTGTGATGACAGATGTAGCCTGAGCAATGCTTGGAAACGTGGTATATTTTAAAATGAGCGTGCTCACAAATGTTCAAGCAGCACTACAGCAAATGCCACTTTGAGAAAAAGACAGATTTCACTTTTTGCAGTCTCACAGGTTTAACGTGAAAGTTTAGACAGTTAGTGTTAGAACAAATAGTAGAGGTCTACAGGAAAATTTGGGGTACTTTACTCATTACGTTTTAAAAAGTTCACTTTGGAAATGTCTAAAAAAATTTGAATGCATACCCAAATCCATCCACTGTAAGAGCACTTGTATCGTAAATTGCTGTTTATAAGTTTAAAGCATTAGCTGACCCCAAGTATACTCCATTCCCCCTGGATTGTCTTATGTATTCGTTGTGGCTGACAGGAAATGGTTGGCTGGCCATTAAGGGGTCACTAGAGAACACAGTTGTTGAGTCCATCAGCAAGCACTGGTTGACAAATTAACACTTTTTGTCATTCTTATCCTGGGAGACCCATTGTAACATTGGGGCTGTTTTTCCTTTTTCCCTTCATATTGAACAAATATTTAATCTAAGATGTTGTTTTCTATCCTCTTTTGATGTACAGTGTGCATAATCAGATCTGTAGACTGGGTAGATGAGCCAAGACTAAGAAGCATTTTGGAGACTGGGTAAATTTGATCCAGACAATGTATGCATTTCATAAATGTTTTATCAGTTTTCTTGTTTATATATAGTATTTGTGGGAAATGTGCTGCACATTATGAACCCTCTGTTATTAAGACAAAGATTTCCCCATTTTGTACAGTAGTGACTGATCTTTGTTAAATAACTTGGCCATGTAGTGCATTGAGAACCAGGCTGTCACGTTATTTACTGTGCATAAGCTCACGCTTTGGCAGATTTTAATAATTTCAATGGCCCTTGACAGAATGATAATTGCTGGGACTTTATAGATTTTATTAATAACCCGCAGTGATCTAGTTTCTCTATCTAGTGCAATGCTCATTTACACATGCAGACATACACACAATAAAAACAAAATACATTTTAGTTATGTCTAATATTGTTGTTATATGATAGAATTCTGGTTTATTTGTTCTCGGGCCACTCACAGTTATGCAGTGTTAGAGTTGCCTTTAGGAACTCAACTGATGATTTTGAGACACTAGGACTTTTTTGTGTCAAGACTGATTTAAGTCCGGTTTAAATGCTCATGGCACTAGAACTCTAAATTGTTGTGGGCTGTTATTTGGTTTTCTCTTTGTATCTCTGGTCTCTATTTAAAAGCATATGTTTGGAAAAGCAGTAAATGAGGGCAAATTCCTTGAAGTTTCACTGCATGTAGCATTTTTGCTTGCTTGCTGTGACACTTGTACGGCATTCTCAGCTAGCAGGCTTTGGTTTTTCCTTTCCTCTTAAACCCCCAAGCACCATCTTTTGTAGTTATTGTTCAACATCTATGATATAGCAGCGCTGTCTTTTCCGTCTGCCACATTTGTGCAAAGTTGTTCAAACACCGCTTGTTTCTCTTTGAGGAAGACCAAATGTCCATATTTAAAATACAGTCAAAAAGTGAGCGATGTGTAGTGTCAGTTAGGTATTTGAATGGTCAGTTTTCATTATTTTTTTTAGTTTTCATTAGTTTTGTTCTGTCCGTCACCACAATTGATTTGAAATAGTTATAAAGATGTGAATTGCTGTATTTCCACCAGAGATGCATCACATGAACATTTGACCATACATGGAACAGAGAAATGCCTATTTAGAGCATGTTCGGCAACTTTTGTTACAAGAACAGGGATCAGCACTTTTAAACTAAAGATACATGTCATACAGTGAAGCAGATGTGTTTTAATTGGTTTTGGTTAAATAATAATGAGTTAATAGGATTTCCTCTTTTTCTTTTCTCATCTTAGACCATATAAAGAGGAAGATTCGTCGACGGCCAACTTGGGGCCGGGGGATCATCCGTAAGAAGAAAAACTACAAGAAAGGAACAGAAGAAGAGGAAGAAGAGGAGGCAGAAGTGGAAACTGCAGGGCCCAGTGACTCATGTTTGACACAGGATGAAGAATCTTCTTGCGATAACATGGGTCCCCAGCCCAATGGCCACCATCGCCTTGCCCCCTCAACAGAGGAGGATAGCTCCAATGAACCCCCTGTCGCACCTTCTGCTGAATGTCCAGGTGCTAGTGCAGCTAGGGAAGAGCAAAGATCTAAGGAAGAAGAGGACCCCACAGCTGAAGAGGACCCCACAGCCAAAGAGGCAGACTCTGAGAACAGAGAAGAAAACGTTGAGCAACACTGCCTTGGTGGCAGTTCTCATCCAGAGGCAGACAGGGCCAAGGAGGCTGATTTCCAGCCTTTAATAAAGATGTCTAAGTCTTCAGATGCTGAGTTTCTACAGCCCCAGCACACCGAGTGTCTACATGTATCACAGATGGACTGCGTGAACGGAAGCGAGTCAATGGATAGCCTGGACTCACAGAGCATCAAGACGAACTGTGAGACTGAGAAAAGGACTCCTCAGAGTGTTGCTGAAGGCTTTAACAAGCCTGAACAGGAAGAGCACAAAGACAAACATGAGAGCCATTCAACTCAGGAGCACCCACCCCAGGATGGGAGGGCTGTAGTAGAAAGTACTGAAGGAGAACAAGATAAAGAAGGTAAAAAGCTACACTAGACAGCTGGTTAAGTCGTACACAGTGCTTTGCCTTCCTTTGTGTTTGGTATGTGTTTATATGTCTTCCTCATTGCAGGAAAATTCAAAATGCCTACTTTATATAAGTAACTGATAAAATTTCAAGATCCGCAGCTCATGAGATTTAACAACATGAATTCACAAACAATGCTTGTAATTCATTCTCTCAAATGTTTGACCTCTTTTAGAAGTAAATAAAATTCTAACCAAAGTGCTTAGATAATGGATGCATAATGTTAACATTTAGCTCGTTAATATGTCTGATCAGGTCACACTAGCTGTTGTGTTCTTGTCACCTATGCCTGCTCTTGATGATGGGTTTCAAGTAAAACTTTGTTATCAACTTAAAGTTAACATTATCTGTCTCAGCAAAAATGACTATTCTTATTTGTCACTTAAAAAAAAAATACCTGGGCAAGCCATCATTCAAATAGATTTTATTTTAGTTAAGTTTGAACTACATCTAATAGAAGATATTGAATAAAAAGAGACAGGTCTCAGCTGCTTGTTTTGGTTAAAATTTTAACTGTAATTATGTAATTAGGAAAGTTAAGAAAATCTCTTTTACACATCCAGTGCTTTGCCCACCACTTAATTATGATGATAAATTACTGTTTTGATTATCTTCCAGATCTTGTGATTTGCACTTTCTGTAACTTTTAAAATACAGAGGGGAACATGAATAATGTAACACAAGTACTGTAATAGAGAATATATAAATATATTTGCAGACAATATAGTTCAGCATAGACACTCAAGCTTTAACATCAGGCATTCATAGACACTCCACACCTTCAGATATGTTTTTTTTTTTTTAGTAGTTTTGACACTGTAATCAGTGTTGTTTGGGTTTCCCCTGATTACTGACTCTGCCATATATTTTGTTTCTTTGCCATGAGAAAAGTATACACTTTTTACAAAGGTGTAGTATTTGAGGCAGAAGTAAGCTAATAGGTTTATGTTAGATTATGGGCCTGTGATTTGGCTTGTGATGAGCAGACACCAGCTGGATGCTGGCTGAGGCAGAGGTGCTGTTAGAATAGGGAGAAGCCATCAGAGGATGGTACAATCACAAATCAGAACACAAACTGTTGCTTCTTAAACAACAAACAAAGTAGCTTCTCTGCTCCCACTCTAAATACAAGCTGAACTGGGCCTTTTGTTTCTTAAAAAAAAAAAAAAAAAGCATTTGTTGAACACTGTTACAAATGGACAAGAGAGAGGGCAGATATGAAATATTGTGCACTCAGCAGCTGGTAGTAGCTTCACACTTTCTTCTCATAATATAGTATTGCATTAATCTTTTTGCCATAGCAGTTGGAATGAATTTTCTTCAAAACTATCAAGTTTGCCACTTTCCAGTGGTGCATGAGGAAAAACAAGATGAAGTCTAAATATACTGTAGTTAAATTCATTCCTTTAAAGCTCCTTTTGACTGTTATCACATTACACTAATTCTTTATACTCCTCGTTAACCTGCTTTCCATCAATCTCTGCATAGGGGATTCCAGAGCAAGAAAATGCAACAGGAGCTTGTCAGAGGAATTGAAGGGGTCTGCAGAGGAAGAGCCGCAACCAGACCCACCACATCCTCCAGTAGTGGTTGACCACCAGCGACTTCTGGTAAAACATTTTCTAAACCAGTTATTTTGCCCATTAGGGGTACAGTATTGATCTGAAGGCTACTATGGTTATGGGGTCATGGACCAACATATTTTCATTACAGCATGAAATGAAAAAGATCCCTCCTGTAAATAAAATTGGCTAATTTTTTTCATCTATTTAGCATACTGTCAAACCAATGAGACTTACTCAGACAGACAAAGGCTGTATACTTAATACACGTTTTGTAAATGGATGTATACAGGGCATCAATGTTTGATTTTCCGCTGCAATACAATATCTCACTGCAAGAAAAGCAGCAAATGCCCATAGAATTAAGTCCTTTAGAAGTGAACTGAAAAATAAACACTTTACGTGGTATTTGAGTAAGCTTCTGTTTGGACACACTTTTAGAGATTTGGCTAGAGACTACAAAGTAGTTTATTATGAAATTGTTGTTTGATTCAATGAAAAGTTGTCTTATGACAGGACTTTGGCAGGAAGCTGATTGCTTAAAGTGTCTTATAAGTGCACAGTGTGATAGATTCATCAACTTTATTGTCATTGCAAAAAACTACAACTAAATTCTGCTGTGCAGTACTGGGAAAAACTAACTATGCAACCATCCCTCAATCATCCTTATAATAAAATAAGGTACATAAGGTTATAAATTACATGAATACTAACATGTAATAAAAAATTATTTATACAAAAAACAATTATCTATGTAAGGGTGGTATGTCCACGTCTATGGCAGCAAGGAGTGTTTGTTCAGTTCAGTTATGGCTCTAGGATAAAAACTGTCTCAGTCTGGAGGTGCGGACCTTTTTTGCTCTATCATGCCTACCAGGGGGCAGTAGGGCAAACAGGTGGGGACAGGGGTGTGTTTTGTCCTGTGTGATTATGATGGCTCTGTGGAGACTCTAGGGTGTACAGTGGGGTTCCAGTAATTTCCTGTGCTGTGTTATTGACCCTTTGAAGATGTTTCTGATCAGTCTCTGTGCAGTTCACATACCAGGCTGTAATGCATTATCTGAGCATACTGAATTGAGTAGTGGTAAAAGGCTTTCAGTAGCTCTGCAGATAGATAATTGTTTTTAAAATTTTGTAAGAAGTAGAGCCGCTGTTAAGCCTTTTTGACTCCAGTAAACGTAAGGTCCTCTGCGATGTATATGCCTTCCTTTCCCCTGATGATTAGAGGAGCAGGTTTCTCGCTATGTCTCTTAAAATCAATTGAGTTCCTTGGTCTTCTTTTTTCAGTGTGAGGTTAGTGTCATTGCAACAAAGCATCAATCTGTTCACCTCCTGTCTGTATTGTTTTTGATTATTGTTGGATATTTGTCCCACAACAGTTGTGTCATCAGCAAATTTAATTATTGTATTAGTATAGTTAATGGCAGTACAAGAGTTGGCACACAACCCTGTAGCACTCCCATACTAAGGGGCAGGCTGGTGGAAATGTGTGTGCCGAGTCTCACAGTATGAGAAAGTCTTTTATCCACATACACAGAATACTGTTTAAGCCAATCCGTTTGGTGACCCTCTTATGAAAAGCATTCTGACGTGTCCCTTTCAGGTCAAGGTTTGTGAATGGTTGCAATGACTCTTCTGTGGATCTCTGTGCTCTATAGGTGAAATGGTGGGGGTCAAGATGAGTGGGTATAGTGGAGTGAGAGATTAAAATATCTGTAAATACCTGCAAGAGTTGGTGTGCACAGTCTTTTATCACTCTTCTAGGGACCCCATCCGGGGCCCCCGCTTTGGTCGCATTCACAGAGCTGAAGACTCTCCTCACCTCATGTGTCTGTAAGATCTGTGGATGGTGCGTAGCGTCCAGTATTGGCATTGCAGCAGTGTCATCCACTGTTGTTCCAAAATGTGCAAAGAAGCTTACCCACAAAGGTGGTGTCACTGTTGGCAGGTGGTTGCTGATTTCTCGGTAGTTGGTTATATGCGGGATGAATTTCCATATGTGTGTCTGGTTGCAGTTGTTAAAATAATGCTCAATCCTCTTCTTATAGGCACCTTTAGCCCTCTTGACGGCCTTTTTAAGGTTATATCTGGCCGTGCTGTAATGTTCTGTCACCTGTTCTGATTGCTACATTTCGTTGTTTCAGCAGGTTTTGGACTTCTGTGGTAATCTAGTGTTTCCTATTTGGCAAAACCCAGATGCGCTTCTTGATGGTTACACTTTCAATACATGGCTTATTATAGCAGAGAACAGTGGTGGTAAAAGTCTCTACATCTGAATCATAAAAGATGCTCCAGTTGTTTCTGTTGAAGCAATCTTGCAGTTGTAGAGTAAAATCTGCAGGCCAGGTAATTTTTTATTTTTGTTTTTTATATTTTAATAGGCTTCGGTTTTCTGATAAGGGGTCTGTATGCTGGGGCAAGAAGAGTGATAGATGGTCAGAGTGTCCAAGATGGGAATAGGCTCTGTATCCTTTGGTAATGTAGGAATAAACATAGTCTAGAGTGTTAGCCCCATTAGTGGCGTATTTAACATGCTGTTCATATTTAGGAAGCATGCTCCTCAGGTTTGAGTGGTTTAAGTCCCCAAGGAAGCCCTCAGGTTGTGCTCTCTGTTGTTTGTTTATGGCAGTTAGCAAGTAGCCAAGTGCTAGCTTAATATTAGCAACTGGTGGTATACAGACGGCTAGCATCAGAACAATTGAATGCTCTCGTGCCAGGTAGTATGGTCTGCATTTACCTGCTAGGAACTCCAGGACTGGAGGGCAGTGTTGATTGACAATAGTAGCATTTGTACACCAGCTGATATTTACATAAATACACAAGCCTCCCTCTCTGCTCTTACCAGAGTCTTGAGTCCTGTCACCACGATAGGTGGAGCATCCTGCTAGTTCAATAGCGTTGTCTGGGATTCCCGGGTGAAGTCAGGTTTCCATCATAATCATAACACAGCCGTTCCAAGCAGCTGACCGCATTGTCAAATCCAGTCTCAACTGCCTTGTTGCCCAGGGACCTGGCATTTCCTACTAAAAGGCTGAGTACTGGTTGTCTCTTTACCCTAACTAGATATCCAGCTCAACACCCCCTCTTTTGTCAATGTTCTCTTTTTTCTGTGATGTCTACTGCTTGGCAGCATCATCCACGGAGAGTCCAGGGCTCTGGCCATTCTCTCCGGGATCTGATGCGAGTTGTGAAAGACACCCGTTACTGTTACCTGATACCTTATACCAATGCTTAGAAGCTCTTCTCGACCATACAAGACCTTTGCCTCACACACTTCCAGGCATATCGACACAAACAACAACCACACGCAAACTTTCAGGTAAAACTATGCCACTGCGTCTTTGCACTGTTGTCTTGGAGCTGTACGTAGATGGCAGAAATCTGCGTTAAGCCTTAAAGACAACAGTCTCTGGGGGACTGCATTTGCTATTGCCCGGTCTGCTATACTTGTCAAGTGAAGCATCCTTGCCACTCTAGGGCTTAAAACCAACCAGTATTCAAAGTTTTTTTTTAAATTCTTTCTCCATGCCCTATCCTCATTTTGCTTGATTGTACACAATCATCATTGTAATTTATACAACGGTGAAAGAGCTGGAGGGATTCAGCATGGTGCATTCACAATGATTGGAGATTTACTGTAACAGCTACTGTGATCTGTATCAAAGCAATAATATGGCAATATGGAGAGGTATATTCATAAAACCAGCTTATCCTGTCGCAGGGGGCTGGAGCCTATCTCAGCTGTCATAGGGTATGCCCTGGACAGGGGGCTAGTCTATTTTGGGGGCCAGCACAGAGAGACATACACAGGCAGACAACCATTCATGCTCACAAAATATCCATTGTCAATAATTAATTATGATCACTTCCTATTTTAGCAGTTATGAATCACTGATGTGTGCAGTACACTGCAGCACATTAAACAATTAAAATAATTATGCTAAATTAATGAGGTGGATATAATGTTTGAGACTGAAAATTTGGTCACTCAGTCACAGGGCAACATTTATACATATTTACTTTTGATTACTTTTATATGAAACAGCACCGATGTACAGACTTATTTGTTGCAACAGAACCAGCTGTGGTGAGTTGTCACATTTAGCAATTGACTAATTAGACTGTGATTATGGAAAAGAGGAGCTATAATCTTAAAATCCTACCAATATGCTTTTGTTTTTGCCTTTATTAAAGTTTATTTGGGTGTCTGGGTGTTTGTGAAGGGCTTTTAGAGTGTTTTTCTCTTCTATTCTGTAAAAGAAACAGCTGTTCATTTCTGTAAGGCTGGTCACTTGTTTTGTTCCAATAATAATACTGTTCAAATCAATGTATACAGACTTGTAAAAGCAGCTGAGTTGTTGGACCTGTATGTCTCTTATGTGACAATGTCTCCCATGCTTTCTGTAACTTCTAAAAGTTGAGAAGGCAGGATAATTAAACGTGTACCATTACTTGACTAAGCCATACAGCAGAAGGCAGCAGATATGCTGCAAGTTTTTATTTTATTTTTTTGATGATTAATGTCTAGAGAGGGGGAAAACTCAATCATGGGTGACCAGGCTTAAGCTTCACCCCAATCCATGAGTTTGTTTGAATCTGATGCTGTCACACTGCCCTTCTCAGATGGATAACTAACTTCTGAGGCTTAGCCCTTTTTTTCCCTTCACCCTGTGGTAATGTAGTGTTTCTCTCCCATTTCCTCTTTCAATTATCAGCATCTTTTTATCCCTGCTATACAAACATAGAGGGAACCAATTACAGTGGCAAACCATTTTCCCATTTCTCAATCAACAGGTGTTCTGCAACATTCAAAGAAAACAAGGTTATGACTCAAACATGAGCTTCTCTCTGCCCCACTAGAGCTGCCAACTTGTCCCAGGATGAGTTAAAGTAAAAGAGAGCATGTGAAGCATTTTGCAGTACTTTGCACAGTCACGCTAGGGTCCCACCTAATACCCCAAGTGTAAATTGGAGGCTCCGCTCAGTGGGCTCCCTTGACAGCACTTCTCACTGGTCGGGTGGGGGGGCCATGGTTTTAGCGCACTCGGTGTAGTGTAATTGGTGTTCTTCTGACATGCACTTACTTCAATCCTCTATGCTCTGAAGTGACATACAGCTATCAAGCCATTATCTAGTGGCTTTTACCCATGTCTCATGGGGATGATGAGCATGGTGGGGTACGAATCTTGCCTTGCCAAACCTGACTCCATCTTTCAAATTGATTGACAGGCTTTTTAGTTGGCCTGATCTTAGTGCTTCAACTGGCTGCCCCTATGAAAGGCTACACACAGCACTAATCTGAAGGTTTATTTGTTAGTAGGGCAAAGAAGAGAGCTATCTTAAAGAAACAGATCGTGAAAAGAAGGGACTGTGAATAATTGCTTTTTCATCCCTGGCTTACGGAACAAATTGAATTTCCGGTGCGCACGATGAGAGTCACCATTTAAGCAGATATTTTTTGGCAAGGCTGGGACTGGCTCTCTGCCTGCTGTGTATTAGGGGCCTTAGTGAGTGCTGTACTGTTCCTTCTGTCTTCCTTCAGTTGTATTCATTGATTGTAAAGGGCTCATTATTTCTGACTTTTAAGGTGATGGAAGAGACTCTGCAATCTCTCTGGAATTAAATACCATCAGAGTGTTATGAGTTTGTTCACACACCCGACTCTCAAAGCCCTTTAGGACAGAAATGGTATTATTTCAGTATTCACGTCCTGTCTTTCAGAGCCACTCCACAGTTATTTGCTCTGATTCACTTAGCAAAATCAAGTTCCCTTATTGCCAGTTTCACTGAAATGATGCTTGATGCTGTCTGGATCAAAATGATTTCCTCAGCATGAATAAATAGGTCCTGAGGCTTGTTTCTCTCACTACTCCAAAATGTCTCTTATTCTCAGCTGTTTTCTTTCATCAGTAGTCAGACACTTGTCCACAGATGGACTGGAAGAAGTGGTGCTGACGATTGCAGATGAGAATTCAGTAACAAGAAATCCAATCTGGCCTAGCAAATTTTCCTCCATTTTACCAAGAACACACAGATTATCATCTGCTACACTGTTTTCTTTAGCAGCTGCCTAGAAAGAGCTACTGTTTTGTAGTTGCTGGCATAGCATGGAGTCCTTTGGCTTGATGCTTGGCTATTACAGCAAGTCAGGATTTCCTGTTTTAGAGAATCCTGTCAACAGAACCGGCCCCATTTCAGTTTGTCATCCTCCTTCATTTTTAGTACTAATAACAGTGGGGGCCCAACTGGCAAAGTAGCCATGCCACATGTCTCTTCAAAAGAGGACAGCTTAATAGTAGTGCTGGACCAGCATTTTATAGTCAATAAAAATAAATAGCATTTGAAGTGCTTCTTTTATTTTTATTCATTCCCACTGATGGCATTAAAGTACAGCTATTTCCATGTAATTGCACTTGCGTTGCTGTGCCTCTTGGTCCTGCATGCAAGGGCCAGTAGTGTGAGAAGCTCATACAACAAAAACATACAGAAAAAGTCCCTTGTTTTTGTTAATATTTTGAAGTAGCTTGCATTTTGGCCAAGCCTTAATTATGCCCAATGTCAATGCTTCCAATGCTCACACCTGATGCATCCCACTCAACCCATAGCTTGTATAAACATAGAGCTTTAGACTGCATGGAATTTTGTGCTGCTGATATTTTATACAGTGCATAAAAAGGACATTTTAAGTTATTACTTTGCTTTATTAGTCATATTAATATCATATCAGTCTAGGTGATAATCAAAGTTAGGGAAAAATAAGCAATACAGCTGTGTAGGAAATATCAGCTAACAAAGCAGAGCTATGTGGAGGTGTGTTTGAGGTTAGTCTGCGCTAACGTTTCTCCTCCTTTATTACCTGGTGATATTGGATACTTACTTTTAAAAAGTATCAATCTGAATGTAATAAGACATGACTAGGCTTCAACATTTCCTCACTGAGTGGTGGAAAGTGCATTTTTTTTTATTCGGTACAAAAAAGCTCACTGTGGACAAGCCAAATAACCTCTTAAGAACACATCAGCAAATGATAGGAAACAGTGAGAGTTGAGCCACAGTAATGATTCCACAATAGAACAATGTGACACATTTGATAGTGATATATTTTATACTCTAATATTTGCAATGGATTTGGCTAAATCTGTAACTAACTCTGTGTCACCCAGTTACATAATGTGATGATTACTGAGCTAGGTTTTAAGTCAAACGATTTTGTAAACTGATACTGATGGATAACATCACAATGGTTAAGATGGATCAAGTATTCTGTATGTCACTGCGCTGTGTTTTTGTTTTGTTTCAAATTAATCGCACAAATGGTGCTTTTCAATACAGAGCATGTTATTTAAAACTCCCAGACTTGGGACTTCAGAGTGAGCAAGTTTAAACTCAAGAGTCTATACTCTGAGGACAGGTGGATTATTTGCAAGTGGAGAAGCAGCATTTTTGTCTTTTTAAGTGAATAATAACATACAGGGCATTTGGAGTTTTCAGACCCCTTCAATTTTTACAGTTTTGTTATTTTGCAGCCTGCTATTATCATTATAATAATAATTTCATACACTCAAAACAGCATAATGACAATGTGAAAACAGAATTTTAGTAATATCTGTAAATTTATTAATAATAAAAACCTGAATTATAACAATGGCATTCAGACCTTTTGCTCAGTACTTTGTTGAAGCACCTTTTGCAGAAATTACAGCCTCAAGTCTTTTTAGGTGTGATGCAACAAGCTTTTCCCACCTGGATTCGAGGATTTTCTGCAATTCCTCTTTGCAAATCCAAATCAAGCTCAGTCAGGTTGGATGGGGTCTGTCGGTGGACGGCCATTTTCAGGTCTCTCCAGAGGTGTTCAATAGGATTCAATTCAGGGCTCTGGCTGGGTTGCTCTAGGACATTAATAGAGTTGTTCCTAAGCCACTCCTGTGTTGTCTTGGTTGTGTGTATTACATCCCCAGTCGTCAGGGTTAAGGGAAGCGTAATAAATGACCGGATGTTGGTGGTAATTCTGCCAGATTTATCAGACTGGATGCCGGACCAATCAGAACGAAATTTGGCAGGTGCAACAATCCATGACTAGGGTTGGACAGGTCTAATTTACAGACACAGGCCCTTGAGGCCATAACAGTGTGCTTAGGGTTGTTGTGATGTTGGAAGTCAACTTTTGGCCCAGGCTGAGGTCCCGAGCACTGTGTTTTCATTAAGGATATCTCCATTCAGCTTTTCCTCAAACCTGCCTAATCTCCCAGTCCCTGCTGCTGAAAAACACCCCCACAGCATGATGCTGCCACCACCATGCTTCACGATGTTATTTGGGAAGTGATGAGCGATGACTGGTTTTCTCCTGACATAAGATTTAGAATTCGGCGGAGGGCTTCAGTGATTGTGTTTTTTTTTCTGGAACGTTGTCCCATCTCCCCACAGGCACTTAATGACCAATGGGTTATTAGCCACCTCTCTTACTAAGGCCCTTCTTCCCCAACTGCTCAAATTGGCCGAGTGACTTGCTTTTGGAAGACTGCTGGTTGTTCCATACTCTACACTCTCTAAAACTACCACGCATCTTACTGAGAAGTCTGTTCTCCCCCTAGGATGATGGTAAACATTGTCTGCTCAGACCCTTCCAAAACTTGGCAGCAGGCTGCTAAAATGACCAGTGTCTTGTCTGATAGAGCTTTGAGCTTAGCTCAAACTCCCTGCCAGAGCTCTTGGTACGACATGCATTCTGGGTAAACTTGCTACTGCAAGTCCTAACAAATGTGCTACCAAAGCATCCTTGACCAAATGGTGGCTCTATCATCTTTTTATTTATTTATTTTGATAATGCTATATGTGAACTTTGAATTGGAACGATACTTAGCCTTGACTAATAACTTTTCATAAGTTTTTAAAAATATCATCGGCTTTCGACATGTCCATTCAGTGGAACATGTGGCATGGGTTTTTAAGCCAGATGCCCTTCCTGCCGCAACCCTCCCATTTTTTATCCAGGCTTGGGACCTGCACCAACGTTGACCTTGGTGGGCGGGGCCACACCTGGTGGGGTGGGATTCGAACCTACTGACTTCTGCATCTCAACCCAATGCTCTACTACTGAGCCACCAGGGCCCCTTTCATAAGTCTGCAAGAATCCAGATAATTAATTTATATCCTGTCAATGGAACAGCCCTATTTATATAAGGTACCCAAGTAGTGTGGGTGACATTATTGATCCTCCTTTAGGGTTCCTGGAGAGGTAGGAGCAGAGGCAGGATGACTCCACCCCACCATCTATGTAAAAGCCCTGGGGCACCTTAGGGTGAATGGTGAGAAGGGGTTCCGATTAGATTTTATTGCGAGCTATCAGGGTTGTTTTGTCAAGGTGATTCTGCCACATACACAGGCTCATTTTGAGCAGCATGTTTAAACAATCGGATTCTTCGCTAGAGGAGAAACGGGGAGACTTGCAAAGGACCATTCTAATGTGCAAGTGTTTGAAAGAAGTCAGCCGAAGAAGGTTTTCAGTTTTCTTTTAAAGACGCAACCTACTCAGCCATTTCTTATTACCTGACCCCAGTCTTCTGTCTCCTGACTCTCCAGTCCAGGCATCTTAAACAAGGGCCAGCTTCACACCATTATGCCCGATTCTCTGTATAAAAAAGGGTTTTGTCTCTGTTGCCACTGTGCTCTAACTTACAATTAATATGGAATTTCCATTGATTTTATGTTAGAAGAAAAAGCCAGCCATTGCATATTTAGAAGGTCTACCCAAGCAGGGTTTACATGCGCGGTCGAGGGTTGACCATTTCATTTAATTGTCCTGAGATCATGGTAATGTGATGTGTCATGATTGTCCGAAACTCTTATATCACAATAGCATTACTAATGTGACCAAGTGCCCTGTAAGCCACATTATTTACCATTGAAACGTGGTATATTTTTTTTAACATTACCATTCACATCTCACCATTTCTGCCACATTCACCTTCTGCCCTAATTTATGGTATTCACAGGAACTACAATCATTTATAATAGATTTCTTTGCTAGTATTGGAGGTATAAATATCTAAGTGAACAGGGAGACTGCAGTGAATTGTTCTCCTTGAGGAAGATATTGAAAGAATAAAATTTTCCCTGGTGACAGTGAGTGTTGGGCTTCAAATCCTTGTTTTGTCTGAGTAGTGAGGAAGGCATTTTATACACACAGTGAAGCTAGTGAAGTATCCCTGAGTGATCAAAGAGTCAGACCCTCTACTGCATCATTACTTCTTGTCTACATCCATGGTTGTTTGAAAAGGTTTTGTATACAACCAAACTAAAGCACAGAAAAAAATTTCCTTTAACATTTTGTGTTTAGAGAATAATATTTGTTGGAACTTCGGTGGTGAAGTGACTTGAATTTCCTTGCCATTTGATTTATAGGTCATAGGTTAAGTAACAAAGCTGCATCACCAAGTGATGTGTGTCTAGATGGACCTAAATTCAGTTGCATTACTTCAGGTTTCTCCGTGTATATTCTTATTCACATTATTATTTTTATCATTATTATATTATTATTATTATGTTTTTTTTTTGTTGACTAATTAAACCTCCTTTAAGTTCAAATCCTCTCTCACAGGTAGAATTTAGGCACAAATGTAACTCCATTCTCTATCTATAGTCTTGAGAAGCACGAGGGGAGATAGATATGTGAGTAAAGGTAGGGAGGGAAAGATGGAGCAGGGAATTTAGAGGGGGTGAGGTTAAATGGCCCATGTCAGTAGAAGTCTTTAACGCATGGGATTACTGCCCTTTTGTGTGCAGTGAGCTCACTCAATCACGGAGTCCATGTAAGACGCACTCACACCATTTACCCTACACTGTTGCAGACATCCTGATCAAGCTGACAAAGGCTGGGAAGTACACGGCTACAATCAGCTGGCTAACAGCAAGAGAATAAATTGAGGGTACAAAGAGCTTGGAAGGAAAAGAACAGAAAACGAATGGAGTGAAAAAATAAATACACAAAGAAGCTTTGGAAACAAAGAAGGGAAAGTTTGATAAATTGGATTGCAGAAAACAGGTGAGCCATGATGGTGGACTGAAATAGGCTGGAGGTGAAAAGATGCTTTATAAAGGAGTGAAGGTGCACTATAAAGCACTGAAATGTATTTATATCAAGAGATGGGGAAATAAAAGAAATGCAGTGGTAGTGGGATGAAAGAATAGAACAGTGTGTTCTATAGAGTATCACAATATTGCACATGTGAGAGGTTGTAATGATGCTAATTAAAGCTTTTATGCACGTGTTGTTAAAACTGACATCTCGCTGTGATGGGCTCCATTTGGTCCTCATTTATGAGTTCTAATGGCTGGGTAGAAACTATGAAACCTGAAAACTCCTGTGATTTTAGGCCAAAGGTACTGTATAAAAAACACAGAAAGAAACCAATAAATATTCTCAATATAGAGCAGCTGGCAGAACTTTCTGAAGGCAGCTACGACGATCATTATCACTTTGCCTGAATTCTGATATTAAAGTCTTAGTGGTCTTGGCTTCTGTATGCACCTTTTATTTGTCAAGGGACCCAGAGTTATTATATTGGCCAGGTGGAGATTTTATGTCAAAGGCATATTACCAGTGTACCCTCCTACCTCCTATTGCCAGATTAAGTTATGGAAGAGTGAATATTTGAACGGTTTTATCACACCGGAGTCATGTTTTTTGGCTATTGAGTTCAGTATAAGTATTCACTGGAAGTCAAGAATAGGAAAGGTATGAAACATGTTTGAATTGACATAATTCAGAAGATATTTGAGATGTCTTCTTTATTGTCATTATCGACTAAGTATAAATCTAACTGGAGTTAAGCTTTAAACTATTCATGTATACATTGACGTCAAAAGGAAGATAAGAATAAGCAGTAAACAACTTTGTACCAAAATGTATTCATTACATTTGGAGTGTAAATGGCCACCTAAGTGTCAGATGCTGTAACAGGTGTCATTTCTCCCTCTAACTGTTGTGTGGGACAGAATTGGATTTACAGGGTTGTAATGGGTTTCTGTAATGCAAAGGAAGAAAAACTCTAGATGGAAAGGAAATCACCCTTAATGTCTCATGGTTGTCCTAGGAGCCTTTCTGAGACTTGTAGTTGCTGCTGTTCAGTACCAGCTTGGCAATCATATAAAGCTAATACACCCAAACATGACTCTGTGGAGTCAAAGACATTATATCCATAATGTTTCCACATTTCAAGAAATAAAGTCTCCACCTCATAATATTTTTGTTGAAAGCTTCTGGGAAACTGCTAAAAATGTAAAAGCCCCAGTGGATCCCAGGGGCAGCTGATTGAAATCGACATATCCAAGTGAAGTTTTGCTTTTTAGGGTCATGCGTTAAGTCTGTCTAGGGATAAGGTTGATACAGACATTATTTATTTCTTGGTAACTTTAGTTTGCTACTATAATCCAGACAACAGTTCTGTAATTTAAACCAGTTTTATAGGGGGATGGAGTACAACAGTTAATGCTATAATTACTACAATGCTAACATTTAGACTCTTATTTTTTTCTTATTGCAATTAAAGCTAATGAATGACGTTGACATCCATGTCTTATTGATCTTCAACATTGCTGTATTTTCATTTGCTTAACACTGCCTTTTACACATACACACAACTTTTCATTGTTGCTGTAGTTTCTCTGTTTGCTCTTTGTCAGTGATGGTAATTTTAATTATTGTGTCTTTGCAGCCTCAGTCCATGCATTTTGATGAGCCCTGTGTTTAAATGGACACACACATATACACAGTCTTGGGCTTGGGCAAAATATGAGGAACAGGTCAATTAAAAGGCCCTTTGACTGTCCAGAATGTTTTAATTAAAGTAGCAGTGAAATGTAAGCTTGGTTCTAATTATGATTAGCCTTAATTAGCTGTCATTCTGATCGTAATTGCTTTTGAATACAGCTGACCTCCAAATACTTCATCTCCATGAACCCACATCTGCATTTGGCTTGTGTAATCAGTTACTCTTCATGGTCTTGATTGTGTCCGTCACTGTGTATGTTTACTGTTCCACCATGCCGGTTTATAGATATTAATAATAGTAAGGCATAATGTGTGTTTTATGGTTTTTAGGAGCAAATAAGTGTAAGCCTTTATTTATAATGTGTGTTTGTTTGATTCCCCATAGGCTCTACTGGATATGGTGATGAGGAAGAGTGAAGGCTACAGTGTGGAGCAGTTGGAGAGGCTGTACTCCCTCCTCAGCCAGTGTATCTACCAGCACCGTAGAGAGTACAACAAGACACAGCTACTGGAGGTCAGTGACACACATTCTAGGCTAGACTGCCGGAAGGGGTTGTAAATACTTTATTTACATCCACTAGTCCAAGTACGTTATAGAGAAAGATTCAGCAAAAAAAAATTATACTCGTTTTTTTTATCAAATTTTATATTATTCTGTTATTTTGTAATTATATAAACTGTAGCATCAAGTAAGTCTGCTAGCTGACCACAAAAAAGAGAGAATCTAATTTGACAATTTTGACTTGATTGTTTTTTATTTTCTGTGGAAATGTGCAAAACAAATTTCCTGCTTCTCAAACAGAATAATCAGTAGTTGCTGTGCCACACACCATGTTGCTGACTGGCAAGTAAGAAAACATTTCGGTGTGAGTGAATATTAGGCCTTCGCTTTCAGGTTTTCATTATGTCGTGCAGATTTGACCTTCACCAGGAAAAGCAACACAAAACTGTAACTTGTTTAATTATGTCACATGTTGATATTAAGATTTAAAAAAAAAAGTTCTCTCAGCTACAGAATAGGATCTAATGAGGACATTGGGGACCATAAGTGAGCGTATATAAAAAATAAAAAATAAAAAGTAAAGGGATGAGTGAATTCAGGAGTTGGAATCCACATCAGTTTATAAAAAGGGCTTTATATTTCACACAATAATCTCTAAAGGTTAATTAACACCAGTTATTTGTTCTTTGCTATTTCGACAGCTATTTAAATGATTCTGGTTCATTCAACCTGAATGTGATCTTAACAGTTAAAGAGCTAAAAATTCAATATTTGACATTACAATGTATCCACATAGTTACCGTACAGTTTTATGGCTTTTTGTACATTATTACTGTACTGTTACAACTAATATGGGGCTCAAGGTCATGCCACATAATTTTGAAAACTTGTTTATTGGTGTTTTATTCATTCTTAGTCTTTGTGGAAAATATTACCCACAGTTATACTTTGAATTAACATTGTGAGTATTGGTGAACAACTATAAGGTCAGTTTTTTGTTTCCAGTCATATTTGACATTGTTCCAAGCGAGAGGGGGAAAAAAACTGCTGTATACTTTCCCAGAATCCCATCTGGTCATCTGCTGCTGCTGTAAGATGTCAGTGCAGACAGCAGGCCAGGAATGGCAGTGTCCTGGTTCTGGTAGCCAGAGCTGGCTGTCATGATGTCAGGAAGAGGAAGCAGCAGAGAGAGCAGTCAGCCAGGTGGTGCCGCCTGTTGACAGGCCGGCTGGTGAGAAGGGAAGGAGGGTGCATGTCTGGGTTCATCTCGTACCGCCAGCCTAAATTCGTGTTTTGAGAGCAGAAATGTCAGCTCATTTGGCACGTGTTTTGTTTGCCTGTGTTTCTAGTGCACATCTCAACTCCACAGCAGGTCATCTCCTTGTAACTCCTCAGAGAATGCAAAAACATGTACACATACACATATATGCAGGTGACTGAAGCCATTTCCACTTAAGGTTGCACTCCGTTCCCAAGCGTGGAGTTTGTGTCTATGTTGTAGAGCCCAGGAAAATGGAGCGTGTCTATACATTTGTCTCCTTTATTCTTCCCCCTGTTCTCCTCTGAGTATGGCTTGTCTCAGGCTTCTAGAAGCGTTGACCTTTCAGCAGATGCAGTGGACAGCATCCTGCTTCCATTTAAATCCAGAGGGACCATCTCTGCTCTGTACACAATAACAAACCCACTACAGTCCTATCTACAAATTGGTTTGCTCATTGCCCATAGGCCTGCTTTACATTTTGCCCATGTCTCACTGAGCAATTAAAGAGTTTGTTGAAGCTTTTGACCTTTAACCTGCATCTGTGAAGTGCTAGAACTCTACATGCCACTGGCCAAGTTAGCTGAAGATCATAAGAGTTGGTTGTTTCTCTGCAATTTTTGTCTTTGCTGCCAAAGATTAGTTGGCGGCAGGTCAGTGAATACACACTTATCAGTCCCTCCAGGAATGTTGCGATCCCAACAGTTAATACAACTAGTAACATGTGAGGTCTGTGCAATTTAAAACAAGATAAAAGATATTGCGATATGCACCACATTTTTATTTATGAAAAATAGTTTTGAAATCTACGGTTTTTGGCTGAAACAATCTCAAAGGAACCGGGCATCGTAGGGGGACTACCTGTTGGCCCGTGTGTTATCATATGAAGACACTGGATTTCTACTGTAGGTTCACGGATTTATTTGACTGCATCTCTTGTTAAAAACGTAGATGATGAAGATAGTTGAAGAATGTGTGCTCTTCAAATAATTTAGAGAAGACTTCTTCGAGACCTTCTCTAAAGTTACTATCCGTGTTTAACTTTCATATAAAAAGTACCCATCTGGAAAATAAAACTGGTAGAAAACGAAGAGACTAAAGTGGGCAGGTAACCCGAAGTAATTTTTAAAACATTGGTAACAAACTGAGGATAATTTGACACTGTAGAGCCTACTTTGCTAGATTTCCATGAATGTATAGACTAGATACTAAGATGAAAATAAAACATTTTAACCCCGAGTTACTCGAGGTCTTTGTGCCATATTAGCCAACTTCTCCATTCTGGATGAGTAGACTGAAGGGTTAACTTGATGTTGGTGAGGCAAAGTGTATTTGCTGTGAAGGATGGTGAACGTGCCTGCTGTGTTTTCAGGATAACAAGGTGATGGGCTATTTGAGAGCACAAGGGTGTGAAGTGTCACAGTGACAAAATGCTTATTTGTGTGTTTGCGTGCAGGTGTACAGTGGAAGACAGACAGGTGTTAAAAGCTTAGATGTGTCTAAAAATGTTGTGATGAGCTGCAGCTTTCAGAGAGTTTTCTAAATTGGTGACTTTTGATCAGTTACTCGTTAACTTGACTTTTCATAGCTTCATTTAGTTTTACCACTTGTGCGACCTGTTGTTGATAGCACTTTATCATAAGCCCCATAGCTAATTGATGTTAGAAATGGAGTTAAAATCACATGCAGCATCAGTCCTGTGACCTTTTTAAATCTGTTCCAGAATACATTGCAAGATATGTTGCTTAAAGTTTATTATATCTACATTGTTGAATGAACTGCAGGCTCAAATGTACTTTACTCTCATTCAACAGAGGACTTGAGCAAAAGTTACAGTTCCATTAATTGTCACAAGGTAGCTTCAAATGACATTGGAGGAAGAACTCGACATTTGGAGCAAAGTTTGATATAAACATAAAACATATTGACATAAAACAGAATTCCTAAAAAGCAATATCTGACACAGTCCATAAATTCTAATGAATTCATCGTTTCACTCCTTTGTCAGTGTTTTCTTTGAAATAATTCAAGAAGCATTTCAATTACTCTTCAGAATAACAATTTTTTATTTAAGATTTTACTACTGTAAAGGTGCTAAAATATATGATTGGTATTAGTGTTTTTGTATTTTGTAGCTGAAAACACGTAGAATTTGTAGATCATGGTCCTTCTCACTCATTTGAATAAGGGTACGTGTAATGCTATGGTTTGAGTAAAGGGTTGTCTCTCTCTCTCTGGAACTTTAAAGTGCTCACCTACTGTAAAGTTGCAGTAGATACTGAAATTGGTATCTTGTAGTGGGGTTCTGTCGCACTGACTCAACCATTCAGATGAAAGAACACACACGGTGTAACATCTTCAAGGCATTAATCATGGTCTGGTGCGGGCTAACATCCATCCCTCTTCCTCCAGCTCTTTTCAGATTTAGTCAGTGTCAAACTCTGCTGCTTTCGTGCTGAGAAAAATCGCCTGTCTCATTCCAGCACAGCTTTGCTTCATTTTACATCATTTATCACAGTGAAAGCTGTTGTTTGCTGTGGGAAATTTCCAAGTAATATTGAAACCATGGTGCACAGATGCTTTATACACACATTCAACTTTGCTGTGTTGGTTGAGACTAAGCAGTATGTGTCTGTGTGTGTCTGTTTGTGGCACAGGAGATGGAGGAGAGAATCCAGCATTTTGATACATTCCTGTGAGGAGGAGAAGATGTACCCATCAGGTAGATGTGTGGATTGCCTGGGACCACAAAGACACAAACTGAGCGGGAGAGTGTGAAGGAGCTTCTGAGTCCAGCCCTAATTACAAAAACACACACCTTTAAAAAAAAAAAAAAAAAAAATATCCAGTCCCCTCTATGCGCTGAGAGGGAACATAATGAGGACGACGTTGAGAACAGAGACATTCAATGGTGCTATTGTCTCAGGAACCTGGCCAGATCCAGACCGAATCTACACAACCAAACCCCTGGAGGTGTCAGTCACACACACACACACACACCTATGGTGACGGCAACCCTGGTGCTACTTGGGTGCTATGCTAACTTTTATCCATGCTGCTCTTGGGATTACTTCTTTACTTGGACAGTTACTGAATTCAACAGACTGGGTGATGTCATATCACAACCTGGCCACTTATCTCTGAAGCAGGCTGTACACACACAAACACACCCGCCCACCTTGACATTTAGGTTTGCATGTATTTCTACAAACACAGACCAGATACACACACATACATACACACATACACTCTCACTCAGACCTTCACCAGCAGAAGTGTGAATGCAGAATGCCGCGAGGAGATGAGGACAGGTAATGTTCTGAATCACTGAACTATGTGGCCGAGCCCATCTTGCCTAAAGTGGAATGCTTCATCATTGGCCAGTTATTACCACACTGTTATGAGTTAAATTCTGTCTGCCATTTTAGCATCTGAGCCACTGTCTTTACCTTAAGAAGTTTTAGTGAGAACACAAACTTGAGGTTAGCACAGCAGGACTAGAACTGCTTCTGTCCTCAGGTGTGGAAAGCTGTTGAGCCCCTCAGTGTTTTGTCTTACAGTACCTGGGAAAACAAGCATAGACTGTAGGTCAGCTCACTTAAAACATTTACTCACAGACCACCTCTGGTGTTCAGTCCTTGCATATTGTCATGTCCTAAATAGTTTGTGGTAGTTGAAGCCTCCCCTTTCCTCTGTACATTCAATGTGAGTGTCCCCCCCACACACACACACTCCCCCACAAAAACTGTCCCCGCCAGATGATTTTATTTTTTCCTTGCTATCGATACCACGGCTGAGGAACTGGAAGCAGTACAAATTGGAAAGCGTGTGTAGTTTGCACTGCCTAGCGTGTGCCTTATTTAAAGCTAATGAAACTTACTACTTGTGACAATGAACAGGCTCCAAGTTGAGGTGGGTCTTAACCACTAAGGTCACAGTGACCTTAAAGCAAAAAAACAAAACAAATTATATATATTCTAATGCCAATAGGTTGATTAACAACATATGTAGGTTACACATCCCTAATTTTTTTTTACCAAAACCTGGGCCAACAATAAAAAATAATTAAATGCATTTTAAAAGCTAATCCAATTTAGTCCCTTCTGTGGCTGTGTCTAAAGCACTTGAAATATTGTTATATTTAAATGTCTTCATGCCCCGTTTTACCCTGGTCCAGTTTCCCCCTGAGCAGACAGCAGATGTAGGAGAGGTTGTTGCCAACACCAGCTTTTTTTTCCCCAGTTGTTCATATGCAAAAAAAAAAAAAAAAAAAAAAAAATCCTATATTGTGCCAAGTTTCATCCCACTCTCTCAAAAGGTGCTGACAAAACCAGGAATTCTGTTTTCTGTTAGTCATAACAACCTATGTATTACAATATGTATTTGTGTGTTTAATCATTTTTTACTTTTTTTTTTTATAAAAATGCTTTGCTTGATATTGTTTTTGCGTGGGTTCTGAATCCATGATGAACAAGGCCATTCTAGGCAGTGCCCATCACTAAGGTGTTCTTAAAGCATTTCGGGATTTTTCTTTTGTCCCCCCTCCTTTAAAAACGTGTACTGACTTTATAGATTTTATTCTTATTTCTCAACACCAGACAGGAGAAGCTAGATTCTCATTTGTGGCCAACACAGTGTACGTTTTCTGTAAATTCAAGAATTTACTGAAGCTTTATCATCTTTCCATGGCATTATCATATTTTGTAAGATGCCATATTATGAGCAGGTGTAGACTGGAGAAGGCCCATTCTCTCTCTCACAGCATCTTGTCCTATCCTCAAACCTCTTGGTGCAACTCTGACTCCAGCTCACCTCTGCCTTTTCTCAGATTCTAGGTGACAAGAGCAAAGACCATATGCAAACTGGCAATGACAGGTTAGCACTTGGACTACTGCAGAGAGAAAAACCAACGCTACCTCAGCTTAATTTATTTTAATGCGAAAACTGTTTACTGGGTACAAAAACAGTGTTTTTCTCCCCCCCAAAATACTGTTGCAACATCTACAGTACCATCTAAGGTACCTGACGAGTGCAACCACGGCTGCTGCAGTAATCCAAGAGTGGTTTATGTCTCTGATTGTTATGTATGTTTGCATTTGAGCCAGATGATGATGATTGCATAAGTTTTAAGGATATTTCATGGATTCTGTTATACTTGTGCTTATCATAATCTCTTTTGTATATTAGCACCCCTTACTTTTTTTTTTAGCAGCTAAGGAGAAATTTTTGCCTCTTCACACAACAGTCGCCTTTTTGTTTTGCAGATTTTCATCTCATGATTCTGATTATTTATTAAACATGTTTTACACCTAATATTCAGCGAATTGTCTTTTTGTATGTTTGAAATTTAACAAGTCGGGAAGCATTGCACCTGTTTTAACTTGCTGAATTGTGTAGCATTTGTGTAGCGCATTATTTGGCGTGTATGGGGGGAATAAAGGGTTTACAGGTCACTCAGGTTCAACACGCGACTAAAAGCCCTTTCAGCTTTTCTATTTATTTCATTGTTCTGGTGTTTTCTTTTTTAAAAGTGGTTACAGACTGTGGCATACTGGAAGAAACTTAACATTAAGACTAAATTAAATGTGTCTATCTAGTACAGGCCATGAGGAGAAATAGGAAACATTCAACCTTGTTCTGCCAAAAGAGTTTATGAATTTAGAAAGAAATTTGGAAATAAAATATGGGTAGTTTGAATGTCATACATTATGATCTTCCTTTGTTATTATAAATTGTAGCCTGTTGGACTAATAACCAATTTTTGTCTGGTAGATGAGACTACTTAGTCCAGTATGCAGAAAGAAAGGGTTTGTTCTATCCTGAAATACTTTGTTCTTCCCTATTTTTCAGACTTAATTTAGTCAATACTTTTCAAAGCTTTGTCAATTCTGTTTTTAATGTATTTAACACACATGTTCGCAATTGTTACTTTAGTGTAAGTTATATTTGAAATGAAACATTTACTGTATTTCTCAAATAAACTGCTGTGATATACTTGAATAAAAGTTCAAACTGTATATTTGAAGCATCATTTTCTGACTGTAAAAAATGTGAAAAGGCCCGTTAGAAAACAGAGTTTCAAAACCTGAAGACATTTGGTTAGTTTGTATTTTTTTCCCCCCCGTGTGTTCAATGATAGAAACCTCACTTACCTGATTAAAGCATTTGTAAATTACATTATACAAGAAGCAGTCTTGACAATAACTTCATATTATGGTATATGTATTAGGGTTCAATAATAACAATTGTTAATTTCTGCTTTTGGGTACAGATTTACAGAGATACCATTAGAATCCAACCTATTTTTTTTTTTCTAAAAACATTTATACAGAATTGCCTTCAGGTTTTAAAATATACATATTTCCTTCCTGTATTTACAGAATATCAACCCAATGTTATTTGTGGGTTGCAATGAAACACACTGTATAAAACAAAGGACATGGAGGCAGAACTGATGCAAGGCAGCAAAAACGTCTATGATAACAGTCACAGGTGATTATTGTGCTTTTTATCAGGAGGAACTGTCCCACTGTGAATATCCAACCAGATGTCAACAAGTGGGAGAAATCACATTTCTCTAAATGTACCTCTTTCTTTGTCCCAGAGAGCAAGAGTATGAATCAAAGGGAAAAGAACAAGTAACTCACCCTCCAGATGATATTTCAATCAGGTTTGAATTGCACAAAAAAAGATGTTCTCTTTGAATCCCAGCTGACCCAGATTTTATGGGTCTTCCTGTGTTTAGCAAGTCATTAAAAGAACCAGGCTACAGAGAGTTCAAAATCTGTTTTTAAAATCGCAACATAAATCTATACTCTGCAGTAGGAACTTTGCTTCCTGGTACAGTGGAGAAAGGAGAATCTCATTACATTGACTGAAAAGAGGGAAACAGCTGGATTTCTTGTCCTTAACTCTTCCTCCTGTCTGTAGATGTCGCTACTGAAAAGTGTTTATACACCACAAAGAACGTCTGTTCTCTAATGAATGAATATGAAGTCTGTCAAATGATTGACTTAAAAAGGGACAAAAAAATGGACCTGCAATGGCTTTTTACTGCACTATATCTGTGTATGTTAAAGAAATAAGGAGGTGGTGGGTTAACTGAGATCTGGAATTAAAGACAGAATTATTTTTAAAAAATGACAATTTCATCAAAATCCAAAAAGCTTGTAAATTACTAAGAGAGTCCCTGTGCTTGTTGGATGAAAGGATGGACTACTACCATGACACATACAGTACAGTACTGGAGGTTAGGCATTGTCACCTGACATGGCTGAGTAGTTGAGCGTGAGTACATTCTGCACAGGGACGAGTAACAGGGTGAATCAATGCTGGCGTCTAGTCCAGAGGTCACTGACCGACCAGCCCAGCCCTAAGCTGCCATCGCACAGTGTCCCACAACCAGAGCTTAGCTAGTGTTTGGCACTGTCCCAACGTGACTGGGCCCAAGCCATTCTCAGCCGCTCTGGATGTACTTTTTGATGACCACACAGCCATGTCTGAAGAGCGGGCAGGGCAGAGACTGCAGAAGAGTCCAAGTATTGGTGCAAGGGTCAAAGGTCTCCATGTTGCCAAGGGCTGGACCCTCGCTGCTGACGATACCTCCTGTGGCGTAGATCTTCCCATCCACGATCACCGCACTGCACAGGTACACATAGAATTTTGTTCAGTAGCCTTCCTTATAAATTATTAAATTAACGAAATAGTTCGATGTTTGGGGAATCTATCTGCAGAAAGCAGAGAGACATTATGATTTTTTGTCATATTGAGCTTTAGAGGTGCAGGTGGTGGACTCTTACCACTTCATAGAGCCAGGCTAGTAGTTTCTGCTGTTTCCAGTCTTTTTGCTAAGCTATTCTAACTGGCTGCTGACTGTGGTCATATGGTCATATGCAGTGCAAACACCTGAGTGGTTTTGAAAGGCTTCATGAAATTCTCTGCCAGAAACTGACTTTTTCAAAAAGTGGAGCTACTGGATTCCCTTAAGATTTTAATTAACTCCAAGTGTTTTTGACACCATGTACTGTATTTACATTCAGTACATTTTCTATATACCAGTTTTTATTTTAGTGGTGGAGTGATTTTTTTTCACTTATGTCAGCCTTACAATTTACTGCGCACTTTGATAAATCACTGAACTTCCCACATTTTCTAAATTGTGTCAAAATGGTAATTTACTGGTAATGCAAACATTTTCTACTGCCACATGTCATTTTCAGTTTTGTTGTTTTTTTCTGTCAGTGCTTCGTTTCTGGAAGTGCTGCAGATGGCTGCACACCTCCTCAGCAAGGTATCAACTGCTGCTGAGCCAGGAACACATAATATAATAATATATAATATGATATCACAATAACGCGATGGAAACTTGAGTTTGTTTGACAACTGGCAACGCAGCGTTTCCTTAACGACTGTTCACTATTGGTTGTCAGCAGCAGTAATCCTCATTTGCTATTATCACGTTAAACTGCAGGTCTTGCCAAATCAACCTGGACTGAATCGTTAAATACTATAGTCAGAAAGATGAGTTAGATTGTGTGTTGCACTGTTCATCCTGCCTGGAAGACAATAAAGTCAAAGCGAATGTGAGCTTTGACATTAGATAGCTACAGTGTGAGTCACACCAGCAGGAACATTGCTCATATTGTTAATCTTTATCATGGAGCAAAGCCAGAGACAAGGCAATATGTGCACCAACATGCTGACTGTAGTGCTGGGGGCCACACCTGAGACGATTTGACATCACTCCCACATGCTCTTGACATGGCCAACAGGGCCACTTTGTAAGGTAGGAAAACTACACATTTACATTCCCTCTTAAGGGCAAGAAGAAAAAAAAACTAATGAAAAAGCTCATTTGATATGAAAAACAGAAACAGGAGTTTGTGTGCAGAGAGGATTAAAACTTGGGCTGTAAGCTGATTAGGGCTTTGTACTTCTATTGGGGTTTGGAACGATCTACATTTACATGAGGTGCACACACACTCACACACTTACACACGCACAGAGCGAACAACATAGAGTCCTATTGCATAAATTCACAACACGGTTGGGACTGAAAAAAAGATTATTACATAAAACCTAAATCTACTCAGAGAAAGCGCACAGCTGATCTAAAATGGAGAGAGTGCAGGGTAAATCCCGGAGCTGCTCGTCCTGATAAACAGAGGGGAAGTGCGGGCCTTTACAGGGCAGGACGCAGCGAGGGGAGGATATCTGCTCTCCTGCACGATGACCTGCTACACTTCATCTTCTGAGCAGGAGCATGCAGTGTAGATAGTGCTGTTTCTGACTATTTCTCTTTTGGCAGCTCTGTGTGTGTTAGTTGTTCCCTCTCCTTCCCCGCATTTCATACTCTCTTGTGTCAGACTTAGTTAAATGTAGCAGAACAGCTGCCTGCCGTGTGCCAGTGCAGCTTATCAATAACCCTGACAACATGATTTATGTTATACATTCTGCACATAAGATCACTGTCTGTAATTGCTTCCCAAATGTATTTCGTGCATTCTTCTTTCTTTTTCTGCTTCTGCCCAAAACAACAGAGAGAAGACTGAGTTCATTATCCAGGAAGATGCACACCTCAGTGGCTCAAACGTAATGGGATATTCAGACATCCCACCGTTAATGTCTCTTCATCACTATATGTCCACACACGGTATAAAAGTTTCAGGTGTTTTGCTTTTTCTTTTTTTTAACCTGTTCAGAGCACGAACATTGTTTTCGCTCATACGCAAGTCACTCATGGGGTAAAATAGAGTCATTACATGCTTTGTAAGAAAGTTGATTAAATCAGGCAAAGTCTTTGCTATTTGAATGTCTTGTTTGTCTCAGCGTGACACACGGCTTTGTTACTGATCAAGCTCATTTAAAAATCAAGCCTATGAATTAAAAGCCCTTTTTCTGCTGATGGAGAAGTTTCACAACTGAAAAGTATTGTGCATCGTGTTGGCTTTGTTCGCCTCTTAATTAGCTGGCCTGAATACATTTCCCCTGTGCATCCATTCACCTGTGTTACCACACAAAGACTGACAGATTACTAATAAATGTGAGTTTTGTGTTCATTACGCTGGGCAATAATTGCATTTCCCAGACCTGCAAATCTGAGCTTTTAAAAATATTTAGACTTAAACATATACAGGGCCCTGTTATATTAGTAACCTCTTACCTGCAGAACTGCCGGGAGTGATTCATGTTGGGTCCAGCCTTGATGTTGCCTTTGTCTGGGTCATAGATGGTTGTGGCTCGGGCATAGGCTCCCCCCAGGATGAATATAAAACCGTTTAGAGTTACTGCAGGGGCGTATTTGTTATCTAAAGGTATAAGAGGAAGAGACAGGGGGACGGGGGTGGAAAGAAAAGAGATACTTATGTTAAAGAAAACTTTTGTTTGATGTCATCCTCACAGCACAAATTTCCACTCATTGGTTATTTCCATTGTGTTTACTGTGGTCTTCAAACCACGTGCAAAAATCCTCATCACAGTCTCATGATCAGTTTACAGAGGTGCCACCTTCACGATTGCTTTGGAAGGGAAAAACAGGGAATGGATGGCAAAGCCATGAAAAAGAAGAGTTCATAAATCACTGCTGCTTTATTGGGTTCTGCTTCAAAATATGTTTGGGCTTGGTGGCAATATAAAGGAGTTACCTAAGTTCCAATAATTTACAATTGCATTACACCCTCTGGCACCTCCATATATTCCCAAAGAAAAAACAAAAACACACTGCACATGTATTGGAAATACATGCGTGAACAGGTGGGATACTGCATAGTGTATAACTGGATCTGATAGCGTATATAGCGCATGAGGAAAACAGAGGCATTGACAGCACCGTTGCGGAATTGTAGATGATGGGAAACAAAATGAAACAGTGGTTTGTGTGGAACGACGCCATTGGAAACCTGCAGTTTGCGAGCAGCAGCCCTGCTGTGTGGGAAGAGGAAGTGTATTTCAAACTCAGGGCAATTTCTCTCGAGTAGTCTGCAGCTGGCCAATTTACAAGCAGCATGAATAATGCACCGACACTTGGCCGTGAGCCGTCGTCCTCAATGTTTACTGCCACAATGGACGGACATCCCTCATTGAAGACGGGAGGAGTAAAGTCTGACGCCTTAATAATGGCAGTGCAAGCACTAAAAGCATCCCTAGAGTAGTCGAACCACCTCCACTTTCACTGCCTTTCTCCCAGTTGCTAAGAGGAAGCAGGCAAGTTTAATTAACAGGTCACCTCTGGAGGCGAGAGGTGCTTCTGCTGCTCCTCAGTCCGCTGTATCATATCTGCAACTATTACGCTTCAACTCATGTTTCCTAACAAAAGACCTAAGTCTACAGGCTTTTGGACTGAATGCTAAAATCCGAGCAGTGTCAAACTTCTATTTTCCATTACAGTCCATTCGCAAGATATGTTTGATTCAAACTTCCTACGACTAAACTGTTTTTCCTTATCCTTTCCTCAGGAAATCTGGGCCATTTGTTCTGCTTTTGATTTCATTCAAAGCCACAAAGGTGAACCTTGTGTCAGCAGATTCTCAAAGTTCCTAGCGATTTATCCTCTGGGGACATACACGTCTGCATTAAATGTCACAGCCATGTGTTCCAGAGAAGACTGGACATTTCGGTTGAGACGAGCGGAGCACTGACACTGAACACAGCCAACCACGCTGCTTCATGACTTAAAAAAAAAAAAAAAAACATTTAACTTTTGCCTTGAAATGACTTCACGCAGCTCCACGCGCCACATGACCACTGGGATCTTTCAGATGCGCTGAACTTGTGCTGCAATCATCTGAGGTGCCCTTCTGACGAGTTTATTTTCTTCTTTTACCTTCTTCGTCTCATTGACATGCCGCTGCCAGTCTTTCCAGGCGTGTGCCAGCGAAAGCGTGTGTACATGATGTCTTGTGTTAGGTCCCATAAACACAGAACATTCATTTCTCTCTGCTCAGTGCCTGAGGCAGAATAATAACAGGATGCTCTCAAAGGGGAAAACAAACCCTCACCATTGCTTCCCCTCTCTCGGTCTCATGGACCAGCGGTAAGGTGCAGGTTTGAGTCCTTTGAGGAGTATCGGGCAGGTAAATCACATTCTCATTTGCCAAGCCTCAAAGGACTGCTGTCGGGGGTAAACATCTCTCCACCACTTCGCTGCTGCCCTCATCCACCTGGCCGTCCACATGTGTGCATTGTGTGCAGCCCTTCTCTGTGTCAGCTCAAACTGTTCTAATGTGGAGACCACCGTGCTATTCTTGAAAACCCACAATGGATACTGTCTGGTTTGATGGCTCTGAGGATGGAAAACTCAGTCCAGAATCCACAACTGACTGCATTCTACATAAAAAATGAATAAAAGCATGAAGGAAAAAAACAAAAACAGGGTTTTAACACACCAGCGGGGATAGAAGTACAGCTGTGCCTGCGGGGCAACATGGGCTGACGCAGCCTCTCACACCCTGATAAAACAGCTTAGTCACCAAGTCTGAGACCCCTCAGGCTGAGGTCAAGGACAGCAAACGAGTGAACACACACCCACACACACACAAACACACAGACACCTATGATGGAATTTGTGGTTTCTGTCTAAACAAACACATTGTTGTTCCCCTCACATCCCTTTCTTATCAGATTCCCGCATCAACACAGCAGATATATGATTCTACAACACCGGAACACAACCGCAGTGATAAAACACACACACAGACACACACACACCACAGCTCTCTCAATCAAACCAATACTGTACAGAATACTGATCTAGATAAGACTGCTTTCTTTGATAAAGCCTCCCAAACAGCAGTCGTCATCACAAAGCAGTGGCATTACATCGACAAATGTGCGGTCAGTCACAGGCAGAGGAGGAATAAACAAGACATTCTCATCAAAAACAGACAGAGGACGAGGGGCTCGATATCCTCTCCCGCTTCCTGTGTCCCGCCAGAGAGCACAAGGGAGAAGAAGTAGGACAAAGAAGCTTCAGTTCTTAAGCTTAAATGAAATAAGACATTACGACAAGGTAATGGAGCAGCAAAAACATTTTTTTTTTCACACAATGTCCTTTTATGTGGTGCGAGGAGAATAAGAGCAGCCTTTGAAATGATGAGCCAAAATAGCAGAAAGAGGATGATGTACTTTAATTCAGTATGATGGAGAACGGGCGGGGGAACCAATCAGGTAACTATGGAAACATGTTCTCCACCTCGCTCATGTTGACGCTTTCCCTTCCCTCTTCCTCCACCTCCATAATGGCGCTTTCAATCGCTGTACCCGTTTGGCTGCTACTGTATGTCATTTGCACGAGTAATTGTTCCGTGGTCAATTTCCCAATAGAACGGTCTGAGTGCAGCGTTTCCCACCCTGGGTCCCTGGAAGCGACCAGTCCACGGAGACCTGTCTGTCACGTAGTGAAGTGTGCTCTGTGAACACTGGTGTGTATGTCCATGTGGATGTGGTAGCACGTGTGATACTATGTGACAGTGGATTGTAATCCAAATTGTATAGATATGCAAAAAATTAACGGTACTGTTGTGAACAATCCGATTACACATACAAAGTGATATTAATATCAATGTCTTAATACCTGCTTACAGTGATGGCAGGTCCGGCTCTTTCCAAAGATTTGAAATGGTTCGTCATTTAGTATCACTTGGGGCCTTATATGTTAGCCTAATCTAGCAATTGTGTCGGTGAGCAATTTTTTATTCAGTGTTTGCATAAAAGCCTCCAATAAATAAAGTAACATAATGACATATCTGCCCCTCTTCATTCTATCACATAATGGTATGGTATGTGGTATTGGATGCATGGGGTGCCCATCAAAATAAATTCCCGCCCCTGTCTGCATGGATTCTCAGAGCTGAGCAGGAGGGGCTGAAGATTCAGCGCTTCCTGACGGGGGTCAGTTGTTCTCGTTTCCTACAAAGAATCGGTTATTAGCTGGCTCGTTCACTAACGACACATCACCAGGTTGAACCACCTTTGGCACTAATTATTCCTGTAGCTGTGACTTAAAACTGCTTCAGATCAGCCATGTTCTTAGGACGTCTGGTGTGAATGACTTTATTCCACAGCGTCTTTGCTGGGTTGAGGTCTGGGCTCTGACTGGACCACTCCAAAAGGTGGATTTTGTGTCTTCCAAGTCATTCTGTAGTAGTGTTTAGGGTCATTGTCCTGCTGCATCACCGAGCTGCTTCTTTTGCAGACAGCCACTCTGACATCCTGTAAGATATGTTGATAACACTCAAGAATTAATTTTCTCCTCCACAATGACAAGAGGTCCAGGTCCAGGTCCAGAGACAGCGAAGCAGCAAGGAAGCTCCCTCCACCCTACTTCATTGGGAAGTAATTGCTGTTGGTACCTGATTTTCTTGCAATACCATATGTAGTACTGTAGCATGTTTCATCTGTCCACAAGACATTTTCCTAGTAGTGTTGTGCAGTGTCAAAGTGGTCTTTGGACAAACTTCCGGGATGCTGCAATGTTGTTTTAGGAGATCAATGGCTTCCTTTGTGGTGTCCTACTATGGATGTTTAAATGTTTTGTTTATGGTCGACTTCTGAACATTGATGTTAACCAACTGGAATCAATCGATCAAGTCTTCTGGTGATAGTCTTTGGCTCTTTTTTACTTCATTGAACTTTCTGTGTTGTGGCTTTGGGGGGATCTTGGCTGCGTGCCTGTGCTCTTCTATAGACACAGTAGCCACACAACCAAATCACCTCTATTTATAGAAGGATGAATATCTGAAGTCTCTGAGATTCCTCTGTAAACCTTTCCACCTGTATGTCAATCAACAAATCTTGATTGTAGGTTTTCTGAGATCTCCTTATTGTGAGGCACGGCTCAAAACGGACACTGTTTGAGTGTTTTTATAAATCAAAGTAGTTTGACTGTACTTTCATCAATCATAATGGTGATTAACTCAGATTTAACAAAATGTGAATCACAATATGATCAGAGTTGGTGAGTTGTTTTGTTACCTATAAAGTCCCAATGAAGCAGATTAAACAACACATAGAACTTTTATATTTATTTATCTTAAATATACTATCACAGTGAATGCCATTAATGCTAACAAGCTTTTTATCATGATTGCAGTCATAAACCAAATTAAAAATACTTACATTTGATCTTACAGTGGCCTTACATGTAAATAGGTGGATCACTCGACTCGTCCTGAGGGGACTTAATGTCAATCCACTGATCAAACTGTTTGGGGAAAAGTGGTGGACTGCGAGACAGATCCATCCCTTGAACTCTGATAATAGAATCACCAAAAGCCATTTAAAAAGAATTTGGAGTTAAGTAAATTTTAAGCCAATAAAAAAAAAAAAAAAAAAAAAAAGAGTTACATAAGTTGGGACTGCTATGCCTCTTATTATAAGTTGACATTTGGAGACATAAAAATCAGCAAACTTTTCCATTGTCGGAAAAAGTGATGCGGCAGATCCACCTCCCTGACATCCATCTTGTACATAAGTATTTGAAAAGCGTAAATATCAAGATGTTGAATTTTTTTTGAACAAAAGAAGCCAAATAGGTGCAAGTATTTCAATAGTCTGCACATCTAACAAAATCCAGTCAAGAACAGAACATATCAGTGTTGCTTGCCTACATTATGTTGCAGTGCCAAAAGAAAGAATTAAGAGGACTTTAGAATATTCTGAAATATTAAAAAGAAAATGTGCTTCCTGTGCTGTAAGCACCACAAACAAAATTCCAGTCACCTCCATTGTATGGAGGCAGAAATCACAGACAGATCTCTCAAAACCTTGGCATTTTTGTAATTTGGGTGAGCTGACCTTTGGAGAAAAGAAATGAGATTTCATGAATAGGTTACTTTATGTGTGATACTCCATTCTGCTTGCATGTTTCAGTGCATTACAGTCAGAGAGATATATTGAAGTCAAAGGACAAAATAGAAGAACAAAGCTGTAGTGACACAGTGCATTTCAATGGACTTATTGAAGGGACTATTTTTGGCACAAGTAATATTATTTTTCTCTCTGCAAGAGATAGGAAGTCAGTCCTGATAAGTGTTTGTGAAACCCATTTGCAGTCCTTGCGGGAGATGGTCCATGCAGAGAAAACACACACACACACACTCACCACACACATGTGCCGGCGCACACAGCTGTATTTGTGTCAGTTGATAAGGCAGAACTGAAAAGGGAAGGGGGGGTTACGGAGAGGGAGACAGTTAAAGTGAAGAGGGTGAAAGAGAGAGATAAACAGAGAGATTAGAGAGGGAAGAGCCATGGAGGGAAGCAGAGGGGTTGATCGAGAAGCGCTCCCCACTGGCTCGCTAAAATCATCGCCAGCCCAATTTCACAGGAGGCACTAAACCCGTCCATTATCCGTTGGCTCGTTGGCTGTCAGACGCAGTTTCATCTGCACCCTGACAGATGACAGCCTGCCTGTCTGTCTGCCTCCGTCATGCACACACACACACATAAAGAGAAAAACACCACACACACACACACGCGTGGAGTAACCTCCTGGCTCGTTACATAATTGATGCTCTGTGTACCTGTGCCCCCAGGGGGATGTATGGCTGATATGAGGTAAAGAGAGGTTGTGTGTCTGCCTCTCTGTATGTGCGTGAGCTTTTTCGTTTCTCTCATTTCTCCTCCTCCAGACCTTCAATACCACTCAGCTCTCACCCAAAACACCCGCGTTACATAATCACCATTACATTCACAGAGAGCGAGTTTCTGGGCAACAGTACTGAAGGAAGTGCCTCAGCGCTGGCGCTTTAATAACACAAGAACAACTTTTTAATCAGGAAACATTTGAATTTAAATACATTTTTGACCCTGTGTTTCCCTCTGATGCACGCTGCTCTGAGTGTTCCCTGCAGCAACAGTATGCCAACTATTTGAGATAATAATAATTCTGGATTTTGTTTTGTTTGTTGGTTTTTCCAAAAGCTGCATTTGGACAGCTCTTTGCCCGGAGAACGCATCATGTGCCAACATTTTAAATCGGGCAATCCAGCAACAAATATGGGTGGAAAATTTATTTAAATTACAACAATTTCCTTTTTTTTTTTTTTTTTTGCTTTGAAAATATAAATTTACATCACAGCTTTAAGATAAACACGCATTTTGTGAAGTGTGTGTTGGATTTCCTGCAGAGAATTACATGAGACGGTGAACAAAGCTACCAGCTGGTTATCTTAGTTTAGCATAAAGACTGGAAACTTGGAAAACAACTAGCTTGGCTGTGTCCAAAGTTAATAAAATGTTCCTACCTGGAACTTTTAACATGATCATGACTGGTTTGTTGGGTTTTCATGTCACGTATATGTTTACAGTATGTGTAATAGTGTTGCTCAAGTGTAAATGGTGCAACCAGAAGACACACAGGATATGCACAAATCAATAGTACTCATCTTTACTGCATCTTTGAAGGATGTTGTTTTGTAAACAAAAAAAAAAAAACAAAAAAAAAACTGCCTGTGGATAAGATCTTTGCACTGACAACACAGCTGTCAGTGTTTTGAATCACGTTGTACACTGTGTATTTTTACTGCTACCTTGGAGCAAGCTTGGTTAAAGTGTTTCTTCTGGTGCTGTGTCCTTCACGGGTCCCTGGTGGTTGGACTGTAGTGTGGTGCAGGTTTTGCACGGTTAATAACTAGAGAGTTTGCCCAATAACATGTCAGGAGTTATGGTCAGACCCACCTATCATTTCAGCTGTGGTCTTCTCATTATAGTGACAGAGCGTTACTATGCCAAAAGGGGAGAATAAGGGAAAATACTAAGTCAGGTAATGATAATGATAAGAAGAAAACAGCAGGAATAGAAAAGGTCATACATGTACCGCTGTGTTACCATGACTGTGGGTCAAAATGTTTTAATGAAAAAAAATGCAAAATGAACGAGTACAATCGCATTAGTAGCTTTTCAATCTTCTTTGCCCTTTATAACATCTGCCAATGGGATTTCCACTATGCAAAGACACTTCTATAGGAGCTGCAAGAACACTGATGCTAGTTTTACGGGCAACACTAATGGAAACCCAAACATTTGTTGTTGATTTGTAGGAAGACCGCAAGATGCCAAAGATCAAAGATCAAAGAAATGCTTGCATATAAACTGCTGCACTTATGTAATTACACATTCGTGCCTTTTCCCAGTTTTGCTGTTACATTGCTAATAAAAGGCAAACATTTATATTTACGATTTAATGATGTCCTAAAGGAGAAATATTTAGCTAGTGAGCAGCCAGTTCTCTTTCAAATGGGAAATGTGAAGCATAATGGAGGACATGAGAACACGTTTTGGCGAAAATAAATAAATAAATCAATAAATCATACCACATCCTGAAAACATGCTGGTTTAAAATGGACACAACTGCTCTTTCATAATATAAAAGGTGATGGTGATAATGGCAATACATCCCATGAGGACATAACATGTTTTTGTGTGGAAAAAAAAAACCAAAATAAAAGTGAGTGTGAATCTGTGACAAAAACAATGAGTGTTGTTGCCTGTCTTACCTATCATGGGTGATTCGATAAAACTCCAGGAGTTGCTCTGCGGTATGTAGGACTGAAGGACACCCGCTGAGCGCCCGGCTTCGTTCACTCCTCCGAACACGTAGATCTTCCCTCCGCACACTGTGGCTGCTGCAGAATGGACCGGCTTGGGCAGAGGAGACACCGTTTCCCACTGGTTGGTGATGGTGTCATACCTGAAGATGGGAAAAAAGGACGTTTTTATGTTTGTTTTGGTGCTTGTTGTGTATTTAAATATATATATATATATATATATATAAAAAAATCAAAGCTATAGAAAAGACAAATGACAATAAATGCACGTGGAGGTTAATGATGGATAACTTAACTCATGACCCCTGGTCCACCAAACACATCCATAATGAGGATTCTCTAACATATATACATGAAACCTATATAGATGCACATCCCACTGAAGTCAATCATTTACACCCCCCACATACAGAAAATCCCTTTGCTCTGAATTCCCAGTAAAACGCTCATTTTGGCTGCAAGGCTGACAGATATAATTAGCAGAATGCCTACACCACCAGGGAAGATGAAAAAGACCAACCATTACGTACAATGACAGCAATTAAAGCAATTACACAAAGCAACATATGTTGGGAGCTACAAGCCATTAGTCTCTGGAGTTGGGCTGTGTGTCAGCGCCGAGCTCTGGACCTTTCTCCCTGAGCCCTCCCTGGCAGAGACTTCAACTCTGGGCCTAAAACTCAGCCGACCCAAACCGGCACAAACAGACGCAGCCAGATGAAAGGACGTGACACAATGAGCTGCGTGAGAACAAGACACTGGCTTATGGGACTGTGCCCTTGTCAGAGGCTGAAAGCGTGTGTGTGTGTATGTTTGTATGTATATTTCTTGAATTTGCATTTAGTGTGCATGCTTCTTGTGTGTGTTGAGACACGTGTTTGTGTGTGTTGTTTGCCCCGTGGCTCCATTAGCGCAGTGTAATCCCCCGCCCATGGGCTGCTGATCAAAGCAGCCGCGCCGACAGCCTTCCTGTGATTTGTGATTAAAACACACATGCATTCAGACTGAACCAAGCCATCTCAATAAAGGTGCTTTGTTATAAGAAAAACACCTGTACATGAAAAGCCATATCCATCGTCCCCCAGGACAAACAACCCTTATGTGAAGAAAGCTTTAAAGAAATTAAACCTCCACACTATCACTTAAAGGCATTTTTTTCCAATTTATTTCAGAGGTCAATTGCTTTTATTAGCATTCTTCTCTTTTCTTTTCCCTTCACTTCTGATGTATTTGTCGTGTCAGTCTGTGGATGCTCTACACCTGCAGTTCCTGTTGCATCTGAAGTCAGACTGTCGAAAAATGACAATTGCAAGGTTGCATGCAGCTCTGTGTGAAACGGCTGTTGTGTGGGAGGAGATGGGTGAATTAACCTTCGGGAGTATTCTCTTCGGGGGTCTGTTCATGTCCTTGGCAATAGCTGCTAAGAGGGGCATGTTTAACCTTACTGACAGTCTAAGGAAGTGGTGACACAGAAGACACTTTGGGAAAGGTGGACTCCAAACACTCAGAGTGCCAATTAGCACAGTTTAGACGGGCACACACACATCAGCAACAGGTTGAGTAACTGAGCCCTGTTGAGAGAGAAGGACTAACATGCATCTCGTTCTCTGGCAGATGTAATTATCCCTCAGACCACATTGCGGGAGGTTCATAAATTTAAGGGTCAGGCACTGCAGAGCGAAGCTGATTAAGGGAAAGACAAAAGGCCAACAGGATGAATGCAAACAGCTGGTCATGATGAGAAACGATTAAAAAACCTAAAGACTCAATTGTGCACAAAAAACCCTGTTCAAGTTATCTAGAAAACGTGAGAGAAAGACCACCAAAACACCAACACAGAAATGTCTTTTGTTAAATATGCAGCACCACTCGAACTCTGTCAGATAATAATGTGCTGAAGTCAGACGTCATCTCTTTTAGCAGGACGCAGATCAAGAAAATAGGCTTCAAGGTCCATTAATGTAAACACTGCACGGCACATCATGCAGGCAAAGGGGTCAGAAATTCGGATAAAGAGGAACAAGTGCAGGTCAGAAGAAACCGTGTGTCTCAGCCTCAGAGGTCATGGATCTGATTAAAATCATTACATGTGTGATTCACCGTTAAGCATTTAATGTGAACTGTGACATTAGCACCGACACAGAAATGATACTGAGTGGGTGTATAAGGTTCGATTATGTCTCACAGGCAAGCAGATGGTGGAAGGAGAGACAGAGAGAGACAAAGAAACCCACAACGCTTTCATTAGAAAAACAACTACATCTCTTCGTCTTTTCCCTCTGAAGCTCTCCGTCAGACCGAACAGACAGACAGAGCTTTCTCATTGTCACCAAGACACTGTAGGAGTTGATCTATCAACATGTTGCTCTGCATCGATTGCTTTTCTTTTTAAGTGTTTATACACAAAGACTGATCACTGCATGAAGCCATGTAATCGGCTGTAGCTCCTGACAGGGCTTGTTTCATCATGCAGGGACAATCATCTCCAAAATTCTGCTGCAGGGTTACAACAGACCAAACAATGTAGGATTGTTTTCTTTTGTGTAGGAAGAGCCAGGAAGAAAAGACAGATAGGAAGAGGAGACAGGGGAGTGAATGAAAGAAAGAGGCCAAACATTTAGCTGGATTTGCCTCTGAATATGTAATCTGCATAAAAGGAAAAACAACACGCACTGTGACTGACACGCCAACTAATCACACTTATAATAATCATGTCAGCCAGGTGTAAAAGCCACCCACACGGTGGGACTGCGTTGGTAGAAGAGTCCCAACTAATGTCCATTCCTGGACTTCGTTCTTAATTGACCTGTCTGAATACGAACCATAATATCTGACGATAACAACAGGTAAAGTGAACAGTTGCCATGGAAATGTACAGTCACACCTGCCATGTTTTATTTATGTTGTCAGCAACAAGGATTTGTCATCCCCCCACCTGCTTCCCTGCTCTGCATAGTACACATGAAAAATGAGATCCAACCTTAATATACCAGTTTGCACTCTACATTATGGATAACATATAAACAGTATGCTAAATATGAGCTCACCCATAAAGTACATATTTATGGATGACTGCTGACAAGTTTCAACATAATATGCAATGTGTATATACTGTACCTTACCTTGGTTCTACTGTTTATATCCAATGTATTTGGTTTTATAGTAGATTCTAAAAAATATACTGAGCACACACACAGACACACACACACACGTCTTTCTTTTTATTATTCGGTGGTAGCCTAAACACTACTATGGTGCCCCATGCAAGACTCCTGTGGAGCTGCTCAGTGGCCACGGGCCAGACTCTGGTTGTACTAGGCAGCTTCCAAGTGAGTGTGATGATGGGGTTCTTGACAAAAACGACAACAATAAAACAAAGAAACTGGACGTCTCTATATAAATTACCCAGATTTTAAAAATGTACATACTGTGAGCTGCGCTGTCCACCTCCAAAAACTGAAACACGATGTGTCTGGATGTGGACTTCACCAGCTAAGAAGATATCACTTTGGGGTGATGTTTTCACAGTCAAACAAATGTGGCACCTTTCAAGTAGAACTCACACCTCGGGCCCGCAAATTGCAACGGAAACTCCAAAACATACATCTGAGTCGCTGAACATAAAAATTAATGGAAGCAATAAAGTTTCAGCTGTTATTGAGCTTTCCATTTGATTTGCTGGCATCGCACATATAAAAGCCTGTGTCCTGTTTTTCTGTTATTTACGAAGCAGCTACAATGGAGCAGCACCAAGATAATGCAGAAAAGAAGAATAAATATTAAAAGCATGAATCAGTAAGTTTGTAGGAAGCCAGGAAAGCATAAAAACTGTGGCTGCACTTTGTTGCAATGCACTGATGAGTGCTTTACAAGCTGAACAATATCTGCCTCTTTACAACATTTCCTCCCCCTTTCCACCACAAATATCACTACATTACACAGCTGTCTGTATCTTTGCCCCATCGATACACACAAATGATGCAATCTAAGCATCTAGAAGGTGAGGGTTAGCGCTGCTAATTCACTAATATTGTTCCTTACATTGCACCTCTCTCTCTCTCACACACAAACACACATGCGATAAACTTTGATAGATCGGCTGCCACTTTTTGAGATACTCACACGTATCCATTTCCCCTGAGATACACACTACATCATATATAGAGTGAGAAAAGAGTGGTGTGTTAGAAGGAGCAAATAAAAAATGCCTCACTCAGATAACAAAACCACTCAGGCTCTATACACCTCAGAGCTGACAAAAAGATCCATTAGGAGGTAGAAGAGTGCATCAGGGCTGCACTGGAATGGCATGCAAACATAACTGTTTAACAATGGCTACAGTATCCCTACGCCAGCCAGGGAAAACACTGAGATTCAAGCAGTTTGTCGTACACACATGAAAGACACACAACAAAACCTGCGTTCATTTAGGCTCTTAACTCTGCTTACATAGAACAGGTTCACAACAATAGCACTGTAACCCAAGAAACATGCGTGTGTGTGTGCGTGTGTGTGTGTGTGTGTGTGTGTGTGTGGGCAAATGCAGTGGAAGGTAGTTTAAAAAAGCAGTGCATTCATCACCTGCAGAGAGGACCTGATGCTCCAGATTCTATCGAACAGCAACTCATGCCCTTAAGTTACAAATTCACATTAATCCCTGCAACACCTCAGCTAGCTATCTCACTCGCATGTAAAATGTATACCTCCTCTTTCTCTCTTCCAATGTGTTCCTGCTGCCCACACACACACACACAAACACACACACACACACACACACACACACACTGGTGGTGGTCAACATTGTGTGCTTGAATTTGCCTTGTTTGCAACTAAAGTGTCACATTTGGTTCCAAAAAAATACAGTTTAAAGCTGCAGTTTTTATCTTTTATTTCGATATTTTTAGTAGATATGCTCCATAATTAATTGTAGAAAGGTGATGTTGACACGTCCAGTGACAAAGACTTGCAGAACAGCTTCGGCAGTGGTGCAGAAAGTTGTATATTGTAACACCTGCTAAACAGCAGCTTGTTAAGCACTGAGATGACGTTAACCCACTGACATTAACATTAAGCTCAAGGTACTAACTACAGCTTCAGAGAGCTGCTAAAATGACTATAGTTTTCACTATAGTTCTCCTCCCTATGAGGATTTCAATGAATCATGTGAGCTTTGACATACTCTGCATATCTCTTTCATATGCAAAGAAATCTGTACATTAAGACACGTTCAGCTTACTGTTACCCAAAGCTTACTGTTACCGCCCCCCCTCTGGAGTCAAGTGTCATTAAGCACTTTCCACAGTAGTTGGGTCTTATTTCTATACTGCTGTCGAAACAGGCACAAGAAGTGAGCGAGAGCATGTGTATGTGAGTGAATCAATCCCTCATAGCCTGTTTCCTGTCAGACATAATGAACTGAGAGGTTGTGATTTGGCTTGAGGAAAACGGGGAAACAGTGTGAATCAGCTCCAGCCTGGAGGGCATTCAAAACAATTTGCACATAAATAAAAGCATCATTTGCTCAAATTAGCGTTTGTCATGTTTGTCTAAAATGTTCATACATATAGCAGCTACGTGGGGGGAAATCTCCATAGCATGACAGGCTATAATCTACAGAGTCCTAGTAGGGAAACAAGTAGATGAAATTGCCTACTGAGCTTTCATTTTAAACCAACTTTAGCTACGCATTTGTACTTTGCAAGTGGGGTGTTTGACAAAAGAAGCTGCTGATAGTGGCTGTGGATATTCATTTGAAATCATTCAGCTGTGACTTCCTGCTTCTTTGCATATTTGCTGGTATCTCATCCAAAAATGCTTTACTCGCACCTGGCTAAGATCACAGTGTGGTGAAGGCTACGCAGGGAAATGTATGAAGAAATGTGAATGAACAGAGGGAAAAATGAGCGAGAGTTGCATTCATTTGAATGTCTATTAAGAGATAGACATTCATGCATAGGATAGAGTCATATAGAGGCAAGTGGGAGACAGGACATTCACTTTGGATGGGAGGAAAGGAGGAGGAGTGAGTTTGGGAGTAACAGGATAGAGTCAGACTCTATCTGTGTTGTGTCAGCTGCCATCTGTGTGTCAGAGCACATCACAGAAACTGTGAGGCCTGTGCCCACACCTCAACTATCACTATGCTGTCTGCTGGGCACCAACACTCACACATACGCATCTCCTAATTACCACTGCCACTCATTTTAGAACATTAGGACACACCTATAGCAGCAGAGGGCATATGGACATAACCAACTGTGTGTAACCAACAACCAACTTTGGTCTAGTGAACCCCCATTTTTTTTACCGCCCTGTACTAAAACCTTATTTTACAGTACCTGAACTGTAATAGCAATTCTGTTTGAAGCCATCCGGTTTTGGCCACATATCATCAAAAACTGGGCCCAAAAAAATGGGGCTATGTGGTTGCTAACACGTACACTTACCGTACTTGGAAGCAGAGTTTAGAATTTAAAGGTAAACAAGCAGCAAATATTAACACTTGTAAGTTAACACCCATGATGGATAATTCCTGGAGTTACATTTATCTCAAGGTCTAATTGAATTTGCAAATTGACAGTTATATAGACGTCTTTCTTTGACATACTGTTCAAAAAGGTCCTCAAATGAGCCGACCCACCTTTAGCTATGCTTTTTCTTCCAAAAACAAAAACTTTTCACAAATTGTAAGAGATGAAAACAAAACCAGCAGCTCTGTGACAACTAATTTGAACTCGTTTGTATTCACCTCTGTTCCCCTGTGTTGATTTTCTCTGCATGTGACAGCTGTTAGTAGCCGTGTTCTCTCTCCCCGGGTTGATAATCAATGTCTGATGGAGAAATCTAGCGAGTCCTGCCTTATAGAGGAAGGGAGCTCTGCTGCTCAGAAATGTAAAAGTTTGGGTACATTTGCATCCTATAGGAAGCACGTGATTTTGCTGACATGCTTGCAGCATCATCAGGGAAACTGTGCGGAAGCCACAACAGCAGTTACTCTTCATTTAAACTAATGACTTGGAAATTTTTGAATTTCAAATTAATTTTCAGGCTCTTGCTGCCAACATCAGCCTCCCAACTAAAAACATGAAGCAGGAATATGTCTTCCTACCATTGTTTTGTTTCTGATGAGGATGGAATCAGCATTTGTAAATCGATGTGAATGTAGAATACTTTATATTAGTAAATACAATAAACAAAACATGGGGTTAGAGGGTATAAGTTAAAATGAAGATTCTTCCTTCATAAAAAATATATGTTTGTTACATGTTCATGTTTTAGCCACTTGACAAAGTTCCTCAACTTCCTTAACTTATTTAATTAGACACTTTGAACAGGAACTTTTAAATAAATATTAACTTATTGGAGCTTGGAATGATTTCTCAAAATTTCTCCTAACATTTCTCAAAAGCAGCCACAAAATGACAAAAGTAAAAAAAATAAGTTTATGGTCCTTAATTATGCCTTTAATCATTCTGTGACCTCTCAAATTTACCTTAGGACCCCTTGAGGGGTCTCAAAACCAGGTTGAGTACTACTGATTTAACCTTTGACACACTTCCTCATTCATGAAATCCCAGATCTCCCTCATTCCTCTCAAGGGCAGAGCCATTTTGCTTGTTATTTGCTCATAGTACACACTTCTGACAGATTGTGTATGATGACATCTGGGAATCTGATGGAGTCTTGCTCTCCGTATGGACAGCCTTGGAGGGTGTTCATCTAACAGACTGGAGTCAAGGTCAGCCAAAAGAGCCACACACAAAACACACACCACTGCCATCACTCTAGCAAAACACACATATACACAAGTCATTAACTCTGATGGATTATAGCATATTTCAGGCTAATAAGACAAACACAGTTTACGTGTATACACCATGCATAAATGCATGCACACACACACGATTATAGCCGTACTTATAAGCACAGATGGACATGGACCTGCCACCTTACTATCACTTTCAGATAATCCTAGTGAGACAGAAAGTGATCTTCCCACTGACCACATAAATCCTTGTAAATGAACTTTCAGAGCACAAGTCTCTTTTCTTCATCTGTGAGTGCACAATCATGTATGTATAGAAGTTTAGTGTACAGTACATGCTGATAAACTGCAGATATGCTTTACGACACTTGTACTTGAAAAGGCACCTTGAGACGCTATCAGGAAGGGAACTTAGGGAGCCATAATAAAAGTGAGTGTGTGCTCTTAGAGGGTCTCTGCGTATGTGTGTGTATGTGTGGACGTAGATTTAATTGGATGGGAATGTCACGTCGGACAGGGGACATGAGTGCTGCCGGTGGTGTAGGTCGTACACCAATTATTGCTCTGTGCTCTTCAAAACTAGACAGGAGATGGAAGACTGAGACCCCACTTCATTACTAAATAAGCCCCTGTGTTGATAGCAGCCATGTAGGGCAGCACTGCAGGGGTATGGGGGGGTGGGAACTGGTGGTTAGAAGAGAGAAGAAAATTCCCAAGTTTTTAGGAACTACAAATGGCGTCATGCTGCAATCATCTTTGGCAAAAATTGTTTAAATTATCACTGGCTAGAATTGGAACATAGAGTAAGACTTAACACAAACAGACAAAAAGGCTTCAGCTATGCAAACAGATCAGAGAGGATGTTCTTGGACTCAGACACTGCGAAGTTAAACATAAACACACTCACAATGACAAAGCTGAAATGATGTCATTGCTACTCATACTATACCTGCTCTTACAAAACTCTGCTAGAGGACATCATCCGTACTCCTAACAATGAACAACTACATTTTCCCTTAGAAGGCAGAGAGAAGTTTAAAAGCATTAATATAGATATAGAGTCGTCCCCAAACTAGCACTTTAGGAAGAAAGTTGAAAATTGGGGTTGGCCTTTGACCATGTCGAATAAAAATCACAGTATGCTAAAATTTGCCAATTAAAAGTAAACAAAAATACAGCTAAGGCCAAATATTACTGCCATCTATTGAACTATGCTGCTAGCATGGATAAAAAAAACAATGTGGGGACAACTGTGAGCCTTTGTTCATTTAACACATATACACAGATATATGTAGGCTATGCACGTGAAGCATTAAGGGAAGGCTGAGCATAAATCAAGTGCATGACTGTGAATTTAAAAAAAGAGAGAAAAACTATAAGTAGTTCCATTATGACCTCCCCTAATGGGACACATTAATAAGTGATTCAAATTTTTGCCATTTTAAATAATAATCATGAACTGTACTTAACAATCCAAATGGAGTTTATTTAAAATGTTAAAGGATGGCTTCACTGATTTTAAACTTGCTTCTTTTGGTTCTAGTTTGGGTAGTAAATGTACATAGATGACATCACTAGGAGGAACCTTCAGGTCAGATTATGTCACCTTGTTGCTCACAATATGGAGTTTGTAATCATGGTCGGAGCTCCCCTGGATGACATCATTTGAGGTCCTAATGAGGAAAAACTCTAGAGGAGTTTTTCAGCTAGAAGCAGCAAAATATTTCATTATAGGGAAGTCAGAGCAACGTTTAAATGCATTAATGTGCGTTTAAACCGTAAACTACAGCCACACAGAGCAAGTTGAACATTGTTAGTCGCCTTTTAAAATCAATAAAAAAGATGTTCACCGCACTTATTCTACTTGTGATCGTCTTAAAACATGCGTGCTTACTGGTGCACACACATGCAACTCCCTGACCCAAACACACACAATCAGGACAAATCTATACATAACAACTAACCCTCCCACCTCCACTGTGGATCCTTCTCAAGGTGCCAGGGAGTGTGTTGTCTGAATATTGCGATGGTTTGCCAGGGCTATGGTTTCTAAAGGTCAGTTGTTGCTACCACCTGCGGGGGGGATGGCGAACTGACTGCCAACGATCTTGGTAGCATCTGTCACATCCTAACCGCTGATAATTAGGCAGCAACACAATGCTGCAACCTTACTGATTGGATGTCTGACTGGTTGGTATGATATGAGGGAAAAGGTGTGTGGTACAGGGGGAATATATGATATTGTGCGTGTGTTTGTGTGTTTGGCACCGAGAGATGGAAGGTGAGAGGAGCTAAAAAAAGACACAGACGCAAAAAAAAAAAAAAAAGCAAAAAGAAAAATGATTTACTGCTTGGCAAAGGCTGGAAATCGTCCGAGGTGCCAACTGATCGTTTATCAACGAGGAGGAAGCAAGTACTGCCCGTACTCCTCATTATCTGCAGTCACTCTCTGACTCTGCTTAATACCATCCTCGGGCACACCTGCCACTGCTCTCCGATGTTTCTGTATAACCATCATGCATGCGTGCACACACACACACGCGCGCACACACACTCTCTTTGCCAATCAACCTCTATGTCTCAGAGACCTTCGGTGTCCCATTACAAGACAATGAAGAGGAGACACTGTCTTTGCTTGTGCATGTCAGACAGATTCCAAATCGGCGGCCTCGCAGGCCCCAAATACACCCATCATCTGCAGCCCACCTAATCAGTGCTGTGAGGAGACGGACGGTGGGACAGGAGGTTTAGAAGAGGTTGGAGACTGTGGTTAAAAGAGGAAACCAGGAGGGGAATAGAAGGAGGCAAATAAGCATGGAGAGAGAGAAATATGAGAGAGCCCTGATGATCTACCTGATTTTGGACCATTCTCTTTTTAGACCTGAAGCCTCAAACTCACTGAGATATGCAGTGACTCCTGCATTGAGCTGGAAAATTACTGGGCATGTATATACAGTCTACAAATAAATGACAACTTATGTTTCTCTTCACACATAACACAAAAGTACAGAGTCATGAGGTCAATGTACATATTTTTTTTTACATTAATAGGCAATGCACTTGGCATTGATATGAAGTATCAACTGATTATAAAATGTATTGCCCATTAATGTTCTACAGATCAACAAACCAACTAATGACTAATCATGTCGGCACTGGTGTTAATCAAGCGTTTAAGAACAGATTCATTTTTCTGCACTGCTTCCTTTTGACAAAATGAATGCAGCCACTATGCTCACTCTGATGGATTACCCAATTCAAAAAAAGTTTCAAGAGTTTTTTTATATTGTGCTGAGCTGAAAGGAAACCAAACGGATGCCTTGTAAAAAAAAAGAAATAAACAAAGCTCTATACAATGTGTAAAACTCAGCAGCGTGGTTTGAAAAATGGTTTGCTGTGATGTAAAGAAAACAGGATCTGTAATAATAAGATGCAAAGGAGGAGAGTGAGCAGCGGAGAGACAGGGACATGAAAAGTGAAAATCAACACAGACATTTGAGAAGGGAGAGGGGTACCATCGAGAGGTAATATGGGTGTATGAGAGTGAGACTGCGGGGGGAGGGATGACGGGGGGAGGGAAGTAGGAGTTGAGTTAGTGTGAGAGGGTGAACCAGTGCCTTGACAGCACAGCAGGGGCCAACGCTGTGAAGTTGGTTAATCCTGAGGAGCAGGGGATTAGCTCAGCAGGGGAGAACCATCTCAGCAGGGGGGCCCTGGGAGTCTGTTGTCGCCGGCCACTGTGCCATGCTACAGGGCTACCACGGCAACCCCACCCTTTACACACCCCCCTCCAAAAACTAGCCCTAGGCACTGTCGGACCTAGTATGTGGAAAAGGAAGTAGGCAGTAACGCACACGCAGAAATATAAAATACATGCATGACAGTTTATCAGTTTATTATTGCTATGGAGAGAGTGAGGGTGTCTTCACATGAGACCACTGGTTTCATTGTGATTGACTGTGCACAGCTCATAGACCCATGTTGGGGGTTGCTACATCTACACACTCCTCTCATCTTCACCCGTCAGCGCCTTGCTGCTGAACTCCTCTTCCTCTTCTCTCTCCTACTTTCTTTCTTAACTCTTTCACTGTGGGGTCCCAAACACCTGGGGCTGCAAAGTAGTGGGGGGGTGCTCCACTGTTATTAGCATCATTGAACTGTTTATTATTTCCCTACTGTCTCCAAAAGAGAGTGCTGTTGGGCAGGGAGCTGAAACAGACAAAGAAGGACCTCCACATCCAATGTATTGTGTTGTATTTGTATTGTGTGTGAGAGCGAGCCTGTCGGCCTGTATACAAATAGATTGTGTGTGTTCACATCTGCCTTTAGGTGGTAAAACCCAGAGGTGAATGGCAGGAAGTGCAAGCTGCATTTGAACAGACCTGCCACAAGCTCCTCATTTTGGCTACTTATCAGCTTCTATGTGCCTCCAGACAAAGGAGCCGATCCTTACCAGAGCGGGCTGATATGGGCAGCCAGGAGGCTAATTCTGCCTCAACACAACTCAATGAGCAGCTGACTTTTACTTCTGTGAGTGTGACATGGACTCTCTTCCCACCCCTTGTGTCCCTAGTGAAGGGGACCCTTCTCTGGATGACTGACGACCCAGCACGCACACCACTCGCGGAAATCGAACGTTTGAGAACCTTTCAGTTCATGGAGCAACCCACAGAAGACATGCTTCTGTGGGTGCAGTGTGAGCCATGATAAAACCTCCCGCTGGAATCTCTATCTCACTGCAGGTTCTTGGTCATGGGTGACTTGAAGAAATTTCCTAGGAGCCATTCAATGCTCTTTCACAAGGTCGTTGAGGCATTTCAATTTGCCTCCTGCATCACACTAAGCCAACATTCCTGAAATGGACCATTATGCTGGTAAAAAGTGTTAGAGTACTTAATGAGAAAGTAAAACTCAAGACACAGATGGAGGAGGGTTGTGTTTAAGGCAGGATAAAGGCAAAGGTAAAGAGGGACCAAGGCTGACCACTCCAGAGAAGCTCAGTAACCTTCAAAGAGATGGAAGAAACACAAATCTGACACCCAGCACTAGATGACTCCCTAAAACCCAACTCAGTGATGAAGTGAAGGAATGTTTGTACAATAACAGCAACGAAAAATAATTCAGTTTCTGAACCTGAAAAACACATGAACTATGAAACCTTCTCCATAGATTTAATGGGCACATATTTATGTACTACATTGTCAAAGGTCATTTTTGTTTAAAAAGCCAGAAAAGATCTTTGCCAATCTCCCCTCCATACTTGTTAGCCACACAGCTCAACATCCCTGATGAGAAGAGTTAGTTGCTGTACTCTGTGTCATGTTGCTAACAGTATTCATGCAATATTAACTTACAATAGAGCATGGAGGACGCACAAACCTGTGCATAGTGTGCAATAAATAAAACAAAACCATCTGTGATTGACACATCATTAGACACCTATGAATTATTCAATATCTGCAATCATATTGGTTTGCTGAATGATCAACATGCTGAGGAGCATGCAGGCCCTGGGTACCTGATTGCAAGTTAAAAGCCTCCCGAACTCGATTGCTCCCATCCCTAAAAATCTGTCAGTCATTAGTGTGGAGAACGGAGACAGGAATAAGCCTGCTCGGTCCTCTGAGTGTTGATTTGGACCTCCTGCCGTGTCCAGAGAAAGGCTGCATTCTAGTAGCTTTAAGATAGCGCTGATTGAAGACATAATTGTGAATGTGGGTGAATTTCACGGTCAGGAGCGTGAAACCCTCAGTGAGATGAATGGTGAGATGGGGTGCGAGGGAAGCAGGAAGGACTGCAAATTAGGAGTTGGTGTGCTCAGCGCCAGAGCTGGAAGATGAGAGGCCTCAACAGAGGATGACTAATATATGCAGACCCACATATAGAGGCATACATATGTATATATTATGAAGGAGCAATAAGTACACAAACATTGGAAGTTCACACAGACACATACGAAATGAAAAAAGATTGGCTGCATGTGTAAACAATATCCGCATCAATCACTTTATGAGTGAAGCAAATCCAGTCTGGTAGCTATGCAGTTTCATGCCATTCCCCAGCCTTTAAACACAAACCCCACCAGCCATCTGCATATGAAACAAGGCAGCCATTCACATACTGTACACTGACTAATGATTTCTGAATGTTATTAGCTCTCCACATTACAACTGCACTTCAGGTGCCCGTGCAGGTACAGGTGACAAAAACAGGCATGAGTAACAGTTCCCTTATCTCCATTGGCCAGGCTTTAGTGCTGCTGTGGGCTGGCTGTCTCCCTGCTGGAGTCTCTACTATCTTTAGAGTTTTGGCCCAACAATACTGAGCTGCAGTAGAGCCAACTGTGTCTCACTGCAGAGCCACACCTGCCAAATCTGGTAGTTAGCTACAAAATAAAGGATCAGCAGTTAATGGGGCTCATTTATCAAAGCAGGAATGAACAAATACCTCCAGAAATGGCCTGAAAAGTGATCTTGATAATGTTAAACTGTAAGCTTTTTTCAGGCTACGATATTTCTGCAGTGTCTCATATGTGAAGCCAAATGTATGTAGGTACTGTAGGTTCACAATGCCAAGCTCCTAAAACAAGCCCTTAATTATTTAAAGTGTAAATGAAAAATACAGGTTCGATCTGTGTAGGTTTTTATGAAGGTTTAAAGCTAAAAGTGTAAGTAAGGTTACATTTTCTGACAGAGTTGTCTATTCGTACTTTCATTCAGTATTGTAAAAAAACAAAACAAACAAAAAAAACCTAATTTGTGGAATTATATAAACCCTTGTTTGTGAGCCTCATGAAATAAATTGCTTAATCTGTCAAGCTCTTCCCCAAGCCACTGAGATTGTGTATGATTTATAGCACCTGTCTTTTGAGTTGATTCGAGAGACCAGCTGCCTGTTGTTCACAAATCTGCTGCGGAGTCACAAATCCGCTTTAATCTTTGAAATAGCCCACCCTTTCTCGGCAAAACAAACAGATAATACAAACATTCAGCAACAGTCAGGTGCAAAGCTTAACTCCATACTGTTTCCTTCACATTATTTAAATATTTTATCGTGCGGTACAATATTATTGAAAACCCAAGAGAGAAGCAAAACATTTTTGAGCCTCAGCAACTTCTGACAAATTATTTAAAACTTGTGACGATGGCTGACCTTAACGAACAACGCCAAGTTTCCAAACCGTTGACCGCTGAATGTATACAGAAGAAATCCCACAAAAAAATGTAATCTCTGTCGGGGCTGTCAACTCTGTTGTGAAAGTCTTCTGAGGCTTTTCAGCAGCTCCTTGAGACTTTCCCAGGACCCACTCAAAATGTCGTCAGACCATAAATGAACTACTGTTTTGGGCTCGCATTCTCACAAAGTACACAGTTGTGCCCACCCGCTCTCATATTACATCCATGGCTGATGTTAGCTGGGAAGTTTTTCCCCACTACTTTGCTGAGACTATTGCCCAATAGGAACAGAGTACATTTGGGGTGAGGGGGGCTTTTAAAGGGCAGGAGCTAAGTACTATGTAAATGCCCATTATAAGAAAAATAACCAGTTTCCCAAATGAAATCAAGAAGGGGGCATTTAGAGAATGTGAAGATATGTCACGCTGTGTTTGAAAGATGGGGACGCCATCTTGTGAGGTATAGTATGTGCTCAGCAAAGAGTCACACAACTCATAACTGAAAGGCAGAGGGATCCTCACAAAATGGCAAAAATTCAACATGGCATGACAACTTCAAATTGTGTGTGTTACTGCTGATGATCATCTTTTCACTCATCATCAGTAATTAGGCCACAAAGTATCACTGATATACTTTGGTACTACTTACGGTACTTGTTACATTGTACTGTACGTAGTACCAAAGGTTTTTTATGTCAAACTCTCCTCTTAGGAGCACTGCTCTGATGTCTTTATTGGGCTTGAACAGAAGGTTTGACGTCATTGGGATTATTCAGCTGTAAATGAGATCCACTGATGTGTTTTTTGTTATGTAATGATTTTTGCATTTTTCAGTAGTTCTGTTGGGCTGCTGAACAGCTCTTGCAGGAATGTTGTTCAAAGCTGTAAAGGCTTGATGAACAGCTGGCCATATGGCTATTTGGTCCTAATACCACGTTCTCAAAAATATGTTTAATGTAGACAACTATGTTCAGATTAGTAAATTCTACACTAACCCTTTTCTGTAAATTATGCGCACATTAATTTTTGCTTTGCAGACTCACCAAAGAAAATGTATATGTTCTCTTTGGAGGCATATGGACTGATATCTGAATGTTGTGTGAGCTGCAGTACTTGCCTAATTCAATCAGTTTCCTAATGTTACTGTGAAAAGGATATCACTGGATATCTAAGCTGGTTATAAGCATATAATATGTTTCTTATTGAAAATGTAATATTGACAATCCTGGGGATGTAATTTCCTCCCTCCAACCTAAACCTATATTACTACAGATATAGCAATAATATAAAACCTGAAAAAAAAAAGGTTTTACCAGCAGGAAGCAGAACACATCCAACCATTACAATACTTTTGTTATTCCTCGCCAACAGCCTTCTACACACTAAACACAGTTAGATGTTCTGGTCTCCTTAAAGGTGTGTACGGATCACACTGCTGACGTTTGCCACACGATTAGCCTACAATTCATTAACAAAGTCAGTGGTAAAGGCGTTCACAGCAGGTCAACACATCCTGTCAGCTATAAAAGGTAGACTATTCAAATAACACATTTTAAATGGAAATCTGAACCAATGAATAATATATTTGTAATCATCATGAAAAATTAAAACACAAAAACCTTTGCAATTTGAATACATCAGCCGATGTACCAGTGTCAGAATTCCAGGTATCACTTCCCTGTTTATGCATTTTAAAAAGCACATACTTATTACGTATTTAGGCTTTATATTCACAAAAAGTGAGTCTTTAGACCTTCTGACTCAATTTTGACTCTCGCTTCTCACAGTTGCTCCTTAAAAAGATGAAATAAAAGCCTGGGTTGCTTAGAAACTAAAGAAAGTCAGTTGACTGCTGTAAGAATTTTGCCAAACAGCTTGAGAGACCTGTTACCTTTTACATGATAAGGCCAGTGAATACAACCCTGACCCTGTGTTAAAAATGGTATGCATCAGCCTGAGAACCCTGCGTGTTCCTCCTAATACAAGCTCAACTATGTTTTTTTGTGCGAGTATTTGTCCCTAGCCAATGCTCGCTTCAAGAGTGCAGCACTAGGGCAGTAATACCAAGAAGAGGAGGCCTCTGGCAGTTCTTGAATAGGGGCAAAGTAGGTTAAAGTTTTACGGCGCTGATAATTGAGTCCAGTTGCTGAGGGCCACAGAGAAGCTTCATGATTGCACAAAAACGCACACAAGAGCACAGAGAGAGAAACACATACAAGCACATCACACCGCTAAATGCTGATTTCTTTGGAGCCGTGAATGCCCTAGATGCACTGGCAGCTCTCAAAATTAAGCAGATCAGAGACAGAGGAATCAAATGCGTTTCCATTACGGGGCAAATATTCTATCTACCCCCTGTCATAACGACACTGTATAGCAGCATTATGGGGAAATATCAAATTAGGCTGTTTCATTTGGAGGACTGTTGTGCATTGCGAACAGCTTTAGAGATCAATTGAGCAGCTAGGTAATGAGCGGCAGCGGCCTGCTCTAATATACTCAGTAATGTTCTTTTGATTGCTTTGGTTAATCTCGCTCTGCCGTGCAGGGGAGGTAGCCCCCTCTGTCTGCTGAAGCTCAGTCCTCAGTCCAGGTTAGAGGAAAAAATAAGAAACACACAGCAGTGTTGCAAAAGTCAAGCGATATGGATCCAGTTATTAAATCTGAACAATCCCTATTCGAGTTTAACGCCACTAGGAATTCATTACACTCCATGAGAACACTTTTTATGTCTAGTTTTATGCTGAAGAGTTTCAACAAGTACAGAAAAATACGAAGAAAAGACCCAGCTGAATAGGCCACAGTGGACGACCTTCAAATGAATTGTCAGTGATGTGCTGATGCTGAAGTGGATGGAATCAGAAACAGTATACCACTCTGCTCTCTAAAAGCAAATTCTCTCACTCATGCACCACTCACAAACAAGTAAGAGGTGCTCTGTCGCACAACAGCCCTCACAGCTGTGGCCATTTAATATTCTCCGGCTCAGATTCATTTCTCTGCACCTTTTGCTCTCACAGAAAATGCTAACAAACCTGTCCAACCACTTTTGCAATATGCTGCACGGCACTGCTGCATGCCACACCATCTGCCACGTTCCACTGCACAGTGTGAATACTTATTTGCTCAAACTGGATTGCTCAGCAAACGCCTACTTTTGAAGATCTGTTCACACGTGCGCCCAAAGATGGCTGTCAATTCAGGTGTGAGCTGGATGGGACTGTGCAGTCGCCAGCTGGGAGTTGCTGGAGTTGTTTGTTGCTTGGAGAGAAGGTTCTGTTGAGACTGCGTGACTCTTACCTCTCTACGTGATCCAGGTTCCCTGATACACCAAGCCCTCCGATGGTGTAAAGTTTGCCGTCGTACACCAAGCTGTTGTGTCTGCAGCGAGCCACGGTCATCCGGGACACCAGATTCCAGTTGTCCAACAGGGACATGTAGCACCAAACATCAGCCACCATCACACCTGACTCAGTACCACCTGAAATAACAATAAGGGTTATTAGAGCAGGCATGCAGGGTGATCATAAGAGTGTTTCCACAACATAAACTCTCCCAGGTAACCATGACCCTTTAGGGAAATTATTCCAGGCGTCAAACGAATGTGTTGACAACGCAGTTATATTGTCAGCTTTCCTATGCCTAGCATTCAGAATTGCAGGTATACTGTAAAATAACCATACAGTACAACAGACTGTCTACTTTGGAGAGTGGTGTTTTCAATTTTTCAGCCCTCTTTTCCACCTCTTCATTCATTCATTAATCCACTGCTGGTTCTTCAGGCACAGTGAAAATCCAACCAGAACATGTACAGAAGCAGCTTAGTTTAGAGATTAGTTTCTGTGGCTCCTGTCACTATGAGATTGAAAAGGACTACATGAATTTTATGTGGTGTATAACGGGTGTCACATGTGAATTTCTAAAGTGTTGACATTACGTGGTACTATGATTAAAATATTATTCTAATGATTTTATTTTCTCTACCTGACTGTAAGCTGCTTTCTGTTGTCGACTAATAAACCAGCCAACTAACAAAACAGCCCTTGTTTCAGGTCTCTTCAAAGCAGCTCTGTCAGCTGTGTAGTCTGACATCTAACACCAGCCATGACTCAGTGACCCTGCTCCAAGTGTGAGGAAGGTTACAGACTAGAGGCCGTTGATTGGCTAGCTAGAACACCTCTGATTTCCCCACTGGCTGTCTGACTCCCAGCAGACACATGCAGACCTGTTCCAATGCCCAAACACAAATTTACATTTATATGAAAAGAGGGAGAGGAAAGGTACACGCAGGACAAATCCTGTTGCATTTCCACGGTGCAATGTCAAGGTCTGAGTACCGTGCAGGATTCTCGCACAAATGGACTGTGGAGGGCGAAATTCAGTGTACCTCTGGAGGAGCAACTTAAAGGTGTCGCTTAGAGGGAGTCACAGAGTGCACAGTGTGCCACTATGGAACAAAATAAACTGCAGAACACTGCAATGACTGTAAAGGCAAGCTGAGGAAAAAAGTCAAGTTCAAACAAATGCTCCACAGAAGGTAAATAAGAGAGACATTTTAGACATAAATGACTCTTCTGAAGAGAAAGACATTAAAGTTGTCTGCAGTGTTGGGCAGACAAAAGCTTTCAAAGCTACAGATGAGTAAGCTCTGAGACCAGCCAGCCCTTTAAAAGTCTTTAACTGTTTCACAAAGGTCACAGGAAATGGGCGGTAGCCCGGGTAGCTTCGCTTTACCAAATCCTATCTGTTGAAAATGATGCAAGTGACTTTGTATACTTTAAAGAGAGTTTCCTGAGTCTTTTGTTCTATCAATAGCTGTTACTAAGATCGAGAATGAACTCAAAGTTAGAAACATTGTTATTTAGTAGTATGTTAGTTAGTTAGTGACTAGTTTGTTGTAGTGCATCATAACAAGCCTTAAAACATAATTGAAGTGCTACAGAATTGTCCCTTGCAGCTGATTGGTCCGTTATTTTATTCAACGTGGCTAAAAAAAAACCTGAAAAGGATTCCATGCTCCAGGTCAAAACAGGTTTTGTTCCCAATGGTAAAATCAAGAAAAATTTGAGAAATGGCTGCTTAACAGTATTGGAGTTTTATTCTCATTAGTAGCCTGGAATGTCTACAGCCATGCTAGTGGCTCACAAAAGGCAATATAAACATATTGGTGTTCAGCAGCTGCAGGGCCAGGCTTTTGCACCTGTTTACAAGGTGCAGATGTGACACATTCTTGCCCTTAACACGTGCTGTATGTGTCAAACTGTGTTAGCCAATCTTCAACTCCATTCTGCTGTCATTTGTGTGAGTGTCTGCATTATGGATCTCACTCATCATTGCATATGCAGAACCATGCAAATAGGAGAAGGAGACTTGGTAAGAGAGGTTGATTATGCATTCTGCTGGATTTATGGAGGTTGAATGATAAAATTTCTTAATTAGCAAGACACGAATACAGCTTACTGTATGCTGATGGAAATGTCAGTTTTAATAAAAACAAATGAAACACTGTATTCTTTTTCTGCTGATCAGTGCAAAAAGGGCAAATTAAATTATTCTAAGCTGAAAAAAAAACTTTTAAGGAGGGAAAATATCTTCATAGGGAGTGTATTTAGTCATGAACCAAATTAAGGTACAAATTGGAACTTGATCTTACGATGGAACTGAATAAAGTGCCAGGGAAGACCTGAACTTACGGTACAATTCCCAACGACAATTGTACATGGCAGTGTACATCAAGTTTTCCAGCAGTTTTTGAAATACAAAACAAAATTTTGAGACACACTTTTCCACTCCACCTCAGTCCATTCTAAATAGGCTCAGGCTTAAAGAAGGTAGCAGTGTGTGTGGAATTACATATGGTTGTTTCTGTGCAAAGTGACGTTTTACAATGACAATGACTTTCAGAAGTTTTCCTAAGCAGTGATTTCCATCAAACAACAGAATTTGTATTTCAGTCTGGACAAAACAGACATCCTGATAGCATACTGTAATTGAACAATTGTAGGCACAGCAAAATCAGCCTGATGTTCGAGTAATTTCGCCTTTGAAGCTGTTAAATCTAAAGATTCAATTTTGTTGTGAGTTAATATGAAATATTCCAGAATGTGTATATTAACTTTCACTGCTGCTGCGAGATAAACTGATGGTGCTGTCCTCCTGCTCTGTCCCATTACTGTACATGAATGGTGGCAGATACAGATACAACTGAGCTGCTGGAGTGGGCAATTTAGCTCACCTGACAGGTAGATGTTGTCTCCTGCCGAGATGACACCGAAGAACTCGCGGTCATAGAAGGGCAGGCTGGCCAACGGGTACCACTTACTGTTCTGTGGGTTAAAACAGGTGACTGCTGTCAGGGAGCGTTGGTTCATCCCGATCGCTTGACGCCCTCCCACCAGTACTATCACCTCAGCTACACCTAGAGGATAAAGGAACAAGAGGGTGATGGAGGACGAACATGGGGGTGGACAAAGAAGAAAAGAGATGGCAGTAAGCAGACTGTCAGGGATTTGAGCTGCAAGTTAGGACTGAGATTGAATCAAAGGCTCTTTGAAAGAATGTAGTGCTGCAGAATAGAGCAGACATGTTGCTTGGCACATTGCCTGATGTAGAGGTTTTTAAATGTGCCTTTAAAGTGCAAAGTGAACATTTTCTACAGTTAATAATGACATCTTATAAAAAAATACCTTTTCAGACAACAACCTTGACAGCTGCATGAAAACACAAATGAGACACAAACACAAGCCACAGCCACAGATTATAAGTCTGCTGTTTTTAATTCACCAGGCCTTGGCTGTCCCCGAGTCAATAAAATGCAAAACAAAATGCTAAATAGAAAAGTTTTCTTTTGGTCACACAGGAAATGGCTGAGTTAAGTTGGAAAGTATAACTCAATTACCAAGACTGATGAGCTGCCATTCTTTTGTTGCAGCCTGGGTCCCTTATTGGCCTTTCCTCCAAGCACAAACCTATACATGTAGTCTTCTACAAACTCAGAGAAACAAACTGTTTGCATATGGCATTAAGAGTACTCAAACTCAATAGGCTACAGTTGATTTGTATACGAAGATGTGTTGTACACACATACACACACCTGCGCGTTTTAAGCCTTGGATGATTAAAAAGATGCTTGAAACACATTCAGCTCTCATCCCCATTAGTCCTCACCCAATCTCTGCTCTCTGCATGCACACACACGCGCACGCACACACACACTCAGAGCCGGTGGATAAAGACACCAGTGATCCAAAACACACAAACAGGTTGGCAGGCTGCCACATGCGTGTCGCAGGTCCTCTCAGTCTTCAGCAGCAGGCTCCAGTGAACAGGCAAGATGACGAACCGCCAGACAGAAATGAGCTGTGTTTGTAAGCAGCAGGCAGGCAGGCGGGCAGAGGGAGGCGAGCCAGGGAGGGAGAGGAGGGCAATAGGGAGAGAGAGAGACAGAGAGAGAGGCGAAAGAGAGAAAACAAAGAAAGAAAGAGAGGGAGCTGATCTTCATACACTACCAACTGCTTGGATCGATACTTTTCCACACAGGCACTCTCTTGACAGGCACATCCATAGGCGGCTGTCTTTTCCATCTGTTTCATTCTGTTAAAAAAAAAAAAAACTATACCCTCATTTTTTTTTCCCTTAAGCTTCTCTTTTTCTTTCAAAGCTGGTAAAACAGAGAGCTTTTCTCTAGAAAGAGGAATAAGGGTAAAAAATGAGAAAAATACAAATACTACAATGGGTTTTGCTGAGGCTGAGCAAACACAGAGCAGTAAGCACTGCCTCAGACATATCGTGGACATACAGCTTAGACTTAGTGGACAGCTTAAAGCTGGCTGGGGCTGTTCCTCTGCGAGATTGGAAGAATGTTTCCCTTTGCATAGAATGAAGAAAAAAGTGACGGCTCAAGGCGAAATAGTGACAGTGTCAGTGAAGATGAAGGTCTGGTACGCAAGTTAAAAAACAGAAAATCATCACAAAATACGGAAGGTGTAGAAGTCGCCACCCTTTCTGGCAGCCTGTGAAAGATGTGTGAACTTGGAATGCTACTAAAAAAGATCCGAGTTGAACTCGTTCCAGACATAGGCCCGGTTTCACCGCTTCATGGCTGACGCCCCAGACTCCAAGCCTCAAAAGGCCCCAAAGACCTCCAACAGACCTTGGATTCCGCTAATAAATGGGATTGTAGTTTTATAGGACAGTCACAGCAACAGTGGCCGGTCTTTGAACAGGCTCTTTGTCTTACCTCTCATGAGCCTCCAACCATACGTACACACACACATTAATTATGTTGACTTTGTTCCGTTATTGTTCTTCCTCGTGATTAGTTTGCTGCTATAGCTGGGCGTGTTCGGACTCTATTTCTCTTTATCACATGCGATTTTTCAACGTTACTTGGTTTTAAAAGTTTTCTCTGCCTTTGTAGGATTACATGTTTCATCTCTTTTCATCTGCTTTTCTTTCATCCTATTAGCTGTTTCACTTTCCTAATTAATTGAGGCAGTCAATATCAGGAAAGTTTCTGTGTCTATGCTTCAGCCACTTTGTGATTTACTTTTTTCCATGTGCATGTAAACTCTTATATTAAATTTATGAATTGCTGAAGCTTTGTCGAAAAGTCTCCGTGATTTTGAGTGAAACAATCTTTTGTTACATACATTCTCAATACAAACTGAACTGCCACAATGACTAACGAGGCAAACTAAAGTAATTCCACATGCAGCTACAACACGCCGAATTGTATGTCTGTGCACATGCAGGTCTTTATTATCACCTAGTGCACATATGCAGGATTGTTCTCAGCCTTTTCCGCTTGGCCAGACACGTCAGTGAGACTCCACATCTAGGCGCCAAAGCTTCTGTGCGGCTCTGACCCCTGAAGCCCTGAACACACTCACAAGCTAACATAACCCTACACCGGCCTGTCAGAACGCAACAAAACAGGAGAACGGCAATGCTGACGGGGAGTCACGGCATCGGATCAGTTGGTTGTGTGGGTGCTCGTATGCGCGTGCACGGGTTTTCTCAGACAATGAAGCCTCACAGGGACGGCTGTCAGTCAGGCAGAAGTTTGACGGGAGTTGAGTTGAGGTATGAAGCGATGGAGGATCGAACGATGAAGACAAGCGGTTGGGGATGAAGGGATAACCAAGTCTTGACAGCTCGTTTTTTTTCCCCCTTTTTCTTTTTTTTTTTTTACTGACAGAGTTTATACCCATGGCAGATTGGAAAGAAAATATCTCCTTCTCCTTATTGTTACTGACCTTTTGTCACATTTCTGGTATATTTTTTACTTGCCAATATTTATGGTAAATCAACCAATCACAAGTTTGCAAAACGAATAGCCTTAAAGAAACATAAACAACCAGACTCATTCATTCTTACTGTAGGTAGATGTTAACGAGGCCGACCACAGGCTTCTAGCTTTGGTTTAAGGCAGCTCCACAGGATGTTCTGTGTTTGTGCCTCTTAGCCATCAACTTTATTTGTACTCAGACTACAGTAAAGTAAGGGGCATTTGCAACAAAAAATAATGAAAACATAATGTCAAAGTGTGATATGCTCTCTTTGAGAAAACGCCAACACAAGATTATGGTTTAAAATTCAGATGAAACTCAGTGATGGTTGAAGGCATGTGGTTTGCAGCATGTTTGTTCCATGAAACCTGCATTAAACACCTATAAAAACAACACATATTGTAACCTTTTATATTATCGTAGATAAATTGGAAACAACTTACATCCCTGGCAGACAGACCAGCTTTAGTATTTATTTGTGGTCATGTTTGTTTCTATCTCATAAATATAATATATTCAACCTTCAGTTAGCTTTGCCAGCTAATGGTCCTCTGTATTGAATAGGTAGGTTGCTGTATTTGAAAATGTTGCTAACAAGAGCAGTGAGAGTGCAACCAAACCTGTTTGTTCATCTGTAAAAGCAGCAAAGCTGAACAATGCTAAAATCTGCAATAAAGCTGAAGGGGACTGTAGAGTTACGTAATAAGACTCTACATATTGATTGGTCACTACAAGCACCATTTTAGACAATGCACAGAGTTAAATAACCTCTAACACAGCAGAACCCATTGACTGTAGTTGAAACGTTCTTCTTCATTGCAACAGGAGAACAGGGAAGCAGTGCGGTAGTAAGAATCAAAGCATAACATTTGCAACATCGGAACAGGCTCCATGCTGCATTAAATTCAGCCGCTGCAAGCTGTGATTTGTGTGGCAAAGTAAAAAAAAAAGTCAACAAAATGATGTGTTCTGAGGGACGAACAGGCTCGTGTAAGAACTGAATCTTAAATTGAAGTTGATGCCCACCCACGGAGTGTGACGCACGCATGCACACACACACACACACACACAAATACCCCCTGACAGCTTCTGCATATTGCTTCCACCCAGCTCAACTTCAACGAAATGAAACCTATCTCTGACAGGAGCACACCGCCCATGTTTTACCCCATGCTGGAACAAGCTGGATACTCACTGCGGACGAACAAGTGCACACACACACACGGATTTAGAGTAAGGATGATGGAAAGATAAAGACAGGATGGAAAGATGCTGTCGTTTCCTCTTCCCTGCTGCCACACTGGGCCTTAACTCACCTTGTTATGTGCCTCCTTGCTCTCTGCCCCATGCTGGGACCCTGCTTTCTTTACTCCCTTTTCCTTCTCTCTTTTTTACCCTGCGGCAAACACCTCTCTGTCTCTCCCTCGATGCCAAGCCACAGGAGACAATCTCTTTCTCTTTGTCTTTATTCAGGCCTTCCTCTCTCAAAACCCAGGAGTCTTTGCTCTTTTTCCAACATACATTCCATTTTATCTTCATTCACTGCCTCCTGTTCTTTACCCTTTTTTGTGTTTCACCCTTTAATGACCTTACTTTAACCACCCATTCACTTCATGTTGGCACACTCACAGGAACACTGTAAGATTTAAAGGAAGAGTTCAACATTTGGGCATATACATTTATTTTGTTACTTGCCAATAGTTAGAAAAGAAAAGAAAATAGAAGATAGATAGCCCTCAAGTCTGTAAGGTATATATGAAGCTACCACAAGCAACTGATTACCTAAAGCTGGGCTGAAAGGTTGGAAATTTGTTTATATGTTGGACACAGCCAGGGTAGCTGTCCATAAAGTGCCTAACGTTTATACGATCCAGCTAAAAATCATCCCCCCATCTTTTGATGAGGCTTGCTATATACTGTAGCTGAGCCTGAGAGCTGGAACTTCACAGGTGAGGGAAACGTTAATGCTGAAAGGTACTTATTGAGTCAGTGACCCTGTTCACTGAGTGGGGTCAGCTTGAAGACTCCGTATTAAAAGATTCATTCCTACATGTGCAAAATGCCTCAACCGTTCAGCAGACATAAAGTACAAGATGTTTGTTGTACCAACTGTAAATAGCTAACTAAAGCCTGTTTTGTGTAGTTTGTATCTCGATTTGTCCTCCTCTAACACTCTTTATTTATTGTGCATCTCCTTCTTTGTGACAAGTACAAACTTAAACAGAGAAATCTGCAACGGCTTTAACGCGATGGTGTACTTTATGAAAGAGTACATTGCTCAAATAATTGCTCATGCAGTCAGCTTATGAGAGTTTGAGCTCAGTTTTTCATTAGTCTTTAACTTTATTATTATCCTGAAAGATATTTGGTTGGTTTGCAGCTGAGCATTAAACACATAAATCACAGCAATCCCCAGCTGACATTGAAAAACAACCATCCAGCCTGGTTTGATGAGAAAAAAAATGTTAATAAACATGTCATATGTATAAATATATTCATATAGTGTATAAATGGGACTTTTTTCTTCACTTGGTATCACAGCGGAGTGACACTAGCAGTCTGTCTCATGGGGCTCAGAGCCATTAATATCTCACCCCTGGTCCATAACCATTTTCTCTTATCTCAGCCGCTTCTCTCTTTTCTCTCCATTGCTTTTTTCACTTCTTAATCCTATGATTTCTCTCCCAGGGCGTTAATTTGCTATGGTGAGGATCAGAGGGCCAAAGGCTCCCAAATAATGTTGGGGTTCAGGGAGGTGTAAAGCGTATGTATGTGCATTACTTGGAGTGTGTGCACAGAAGTGTGGATGTTTGGATGTTTTTTTGTTTGTTGGGCATCTACCAAGGAAAAATCTGTACTCTGGTAACTGGTTGTCCTGAGTACTTGGAAGTGAAGATAAACCTTGTATGTAGCCTCAAATGCACCGAGTTAAGTCGAATCAGTGACTTATGTCTAGTGGTATCCAGCCATGCAGATAATATTGGTTTATTTGCTCGGCTTTTGATACGTGTGAAATTTCCACCACCAACAAAATAGAATTAAAGTGAACAGAATAGAAACTCCCAACAGAACTATATTGTTCCAGAAGCAGTGTCCCCAGCATCACAATGATCCACATACCTTGTTTTTGGTGGAACTATTTTCTGCTGAAGAAATAGTCCCTATGAGAACTATTCATGGTTTGTTCTGTGGATTTTCCACAGTAACTGGGACACTGTCACTGCAAAGAGATGTTCCTGTTGAATTTTTTAAGTGCAATGTTCATTGCTGTGAGCTGCACAGATGAATTTTCCCCCCCTCCTTGCATTGTATTAGGAGGATGACATAAACCGAAGGGACAGTTATATTGAAATCTGGTTGGGGAAAAAAAAAGAACTACATTATCTGCGTGGTTAGACACAAGGACAGGGAAGTGAGACAATGTCTTCTTGTAATTTGGGTGAACCAAACTAACACGCACACACCAC